>NW_028327172.1:31859381-32162411 GCF_987537825.1 Furipterus horrens | reverse complement strand
GGGGAGCCATCAAGAAATAAACCTTTAGAGCACAGAATGCAAGTCAGGTGGGAGACCTGAGAAGTCTTTACCAGAGTTGCTGAGCATACATCGCCAAGTGCCAGAGTTCACAGCCTTGTTAAGATGAATGTATCCATGTAATAAGTAAATTTTTCTTAAGTATAAGGAAGCTAAGATGATGTTCAAGGCTATTTCAGAAAGAAAAAAAGTCTCCCAAAATGTTATACTTGCTAGATAACACAAAGTATCTCTTTTTTCCGCCCTAGAAACAAAGCACAGTTTATCTCTATGAACATCAAAAAATGAGGTCACTATTAAATGTCAGCAACATACATATTCAATTACTCCCCCCATGCTAGTTTCTCTCACATATCTAAAACCACAACCCCATGGTTATAAGCAATTTTCCTTTTTTAAGGTTCTGAAAAGCTAACAATTCTACTAAAGTCTTCAAATTTTAATTTTGGGAAACAACAAATGTTATTTGGATCCAAGACTGGTAAGGAAGCAGATAAATACACATAACATATAAGGATTAGATAAAAACGAATGTTAAGTGCTTAGCTGTATATCACAGTTACCATTCAATAAATGTTGTCTATTACTGTTAGTTGTCAAAAAATGAGGTTTGAATATAACACTTTAACAATGCGACTCATAACTAGGTCAAAAAGTCATTCTAAAACAGGAGATCAAAATGTTTTGAGTAATGACCCTGACTGGCGTGGCTCAGTGGACTGGACATTGTTCTGCAAACCAAGAGGTCACTGGTTCGATTCCCAGTCAGGGCACATGCCTGGGTTGTGGGCCAGGTCCCTGATTGGGGGCATGCGAGAAGCAACCGATCAATGTTTCTCTCGTGCATCAACGTTTCTTTCTCCCTTCCCCTCTCTCTAAAAATGATAAAATCTTTACAAAAATATGTCTTAAATAATGGTAACAGTAATAATAGAAATATATACTTTCTCAACTAAAAGATAATATTTAAGTATGTATCCAAATTCCTGAGCTATTTTTTGGTGTGTGTGGGAAATGGAATTCTGACTTTCATTTCTTTACAGTTACACCTAATGATAATATTGTTTAAATGTATAAAGAGTATTAAAACTGGAATGGATGGACAATAAATTTGTCTTTTAGTAATTTACTTAAATTAGTTCTAGATTACTTAAGTGATTTATAGAGGGTACAAAACTGAACTGCAATAGTGATCTCTTTAGTGCGGTCTCTTTCTAAAATGCTGCACTTCCAATGTCAATATAAAACTGGAAGAAATTTAGGGAAAAAATGTTGCTTAGGAGATTGCCTAAATTTCTGAAAAGGTTACTTACTACTGCTATTTTATCCGAGCAAACAAACATGAATGATAAACTAGGAAATACTTGATATCTCAAACTTATATGAGTGAGATTATTTAACCTTGGGTACTGGAGTCAACAGAATTTAAGATGAAAATTTTTTGTCCCAAAAGAATACCTAGCATCTTTATTAGAAGTGGTACTAACCCCTAAAACCGAGCTTACTTTGGGAGGGCAGGAAAGGAAAAGGAGACAGGTTCAGGAAATTCTTTCTGTTAAATTGCCATTCAGCTTATGAGTCAAGATGCTCCTCAAAACAGAATGAATTAAAAAGGAAGAGGATAATCCTCATCAGAAAAATTAAAGCTCGTATAATCTGATTTATAAGACAAATAAGCCTGGTTAAATACAATCTTAAAACAAAATTTGTAAAAATAATCACAGCTCAAAACAATGAAATCAATGCAGGTTTAATAAAGTCAAAACCAGTAAGTACAACCAATTCTCAAGTATCCAGGGTGATCTTAAAGTATCAGTAAGAATTATTTTAAAAAACCCAGAAATAATAGACATAATGTACACCAATTAGGGGAGAACCAGAGCTGACTCCATGCCCCGACTCCTCCACACAAGGTAAAATCATGAATTGGCTGTACTAAAAAGAAAGCTGAGAGCTAAATGTCCAATTGTGTATACCCAGAATAGCTGAGTGTGAATGATTTAGTTGACTTGGTTATTGATTCTTATCTACAACATTGATCCTGAAGTTGTAAAGAAAAGGAGAGATCAGACTACCTTTCACAAGTTGTATCTGCTTCCAAAGTGATCAAATAAGGCTATTCCAAGGCATGCATAATTAAAAAGAAAAAATTCTAGCTCTATTCCAGCATTCCTTCTCCCCCATTCTGGAATCCGGCACACCCAGAGTTAGATTTCTACCCACAAACGAAAGCCCAAATGCCAGTCTTTGGTGAGAGTCTGTACATGCAGATGTGGGGCCTCAGAATACCTCCAAAAAATCCACTAACTTGATAAGCTAAAAAGCAAAGTGAAGTCATTAAAAACATTTTGTTAATAAAGTTTTCTGTTTTCTTTTGTTTCCATGCGCCTAAAAATCAAATCTCAATTCTACTTACTATTTGGTGGCCCTGTTGCCTGGTACGGTGGATAAGATGCTGACATTGTAGGTCGAGAGAAGACTGGAGGTTCATCTCCAAACACCACAATCATGACCTGAATGAGCCCCAACAAGTCTGACTGTGGCTAAAAACAGAAAGCAAGTTTAAACCAGCTACAGATTTCATTTTCGGCAAGATGGAAAAGTTGGGCCATTTTAAAAGTCAGTTTTCAACTCAGCTTGATCATTTTCTTAACAGGACCCCAAAATCAAAAATTTCATTTAATTAATTTAATAAAGCTAAGTGATTTTTACTTATTATTTAGTTATGCGTAGGAAGCCTGTTGTTCTGTATACAGTACTCCCCGCTTATCCAAGGTTTCAGTGCCTGCAGTTCCAGTTCCCCATGGTCTGATGATAATAAATGGAAAGAAATCTCCTTAAACGAACAATTCCTAAGTTTTAAATTGCACACCATTCTGAGTCATGTGATGAAATGTCATGCCATCTAGTCCAGCATGTTCACAAAATTAACAAATACATATAGAAACAAAAGCTCCTGTTAGCATATTGATCAATTTGAAGGGAAACAACATTTCTTATTCCACGAATCAGGTTCTCTCTCCTCTGACTTAAGTCTTCTTTAATGTCTTTGAATAAATTTTCTCCATAATGGACTTATACATCTTTTGTAAGTCTTATTCCTAGGTGAATAGCACTAAAAAATATGAAGTATTCATTTACCAGTTCATTAATTCTCTACTGTGACTGGGTCCAATCTGCTACTAATCCCATTAAGTACGTAATTTCTATTATTCTGTTTTCCAGTTCTAAGATTTCCAAGTCTGTCTGATAACTGGGTTAGCTGGGGGTGCCAGTGTCCTGTTTCTATTGTCTTTTTTCCCTCTGTATGATGTACTTGTTAATTTTAAATTGTATGCTGGTTACATTTTGTGACAATTTATCTTCCTCCAGCAAGGGTTCACCTATCCTCTGACAGGCAGATTCTGTGAGAATCACCTTAATATAATCAGAGACTGAGCTTATTTAAGGTTGGGGTTTTGTAAGGCTCATCGTACCTGACGTCTCACTCTTGGGGTGTGTTCCTCCAGTGGCATCAACTAGGAGCCTAGGATGTGTACCTACAACCCCATTTGATGACAAGGTTCCGAATTCCTATTGCCGCTTCAACCTGACACTGCTGAGAACCTGGCTTGGTTTTTCAGAGGTTTTCCACTTAGTTTTTAAGCATCTTGTCTTTGAAGCTTAGGAATTCAGCATATCCTCTGAGGGGAAAACTCAGATTATCTGATTTATTTCTTTGTAACTTCCTTTTCTTCCAAATTTTGGCTCTTAAAGTACTGGCTGGATTGGTACACAGAACAGCAACTGTTGGTCTTTTCAGCTCTGTAAAACTGCTAGAAACTCTGCATGTTTCTTTGCCTCTTAGCTGAGGCCCTCTGCCCAGATTCTCAGCTTCTTAAGCCTGTAGCGTCTCAGTAAATACTCCTAGGGAAAACTGGCAGAATGCTGGCTTATCTCTTGCTTATCTCTTGTTCCCTTCATTAGAGGATCTTGACCCTTCAAGTCCTGATTGCCTTAGTGGTTCTCCAAAGCCTTCCACAGGTGTTGTTTCTACTTTGGCTTTTCTAGTTATTTTGATAGGAACACTGGTCTGCCAGAGCTTTAGTATCAGAGTCAGAAACAAGTTTCCTACCATTATTCCTTCTTGACAGGAACACTTTGAGTAATGAGATTTGAACAGTTTTACAAATACATGCCGTTGGTACACTATTTTTTGAAATGCACTTCCCACTATATGAATTATATCTATACTTAAAGGTTCAGCTAAAACAGATGAAAGTGACTATGCATATTCTGTAAATTACCAAGCTCTACAAACATAAGATATAGTCATGCGCCACCTAACAATGAGGATACAGCCTGAGAAATGGGTTGTTAGGGGATTTCATCATTGTGTGAACATCATGGAGTGCACTTACACAAACCTAGATGGTGTAGCCTGCTACTATAATTCCATTTGCTAGTTTTATATGACTGGCAGCGTAGTAGGTTTGTTTATACCAGTATGACCACAAACACATGAGCAATACACTGTGCTGTAAGGTTAGAATAGCTACAACATCACTAGGCGATAGGAATTTTCCAGCTCCATTATTTCTTATGCAACCACCATCATATATATGTGGTCTGTTACTGGCTGAAATGTTGTCATATGGCCCATGACTGTATTTGTTTTGGACAGCCTTTTCCAGTTACTCAGCTCAGTAATAAATGATCTTATATGAACTTATCTCCTCCCTGGAATCCTCTTTGAGTGTTAACAAAAAGTAGATGCTACTGAGCAAAATATGAAATACAACAAATTCACAGAACACTGTTAATACTTACATGTTTCCATTCATGTAAATAAGGGAGATATATCTTCCCATTTGCATCAACGTGCTTTCCTGTTTTAATAGTCATTGAACTAGTAGGCTTAACAAAACAGATAGGGGGATTATATGGGTATGTGTCCAGCAGCCACAGGCATATTGGAATATTATATATATTACCTGAGAGAGAAAGAAACTTCAGTTACTCTTAATATTTTTCAATATGACGTAGTAGGTAAGCAAGAGATAACTACAAATAAGCAACGCTTAAAAAAAATAACAGCAAATATTTTAACAGTTCAAAGTTGTTTAAGATCAGTTTCTTAAATTTTCAGTTTGTAAAATACATCAGCAGGATTAAGGAGTTAATTGATCACTACTCTGCTAGTGTGTGCTTGCTGCTTAAAAGCACTCTTCATGAATTATCTTTCAATTCAAATCCATCCTTTGCTACTTGACTCTTGTCATTTCAGTTAATAAGATTCATTGGGAGGGGTTATACAAGGAAGGCCATGGATTATGGTATCCTATCAGAAAGTGATACAATTCCCTTGCCAAAGCTAATCCAACTATCAAACAGATGCTGATTGGTGGCTACAACTTGATCAATACATATGGCATTTTCAGTGTAGTTATTCAATCAATGATGTGATCTTCTTTTTGCTTTATAAAATAGAATCGCTCTAGGTTGAGAAATATGACTATATGTGATCAAACTGAACAGTGTTTTCCTCTTAGAAACAGTTCTACGTCATATAAATACACACATATAGATCTTATATAAAGAAATTAGCACAGTTATGGAACTGTGGATTTATTTTTTACCTAAAACAACTCCTACAATGAAAAAAAAAACTCCAACAGAATATATCCTAATAAGGAAACATAAGTTTGTTTCCACCAACCAGAATTCTTTGCTTTGTGAAAATGAAGAATTCCCCAGAATTATTTGGGCTTAAGAACTATGCCATATGAAAAATGCTGAGGGAACAAAGAAGGATTTAGATAAAATTTATAAACACACACACACACACACATGAAGTAAATATCTTTAATTATGTCTACCATAGTTTCCTGCCTCCCTTTTTCCCCCATTACCTAGTTCCCTAACCAGAGTTTACTTCTTAAAAGCAAAGTCAGTAACCCTGAATTTTATTCAGTTCTCCCTAATCTTATCATACTTGCTTTATTCAGTGATGTTCAAGTGTTTTTTTCTCTGTCTGAAATGTCCATTCTGTTATGAATGGTTGACTCATCTTTTAACACCAAGTTCAAATGTCATTTCCTCCATTATCTTCTGACATGGTCTGTTCTTCCTGGTAATCTCACAGCGCCTTTATATTTTATTATTCTATAGCAGTTACAGAATATTATAAGAACCTATTTATTCCTTCTGTTTCCCCTATTTATGTAAGTTCTTCCAGAGAAGGTACATCCTTTATCTTTGTATACATAACCCTTATCCACTATGCCTCATGCATAGCAGTTACTATATAAAATTAACGGCTAAGTTAGAGACACAAGTGGTAATAAGTCACAAGGAGTAATTCACAGAGCCGTTCAAAAACAGAACAGTCATTTATGAAACTGAATGTTCCTTATCACTGTAAGTATTCCAGTAGAGGGTGGCTAACTGGCTAACAAAGGTGTAATTATCCATCATCAAACTATCACCAACATTACAACCTGAAATAATAGCTACTTTTGATACATGTTTATTATATACCAGACTCTGTGCTAAGTCCTGTGCATACAATGCATTTTTTTGTTAGATACTATTATCCAAAATGTTATAGATGCCCATGGTCACAAACCTGATAGACTAATATAAAGTGAGAACTGAAACCTTCCTCTACCCTGAGTGTAAAGCCTGTCTTAGCTACTACACTATATAGCTTACCATTGTCAGGAAAGTCTGAATAGGGTGGGAAGCTGAATTAGGAGGCATGTAAGATCCCTTTCTAGTTCTAAAATTCCAACTATGAAACTTCAAAATCTTCCAGCACAAGGAGGCACTTATTGATATAAGTTGGTAGGAAGGGGGAAAAAAAGCTGAAAATATTAGGTGCTGCTACCAAATGAAGTTCAATTTCAACAGAAGTTAAAACCTCTACAACATCATGAAAATCATGAGAAAGTAAGCTTAATTTGCTTGTAACTCTTTAGCAACATATTATGTGCATCAAATGCATTTATACTGGAAACATAAATTACATAAGACACCTACCTCTATAAGGCACAGGAATTGTTCCAGTGAGGTTCATTAGCTCCCTGGAACTGCCATCATTAAACACTGAAAGGGAAGAACAATGACTTAAACATGAGCACTTTTATAGATGTTCCCATTAAGATATTCTTTCAGAAATGCTGGTTAAAACTCATTATTACCCTTGAAATGGGATAACTTGTTAATGTATCATCCATTTTGTCCAATAACAGAGTATCCTTTGTTGAGTCACTCAGTGGGATCAGTTTTTGAATGAGTAAAGAAAAGATGCTTTGAATTACTTGGGAAAATGGATGTGAGTGCTACAATCCCAGCAAATATGAGCTGTTTCCCCAATTAACATGATTATAAAATTACTTAAAAATAAATATCAACTGATACCATACTTAATGTTAATCTACTATCATAAAATTTTAGATTTCCCATATGTTTAGCCCTACTATCATTCTCAATCCTAATTTCTTTAAAAAGAAAAAAAAATCCACAAATACAGACATCTTTTAATACAAGTATTTCTCATACCATATCACAGAAGTTTTTCTAACTATAATCGATTAATTAGGGCACATATAATTTGTAGTACATGGACTGCTATTATCTGTAATAATGATTTGGAATGAACACTGTATAACGTAGGGAAAAGGCTGTGTACGAAGCACAAGAACACAGTACTGTTGACCTTGGTTCTTTTACTTACTATTGACAATTATAAACTGCACTGTAATTTACCCCAATTTTGTACTAAAATAAAAAACAAAAAAGACCTTATTTTAATTTGTGATTTCATTTACTCTAAAAGCATGTTGATAGCAATGGTTTAGACGTGATTTAGCCATATAAAGCTATGTAAGACTTTTTCAATGATGTTGAAATTTTTGCCAGTTTTGATCAACAAATATATATGTATGTTTTATCACGCAATAGAAACTATCACAGTAAAATTCTAGGTCCAGTCACTTTCTCCCCCACTGAAGTCATCTTTAAATAAACTAATTTTGGTAATATGAGGGTTTTTTTGGGGTTTGTTTTTTGCAGATCTAGATACCACAGTACAATATGTGGACATGAGGTAGAACTGTGCCCTAGGTTTGGAAGAGAACTTCTGGTTCTTGTCTACATTGTTGTTCAGGAAACTCAGGACTGACTGTCCCTCCTTTGCCTCCCACCTCTCCTCACCAGGACCTAATGTTTTTAAAGCCCTAGGGATGGGTGGAGTTTAGAGTGAGAGTCTCAGATACAAAAATCAGCTCCTTGTCCTCAGTGCCAAGGGCTTCATAATGGATAGGAGCCCTTGACCCTGGCACATCTGGTGTGGGGACAAAAAAACTATTAAAAAACAACAAACAAGAACTTTAGGTATTTTCAATTCTTACTTAAAATCAAGGTTTATTTCATCTCAATAACAAAACTGTCACCTATGCACTCTACAGAATTAAGGATCATATTTTAAAAATGTTTTCCTCTCTATAAAATAAAGTGATAGCCTAGCATATAGTTTTATTAAATGTCTTCCTAAGACTATAAAGAGATGTTGGGGGGGAGGTGATTAACTTTAGGATACACTACAATTCTCTCCCCTCTTGATGGGGTATAACACATTAGCATATTAAAGGCTCTGAGAAACACTGCAACATGGCTGCAAAGAAGCCCATTTAATTTTGTTTATAACTGCTCAAATTTAACGACAGAATCGCAACTATGGATAAATACTTTGGGAGATGATGAGTTAAACTATTTTTAACATCCTCTTTAGGTCTAAATTTGCATAGCTCTATGTTAGAGTGCTTTTTAAAAACTTATAATAACTACACAAATTTATGATGCTGTAATTAGATCTTGTAGTTTTTTACTCCCCCAATACTTATATTAGGTGAAGGATTGGTCCTACAACGGAAAAACCAACAATCTTAAAAGGAAAATGGGAAACCTGCAATCACTAACAAAAGAAGTAAACTCAAAGTACGGTAATTGATATTTTATTACATAAACTCACCATATGAATCCAATACAGGCTTGAGATCTTTGTATAACGTAATAACATTGATAGTTTCACGTACAGTTAGGTCTCTGTATTTGTACTGAAAAGCAAAACCACAGAAGAAGTTAAGTTTAAAACCAATGTACCTATTTTACTGCTAGGTTAATTTTCTTAAAATCTTTTTTTCTTAATAGCACTCTTAAAAGTATAATGGTTCTGACTAATCAATCATTAATTAAAGCCTAAAGGTATCTTAATAACTTTCTCTCCTGGCACCTATTCAAATCCTTACTCAACTCCATTTTAGTTCTTCTTCCAACTTAAAAGGTCCTCCACCATATCAAATCTTAATCAGTCTCAAAAACCTAGCATGCATCTCTCTCCCTCTTCTCAATGAATCCTTTTCTAGAATTCCTTTTAGCCCTTTCCTTCAAACTCTCACATTTATTGCCGAGACCAACTAGTTTGCACTTATCATTTGCTATATTGCATTTTCACCTTCCCGCTTTGTATCACTCAACTCCAGAAAACTAGGAACCTGGAAAACAAAAACAAAGAACGAAGAGAAAACTAGGAACCTGGCTTACATACTCTTGGCAGGTTAGGAGATCAGGAGATGGGGACCCCCATCTAATTGAAATACTGTATTCTGAAGCTCACCAGTTGACAAACTCCATCCAGGCATACAAAGCTTTCAATCAGCTTTCAGTGTTTCTCTCCTAAAAAGGAGGAGTTAGCTATTCCGAAAAGACTCCAGAAGCATCTCAGAGACCAAAACATACAGAAAAGAAACTAATAAGTAACAGAAATAATGCAAGCAGAAGAAAATTTCAAAAAGAATTAGGATTAATAACTTCAAAGAAGGAAGAAATGACACTGTGTTCATGAAACAAGTGAAACCCAGGGTTCTTCTGCCTTTGATAAAATTCAGTTTTAAATCCTAGCTTTAGAAATCATATCACCTCTCTATATGTGTACCCCCCAGAGACCTAGCCTTTCCCCCATAATGAGCAACCTTCAAGGCAGCACAAGACAGTAGCCAGGACCTGACTGATGATCACAGGTCTGAAGTTATGTTTCAGTTCCTGAGCCTTAACCTGGAATAACCCCCTGGCTACTTTCCTATGAGACCGGAGAGTGTGACTCTGGAAAGGAATTTAGAACTGCCCTCAACATGAAGATTTACCTCCAACCAATCAGCTCCCAGCATGAATCCAAGCTCCTAACCCAGTGTCTTGTGATTTTGCCCTATATAATTTGTAACCTAAATGCCAATGGGAAGTTCGGACTTTTAAGCGTTAGCTTCCCATTCTGCTGGATGGCACCATTCATCAAAATAGCCAATATTTCTCCACTGCAATTCTCAGTGTTCAATGTTTGGCTCTGCTAGCGCCGGGTGGACGAACTCTTTCTGTTCTGAAGCACAAGGACGCTCAAAGAAAGACTTTGGACATAAAAAAAAGTAAGAGTAGAAACATTCAATAGAAAGATTTTAATATAAAGTCAAAGAAATCTCAGAAATTATCATAAAGATTGATAAACATACAGTAAGAAAGAAAATGCAAGAAAAAATAGGGAACAAATCCAGGTCTATTCAAAGACATCACTTGGGCATTTCTTGTTCTCTTCGGTCCTGAAGCACTAATTTTTCCATACTATGGGATCAGTATTTTAGCACACAAACATTTTTATTTCTCCCATCTTATTCACACAAACACATTCCTAACCTTCCTTCCCCATCCAGCTACAACCACAGTTCTCTCTATAGCAAAAATTCCTGAGGAGCTGCTTACCTTTGCTGACTTTGACTGCTGTTTGTTTCTATTCTCTTTATTTATTAAAAGATTTTATTCTTTTATATTTTTTGAGGCAGAGTTGCCTCCAACGCCCTAGGCTCAGTTGGAAACTACTCTGTCCAGCAGAGGTTTCACAACCACAGCGGAACAAATCTACTCAGGACACTGTATATTGTCTGGGGGGTAGGGAGGCGGCTGTTCCCTCTAGTGGACTAAGCACAAGACCTCCGTTCCTCATGCTTTTTATTGAGAAGGGTATCCATGGGAGATACAAGGTCAAAATTTATGAATCATCAATAGCTTTTAGGCGCTTGGATACAGTTGACAATAACAGATTGCAAGTTCCAGTACAGAGGGCGCAGTGACCAGTCTGTGTCAGGGTCTATTAAACATCTTGACGCCACACTGGCATTAGGTACAAGGTTCCATACATTCCTTGCTATAGATTGTTTATACTTAACTAAGAGGTAAGAAAAGCAGAGCAAGTTCTAAAGCATAATAAGCATTCTTTAAATCCAATTCCCATGGAAACCCTCTGAGTGGCTTTCAGTTATGTCTCCTGCACAGCCTTTTGTTAAGACTTAAAAACAAGCGGGGATGGGGTGGGGGGGTGGGGCAGCAAGTCAGGCTCACGGCGAGGGCTACAATTCCCTAAACCACAAGGAGCGGTTCCCCACAATTTTTATTTATTTATTTATTTTGAGAGCGAGGGGAAGGGAGGGAGAAAGAGAAGGAGAGAAACATCGATGTGAGAGAGAAACATCGATGTGAGAGAGAAACATCGACTGGGTGCCTCTGGTAAGCACCCTGACCAGGACCAAACCTGCAACCCAGACATGTGCCCAGACCGGGATTTGAACTGGTGACCTTTCACTTTGCCGGACGATGCCCAGCCAACTGAGCCACACTGGTCAGGGCTCTATTCTCTCCTTTTAAGCCTTTTTATCATGCAATATTTTAAACATCTGCAAGTAGACAAAATAGTATAATGAGCCCCCTGTTATCCTACATTTGGCTTCAACAATAATCAATAGCCAATCTTATTTCATTTATAATCTCATTCATCCTTTCCTCTTCCTATATTATTTTGACACATCATATCCTATTGCCCATAAACATTTTAGTATATTTCTTTAGAAGAACTTTAAAAACCCACACACTGAGGCAGCCATTTTGCTCTTGCTGCATATTGGTGTTGGAGGACCCTCCCTCCTTCAGATTTACCAAGAGCAAAAATCAAGACAAGTTAGCCAGACTTCAGGCTCAGGTCAGGGCAGTGGCAAGGGTGCAGCTTGCAGAAAGAAGGTGGTATACAGAATAGTTACAGTTGATGACAAAACACTCCAGAGTGCTCTAAAAAAACATGGCTGTGAATAATATCACTGGTATTAAAGAGGTAAACACAATTAAAGATGATAGGACAGTTACTCACTTCAACTGTCCCAAAGTCCAAGCTTCCCTTTCCACGAACCTGTTTGCAATTACCAGTCATGCAGAAGCCAAACCAATCACAGAAATGCTGCCTGGAATATTAAGTCAGTTGGTGCTGACAGCTTAATAAGTCTTATGAAGTTAGCTGAAGTTTCCTCAGCAAGAGTTGGACAGCAAATCACCAAAACAAGGAGACATGAGCAGGAGCAGGATGCTCCAGATCTTGTAGGAAATTTTGATGAGGCATCAAAGAATGAAGCTAACGAAAATCCTTTCTGGTTTTTGGAAGCTGGCATGGACTAGATTTAACACATCAGCTATATGTTTCCAAAGTTTTACAGACATGGAGAACATCAACTGTTACTAGTTCAGTAATTTCTTTTGTACATTAATAATGCCATTTGTTCAGCATTTTTTGGTCATTTGATTTTGCATTTTGCACATCCTCCCAGGATCTATTCTTTTGGAAAATAGAAAGTATTGGTGCAGTTTGAGGGTGTTTTGATTTTTGATTCTTGGTTGCTCTTTTTTTTTTTTTTGGCTTGGGGTAGTTCTGGTGTGTGTATGTTTATGTAAGCATGTGGTATGTGTGCAGACAATGCTAAGCAAATTGGAAACTGTTCTATTTATCCTCCTCCTTCCCCCAGTAGAAATAAACAAATCTTTACGTTAAGAAAACCCCACAAGCCCTGGCTGGTGTGGCTCAGTGGATTAAGCGCCAGCCCGCAAACCAAAGGGTTGCCGGTTTGATTCCCAGTCAGGGCACATGCCCGGGTTGCAGGCCAGGTCCCTGGTTGGAGGTGCATGAAAGGCAACCACACAATGACATTTCTCTTCCTCCCTTTCTCCCTCCCTTCCCCTCTCTCTAAAAATAAATAAATAAATAAATAATAAAAATGACCCCCCCCCCAACACAATGCTATCACCACACTAAAATGACCACCATTTTCTCTTAATATTATCAACTATTAATGCGGTCTCATGTCTTTTTTTTTCCTTTTTAAAAATTAAACTCATTGGGGTGACATTGGTGAATAAGACTATAAAGGCTTCAAGTGAATATTTCTATGACTCATGATTTGTATATCGCACTACGTGCCTACCACCCGAAGTCAAATCACCTTCTGTCACCATATATTTGATACCCTTTACTATCCCCATACCCGACTTCCCACTGGTAACCACCATACTGCTTTCTTTGTCTGTGAGGATATATATAGTTTTTAATTTTTAAAATGTTTACTGATTTTAGAGAGACATGGAGGAAGAGAGAGAGAGAGAGAAATTGATGTGAGAGAGAAACACCGATCAGTTGCCTCCCATATGTGCCCCAACCAGAGATCATGCCCTGACTGGGAATCTCGCCCCCAAACTTTTGGTGCACAGGAGACACTCCAATCAACCGAGCCACACTGTCGAGGGCTGTCTATAGTTGTTTGCTTTTCTTGTTTATTCATTTATTTCTTTCAGTTTTATATCCCACATATTAGTGAAATCATATTGTGCTTAACCTTTTCCATTTAGCATATCCTCAAGGTATATCCACGTCACTTTTTTTTTTTTCTTAGTTTGAATTAAAATCCAAATAAAATCCACACACTGTAATTTGTTAAAGTGTCTTTTAGGGGTTTTTAGTCTATAACTTCTCTCTCCATTCCTCCTTTTTGAGAACAGCTTTATTGAGCTTTAATTCCCAAATTTAAAGTGACTTATATCAAGCTCAATGGTTTTTAGTACAAAGTTGTACAATTACCACCACAATCGATTCTGGAACATTTTCCTCAACCCCAAAAGAAAGTTGTACCCTTTAGCAATTACCCCCTCATTCCACCTGCCCTGCACTCCCATTCCCCTTAGACAACTGCCCATCAACTTTCTGTTTCTATCAATTTGCTTATTCTGGTCATGTCATATAAATGGAATGATATACTATGTTGCCAATTATAACTAGCTTTTTTCATTTATCATGTTTTTAAGGTACATCCATGTGCTAGCATGTATCAGTACTTCATTCTTTTTATAGCAAATGTGCCATTATTATTAAATATATCAATTTTATTTATCTACTCATTAGATGATGGGCCCAATTCTATTTTTACTTCTTGGAATTTGTTGATGAAATTGGTTCATTTGTCCTATAGAGGTTCCCACGGTTTGCATTTTGCTAATTGCACCGCCTTGGTGTAGTTTAATATATATGCTCTTATGCCCTCTATATTTCCTGTGAATTAGTAGGTTGGTCCAGAAATTATGATTTTTTTTCATGAAATTTTTTTCCCTAAATTTTACCCCACCCTCCTTCTTGCTGCTCCTTCTCTGTCTCTTTGCTGGTTTTTCCCTTCTCCTACCCTCTTAATATTATTAAGCCCCAGGGCTCAGTCCTTTGGTGGTCTCTCTCATGCCTTTAAATGCCACTTATATGCTGATAAGTCCCAAATTTTAAAATTCCAGTCTGAAACCCTTTCCTGAAATCCAGACATGTATATACAATTGGCAATTTGATATCTACACTGGGATATATAATGATATCAAATTTAATATGATCAGAACTGAACTCCTTACCTTCCCCCAAATCTACCCCTTCCAAAGTCTTCCACATCTACACGCTTCCAGCAGCTCAGAACCAAAACCTTCAGGTTATACCTGATGCCTCTCTTTACTTCACATTTACAGTGAAAATCCTGTTAGCTCTGCCTTCAAAAATATCCAGAATCTGATCACTTCTAACTACCTCCCCATCGCCACAATCCCAGGCCACCATTTTGCAACAACCTCTTTACAGATATCTCTGCCTCCCTTCAACCTCCTACAGTCTAGTCTTCCCATCGTGCCGAAGTCCTTACAAAGGCCTGCAAGACCCTCCCACGTATCCCACACCTTTATTTACCTACACTTTCCCCCTTGCTCACTCCAGTCCAGCCCCCTTCACCTCCTTTGTTGTTCCTCTATCATGCCTAACAAGCTTCTATCTCAGGCCCTTTGCACTTGTTGTTCCTCCTTTCTGGAATGCTCTTACTTCAGACTGTTCTAGTTTGCTTCCTCACCTCTTTCAGGTTTCTGTTCAAACAGATTTCTCATAAAGGCATTCCTTTACTATTCTATAAAACTGTAGCCCATCTCATCTTCACCCTCTAGCATTCTTCTATTATTTCCCTTCCTGCTTTACTTTTCTCCAGAGCACTTATCACCTTCCAACACACTACTTAATGTATTCATAGAGTTCCTTATTGTCTTCTATGAGAATTTAAATTCCAAAAGTGTAGCTGTTTTGTCTGTTCACTGTTGTATCCCTAAAAGCTAAAATAGTGTAAGGCACACAGCAATCTTAAATGTCAGCTCTTTCACCTATGCAGTAAGTGACTCTACCTCCAGGAATGCTGTATATACACTATTTAAGAATACAGGTACTTGCCTATATGAAAAATTGAAAGTAGAGAGTTATTTGTGTAAAGCAAGATGGACTAATGAGAGAGAGAAGGGCGTTAACTAAAAAGTTGTATTTAAGTTGGCATCTAAGATAATATTCAAAGGAAAAATAATCTGTAAAAATACATAAGAATATAATGTTTTGTCAATTGTACCTCAAAATAAAATAAAATGACGTAAGTCAAGGCAGGTGGCCCAAAGTGTCATGATGGGTGTGGTGGTCCCACAATCAAATAAAGCAATTTCTACATGGAATCACACCCAACTGAAAGAGTAACACCTGAAGCTAACCCTCTATCAGGAGGACAAAATTTTATAGATTGCTTCTATTATCCTACTTACTATTCCTACCACCTATTTATAGGCTGGATAGAAAAAATGCTGATACTCTGAATTGACATCATCACTTGTAGGAGACTCAGTTTTTCAGATATTGGTCCAGAAACTAAAAGATTGGTAGAATGCTCTCTCCCCACCTCTTCCCTACATTCTTTTTGGTCTTAGGGTCAAAAGAGGTTGAAGGGAGAGGAAGGCAGGCTCCTCTAGAGGAAGCCTAGAACTCTTAATTATGGTTTTTAAAATTCAAAGCCAATATTTGAATATTCTTGTCTTTATATGTAAATACTTAATACTATGCTATCAATTTAAAGAAAAAATGGCATGGACAGATACGCTTCAGTTACACAGTATGTAAAACAATATACTGTTTTTTAAAGAGTGATATATATATAAATGTTACAACATAGGTCTGGGCCACAATCTTCTTGGGCTCCCCAAAACTTTATCTACAACTAAGGATAACTACTTTATCAAAAGAAAATCAAAAAGCCTAGAAGATACTAGACAACCAAGAGAAGCAATATTTTGAAAACTACCACTTTCTTTACAGAGATTATGTTTTCTTCAAAGACTGTGGGCTAGAAAAAAATTTTTTTTCAAAGAAAGAAGCTTATATATAATAGTGTTTCATTAATATTGAAGTGTTTACATTACTCCAATTTCTATCATTCTTGTTTTGAGAAATATCCAAAGCTAACTCAGTGAACTACAGAAGATTCAAGTCTCAAATACTTCACATGTTTTATTCAAATTAGATTTGGTAAATTTAGGAGCAGAAAAAAATCCACCCAGTTCACTCTGGTATCAGGTACCACATTTGAAGTAATTATCAAAATAATTCATTGCTTTAATAGACAAAATGCTTGTTTTTTTAAAATATGAAAAAATACACGTCTCAAACTGTGAAGACTATAAATTAGGGTCAAAGCAAATATATTCACATTTTAAGAAGCATACAATTAAAAAGTTATTCTTATGGCTAATAGACATGAAAAGATGCTCATCGTCACTAATCATCAGAGAAATGCAAACTAAAACCACAATGAGATACCACCTTAAGCCCGTCATAATGGCTGTCATCAATAAATCCACAAATGACAAGTGTTTGCAAGGATACGGAAGAAAGGGAACCCTCAGCACTATTGGGAAGAACGCAGATTGGTGCAGCTACTGTGGAAAACAAGAGGTTCCTGAAAAAATTAAAATGGAACCACCTTATGGCCCAGCAATTCCACTTCTGGGAATATACCTGAACAAACCCAAAACACTAATTTGAAAACACATAAACACCCCTATGTTCACTGTAGTGTATTCACAATAGCCAAGTGACTGGATAAAAAAGAGGTGGTGCATGTATGTGATGGAATATTACTTGGCCATAAAAAGGAAATCTTACCATTTGTGGCAACACAGACGGACCTAGAGGGTATTATGCTATGAGAAATGAGTCAGACAGAAAAAGACAAATACTATATGATTTCATTTTTATGTGGAATCCAAAGAACAAAATAAATGAATAAACAAAACAGAAAGGCTCATAGATACAGAGAACAGGTTGATGGTTGTCAGAGGTGAGGAGTTGGGGGGCTGAGTGAACAAGGTGAAAGAATTAAAAAGTACAAAACGGTAGTCACAAAATAGTCCGGAGATGTAAAATAAAGCATAAAGAATACAGTCAATAATATTGTAATGACTATGTATAGTTGTCTCACCACTGTGCTGTGCACCTGAAACTAATACAAACTAATACTGAAGGTAAACTGTAATTTAAAAATGAAATTAAAAAAATAAAAGACAGTGACTCTTAGCAAATCAAAGTCCCTTAAATGGTAATGCAATTTTATTTATTTTACCCGAGGTAGGGAGGTACTGGTATTTTGGATTCTCTGAACATTTTTATTTAAAATCGAGCCTATTCAAGCAATAGTTACCGATCCCCCGCGGGTCAGGTATTGAGCTATGTGAGAAATGCAAAACTGAAAGACACAATCTCAAGGGGCCCTGGAGGGAAGGGCGAAGGCTGACGGATCCCTACATGGGCGTGCAGGTCTGCCCCAGATCGAGAATTAAGCACAACCTTCTCTTTGTGTTTATGAACACGAAAACGAAAACTATACTGCCCCACAGACTGCTCCAAACTCAACCCAGAGAGGAAGGCTGGCGGCAGGTGGCGGACGGCCTCCGCTCCAAGTCTTTGTTGACTGTCGCCGCCCCCCACCTTCACTGGCCCCGTATAGAGGTTCCGGCACTAGGGATCTGGGGGTTGGGGACGCAAAGGCTTCTGAGGGCCAAACTGGGAATCCCGGACCGCTGGGGAGGCTCGCTGGACTGGGTCGGGCCAGGCCCGTCCGAGCACGGAAGGGGGCGGTGGGCGCGCGCTGGGGGACGAACGCCTCGCGGCCTCACCTTGGACACCATTTTCTTGAGCTGGCTCTCCGACACCGCCATGGCGGCCACCTCGCGGCTTCTGTCCCCGCAGGCAGGGCTCAGCCGCTCCGGGGCTGCCCCAGGCCGCCCCACACAGCAGCACACCGAGTCGCCAGCCCCCCACCCCCCCCGCCTCTAACAGGAAGTCAGCTGTCAGACACCTTCCGCTTCCTTTACGTCACTTCCGAGGTAATCCCCGAAGCCGGGTTGGTTCCCACCTACCTGCTGCTCAGGTGCGGTCGGGTCGCGTTGATGAGGGCGGCTTGTCCCGAAGGTCGAAACTCTGAGCTGGGACAGGTCGGCAGGTTTTCAGTTTCCCTTGGACTAGGGGAGCTGGTGCAGGATGGGGAAAATGTACTGTGAAGGTCTTAACAATGAACTTTAATGACTGATTCATCAAATGGGAGGACACTGGACTGGGAGTCAGAAAAATCTGCCACTGACTTGCCCTTGTAACAACAGCAGCCAAATGCACTTTTAGCTCTGGCTGAAGTTTTTAACAATTCTAAGATGAGTGGCTTGCCCAGGGGATCTCTCTGATTATCAGGGTTTTTGTTTGTTTGTTTGAAGCTGAAAAGTTTAAACACTACATTAACAAGGGAAAAGTGCAGAGCACTAGTTTCACAGAAAGCACGGCAGTCATTTCTTCTCCAGGAAAACATTCCCCTGAGTCAGAACTTCTGCTCTGCCCCTAGGCATAAATGATAATACAGGCTGCATTCCATCTTGCACTATATTTGTGTACTAGCCTGTCCACTGTCAAAGTCCAAGTCTTTGAAGGCAGGCTCATCTTCAAATCCTCATTGCCGTGTACAGCACGAGAACTCGATCTTAATTGAATTTCTACTACCAATAAGAGTTCTTCATAGTCGTTTATATTGGTCATTGCACATCACCACCAGTTTTGAGTACAAAGTCATTCAAAATACTGTAAAACTTGGTTTTGATGATGTGCGTATGGTAATTTGGATGATTTTAGCCCAGTGCCAATGAAGCTAATGAGGCTGTGGTATTAATTCCCTTCTAAGCGGGCACCTAAGTGAAGGTCACATCCACAAAGTGGGCATAACTGAAACCGTGTGGAAGCATAATTATAAATTGTTGCACGCACACACAAACACAATAAAAACTAATCCAATAGGTATAATTTTTTTTAATATGGACAACATAGTAAAGCATACAACTCCAGTCCAACAAAACTATAAAGCAGTCTATCTTGTCACTGCACCCCCTTTATGTCACTTAAAAGCAATGTGGTTTTCAAACTGTTCTTAAAGCCACAGTTTACTCAGGAGTACCTTCACTTAGAGCAACTCTGCTTTTATCAATTGAGGGAATGCAGGGAATATACTATTTTAAAAGTTTTCTGGCTAAAAATAATCTTTTATTTTGAAAACAACGAAATCCAGTCTCTTCATTTTGCACGTAAGCCACTTAAAATGAAATAACTAAATATCTTGGGGACCACAGAATTATATGATAGAATCTTTCTCTTCAATCTGAATAAATTTCCTTCCACTCAATAAACTAGCAATCCCCCTGTGATTTTAAAGTCAAGATTTCTTTTATTCGCTATTTTTTGATATCCAAGGAAAACTACAATGTAAAACTGGGAAAATAAAATATTTATTTCTGCTATAATATCAAAGAATTATTTTAATCCAAGCTCCACTAAAAATCATAACAAGAGACATTGCATGATTTGGGGAAAAATAAAAAAGTGGAATTTAATAGCAGCATCATAAATGTCAAATTATCACCAAATCATAGTGAGGTGGCGGTGGAACTGCTTCTTGACTTGTATATAGACTATATACAACATGATTGATAATATTCAACACTCAGAGAACTATTTGATACAAGGAACTATCTGACAGAACTAATTCTATATTGTGGGTTTCTGTTGGACAAGGGCTGTTACTCATCCCTGAATACTCAGATTCTAATACAGTAGTAGTTCGAATAACAGATGTTCAGTAAGTACTTATTGTACTGACATGTTTCTTTATTAATTAATGTAGTGAATTCTTGGCAATTCATCTGTAATACAGTATCTTGTAGTTAGGTTACTGTTTAAGAGCCCATTAGATAGAAATCACCTAATTTCTCATTAGATATCTGATATTAGAGAAGGCTAGTTGTGTTTCTAAAAAACATAAGAATTGTTCTTTCAGTTTTACTTTCCTATCTCATACAAATGGGCAACGAGTGAACTTATACAGAACTAATGCTCATCCCTTCAAATGTCTAAGGTTTTTATTCTAGTTAATTCTGGTGGGAATCTTTCCAAGCATCTTAAATACTTTCCTACTTTCTTAAGCATGGGACACTGAATATAATTTCACCCTTTCTTAATGATTTAAGCCATCATTATAAGCATCCATTATTATACTAAATCAGCATTAGTTTGACTGTTTTCTATCTAAGATGCATCTGCCCTTATAAACCACTGGGCTGCTACCTCTCTCACCAGCTATGGATTTACTTATGATATGCTTTCAAAGCACCTGGACTTCTTCACAGTACTTATTACATTTTCAATTGTACACTTATTTGTGACATTTGATTATTATGTCTCCCATACTTAATTATAGGGAACATAAGAGCTTGTACCTAGTCCAGGTTTGCTCACCACTGTATCTGCAGTATCTAAAGATGCAGTGCCTGGTGTATGGTAGGCTTCCAGTCAGCAATACCTGAATGACCAAATAAACACCTACTTCAGTGCATACCCCTCTCTATTTGCTGAGGGCAAGTCTGGGAAGTCAGAGAATTAATCTTCATAAAAACTATGTTGGAAAAGAAGTCAGCTCCTACACGAGAATGAAAGAGTACAGAACCCCAAATTTAGGGTTTGGTGGTGACTATTTTGGCGACTAGGCCTTTCCCCTCTTCTTATATTTAGAAAAGTAGAAGTTATGTGAATAAGTGCCCTTTAACCATGAGATCTTGGTCACTAAAGCTCAATTTCCTACTCTATAAAATGATGATAATAGTCCCCACCTCGATGGGTTACTGTGAGGATTCAATAAAATAATAAAGTGCTCACACACTGACTGAAATAGAAGTGTTGATGTTAGTTGTTACTATTAGTTGCATGCCACCTTAGTATAAAATATGCTATCTTTCACATATGAAGATATTGTTATTGACCAATCATCAATGTAGATGTACTCTGATAATTTCTTTAGGATCCATTAAAGGATCTGCTCAGAATAATCAGTCCATCCAACCACTCCCCCTCATATTTTAGCTTTAAAGTAAACTGCTTGGCTTTCATTCACAATCTATTTTCACTGAAAATACACATTCTCTATGATTCTACTAATATACAGTGAGTCTGAGATGTTAGAGATCTGATATAGCCCAGAAAGAGAGTATAAAAAATTTCAAAAAGGACAGTCGCACTGGAAGTTAAACTACACTTTATCTTCATATATTAAAAAAATTTCATTTTTCCCTTTATTATTTTAAAGTACATGTAGAATTCTTTTCCATATTTTTGGTAGCTAATTAATTGAAAAGGGAAAACAAAATGTGTTACTACCATTACTTCCAACTGTATTTTAAAGAAGAAACTATACCTTAAATTGTGGGTCCATACTGGGCCTTCAGCTCATCATGTTTACTGTAACTGTCAAAGAGTAATTTTCTTCTAAAAATGTACTGCTTTCAAAATATTTCCAAAGTGCTGAATGTGCTTTTAGTTGAAGATACATCATTTTACATGACGCATTTTGCACATAGTGTTTATCTCTGCTACCGGTTTAAAGAACAATATCGGTATCCCAAGAACAACCAAGAAAATTGGATTTTTTGAAGAATACAGAAAGTGATTTCCAGCCAAGATGGAGGTTGGACACGCTGCGTCTCCCTCCACAATGAAGAAGGAATATAACTTCCTCAAATCTAGAGGTAAGCAGAAGTTCCAGAAAATCGAGCTGCATGGAAGTCCAACAAACAAAGATATAAAGAAGAAATACTCATCCAGAAAGGTAGGAGGGGTGGAGCCGGGGCAGAGAAGACATAGTGTGGTGGTGGCAGCGGTGGCAGTGGCAGGCCAGTGGAAAGCACAGTCACACATTTTAAAGTCAGGAGGGACACCTGGGGAGTGTTCCCAGCCCCAGACCAGACCATGCAGCTCATGGTTCCAGCACATGGGAAGATCAAGCCTCATTGCTTCTGACTGTGCAAACCAGTGGGGGCTGAGGCAGAGGAAGAAACAGCTGGTCTCTCAGCTGAGTCCGCTTGCTTAAAGGGCCCCCACGGTCCTAGAGTGTCTGCAGATCCAACCACTCTGGGGATGACAGCCAGGGCAACAACTAGAGAGGCGCCAGTCCCATACAAAGTGGGAGAACTGCCTGGAAAAGGGACGAGTGCTGAGCAAGCAACATTGTTCCCTCTCAGACCCCTCCTCCACATACAGCACCACAAAGTGGTGAAACAGGTCGCCGCCCTCTACTGAGGAGCAAACATAAGGCTCCGCCCCTTACAACGTAACAGGAGCAACAGCTAAGACACAGAAGCAAACAAACACAGGAGCCTGTCAAAATGAGGAGACAGAGAAGTATGGCCCCAAAGAGAGACTGGATCAAGGTTCTAGTGGGAGAACTAAGCGACAAGGAGATAGCCAATCTAACAGAGTTCAAAACACTGGTGATAAAGATGCTCACAGGCTTGATGGATATGCTTAAGTATGACAAGTGCATAAGGGAAGAATTGAAGGCTATGCTAAATGAAATAAAGGAAAATCCACACAAAACCAATGGTGAAGGGAAGGAGACCTGGGTTCAAATCAATGATTTGAAACGTAAGAAGGAAAACAACAGTCAGCCAGTGCAGAATGAGGAAACAAGAATTGAAAGAAACGAGGAGAGGCTTGGGAACCTCTGGGACAACTTTAAACATGCCAACATCTGAATCATAGGGGTGCCAGAAGGAGAAGAGGAAGAGCAAGAAATTGAAAACTTATGTGAGAAAATAATGAAGTAAAACTCCCCATATTTGGCGAAGGAAATAGACATACAAGTCCAGGAAGCACAGAGAGTCCCAAACAAGCTAGACCCGAAAAGGACCACACTAAGACACATCATAATTAAAACGGCAAAGGTTAAAGAGAAAGAGAGAATCTTAAAAACAGCAAGAGAAATGCAGAGAGTTACCTACAAAGGGTTGCCTATAAGACTATCAGCTGATTTCTCCAAAGAAACTTTGCAGGCAAGAAGGGACTGGTAAGAAGTATTCAAGGTGATGAAAAGCAAGGACTTACAACCAAGATTACTCTATCCAGCAAAGCTATCATTTAGAATGGAAGGGCAGATGAAATGCTTCCCAGACAAGGTAAAGCTAAAGGAGTTCATTATCACCAAGCTATTATTATATGAAATGTCAAAGGGACTTACTTAAGAAAAAGAAGATCAGGATTATGAGCATTAAAATGACAACAAACTCACAACTATCAACAAATGAATCTAAAAAATAAGAACAAAATCCAACTAAGCAAACCAGAATAGAACAGAATCATAGGTATGGGGATCATTTGAAGTTTTGTCAGTTGGGAGGGGGAAGGGGAAGAAACGGGGATATGGTGCAGGGATTAAGAAGCATAATTGGTTGGTACAGAATAGACAGGGGGAGTTAAGAATAATATAGGAAAGGGTGAAACCAAAGAACTTACATGCACGACATATGGACATGAACTAAGGGAGGGTGGGATTGTTGGAGGGAAAGGTGGTACTGGGCAGAGGGAAGCAAGCGGGGGGGGGGGGGATTGAAACTACTATAACAACATAATCAATAAAATATACTTTTTAAAAAATTGGATTTTTCCCTCCTTATCTAACGCCCTAAGAATTCAAATTACAAAACTAACCAAGAAAGCATCTACCTTAACCAAGCAGTTTGTAAGGATAAGTAATAAGATACAGACGTTCTCAACCTTATACATTTTGGCAAATTAAATGACCTTTCCTTTTAGGTAACTTTCAACTTCAGACTCAAAGTTTTAACTGTTGTTGGAGATCATGGAGTGATGATGCACTGCTTTGGAGCTTCTCAGTCACTCTGTCTTCTTTCACTGTGCTTTTGATGACTTCAGATACCCCATTGGTTCCAAGGGCGCAAGGCAGACTTAAAAACACTTCACTATTTATATCATAATATCCCTGAAATGAATAAAATTAATTATAATAGAGCTGAATCACTCCAAAGAAGTTAATATCATAAATATGGTTACTTTCTTGCTTTTATAGCCCTAATACAAAGTGATATAGTTGAACTTCTTTAAAAACTTGTTCATTTATTTTCTAAACTCAAGTTATTGTTTCAGAAATTGTTTGTGAAATGGGAAGGACTTGGTCAGAAACATCCCCTTTATGGGAAGGGAGCTAGCCCCCTGCAATATGGGTAGTGAGTGGGGGGGAGGTGCTAAGGAAAAAGACTGTCAGAGTAGATTCCTGGGGAGGGGCACAGACTGGGCCTGTGTGCAGTCAAATACAATAATCTGTTTTAAGTTTTCCTTTCCACATTTTATTTCTCCTGGTATTCCTAAGTTTTCAAGAAAATTTGGTTAAGTGTTTGTGCCTGGTCTTAGCTGTGCCTTAGGGACTTGGATTAAGTGGTAAAGGACAAACTGGGCTGGAGAATGCAGACTGAGGGCCAGACTGGGGTGTTCTGGCTGGCTGAGGTGATAAATGACAACCAGAAGAAGTTTATGTAATATGGAAGTGCTTCTTGGGAATTCCCCAAAATTACATTGGGCGGGGTGGGGGTTGGCGAAGAGAAACGTGGTAGAAGTCCAGGATTTCCATAGCCAAGCAGGGTAGGGCTGAGACCAAACTGTCACCTCCCATGTGTTACTCTAAAGGCTGGTGACATTGAAGACACTTGGTTGCAGTGTGAACAGCTCCTTTTCTGGTTTTATGCTAATAATATAACAATTTAAAAATACAACGAGAGAATAAGAATAGCAATTACCTTTGCTAAAACTGATACAGAATGCACTTTCTTTTTATTATTTATAAGACTGTCAACCAGGTCAGCTACTGATAGTCCAACAGACCAGGATCTTTGACCTTTTCCCCTTAATAATTCCATGGCTCTAGGTTACAAAAAAACAAACAAACAAAAACAAAAAAACCAAACAACTCAGAAAACTAAATATGCATTTAGTTTTACCTTCTAGTTAAGGTATTACGTATATATTTTTATAACACAGAAATTAGAGCTATACAGTAATTGTTAGGAAAACCTACAGGTAAACTGATAATTACAGTTTTTAAAAAAATGTCAAACAGGCAGTTCACAGGGGGAAATAAAAATGGCTTAACATAGTAATGTAATGTTATTATCACCACCACCACTATTTAACCATATATGAGTTAAAACAATAAATACACCACTTTTGCCTATCAAAATTGGTAACTACTATATTTAAAAAATTGGTAACTACTTTTAGAGAAGCTACAAAGAAACAGGCATTCCCGTAACTGCTGGTGTTATCTATGGCAACATCTGACCTAGAAATTCCTCTTGCAGGAATTTGTCCTACAGCAATATGCTCAACTGTGCAAAGATATACAAGTAAGTACATTTGTCTTGCTTGAGACAGAAAGAATTTTGGAAACAATTCATCAAAAGAGACTGGTTAACCCTGAACAGCTTGGCTCAGTGGGTTGGACACCATCCTGTAGAGAGAAAAGTTGCCAGTTCAATTCCTGGTCAGGGCACATGCCTGGGTTGCAGGCCAGGTCCCAGGTTGAGGGCGTGCAAGAGGCAACCAATTGATGTTTTTCTCGCACATCAATGTTTCTCTCCCTCTCTTTCTTCCTCTCTTCCCTTCTCTCCAAAAATAAGTACTAAATAAAAAAAATTTTTTTTAAGTGTCTGGTTAAATAAATCACTACCAAATGTAGTGCCATGTAGTTGTTGAGAAAAATGAAGTAGATTTATGTGTACAATATGGAAAAATGTCCAAGACTTATTATTAAGGAAACAAAGCAAGTTACAGAATAATATGAATGACATAAATCTATTACTATAAAAATAATAAAAACAATGATATTTGCAGAAGCATTGAAAAAAATACTTGAACATGTGGGCATTAAACTGTTGAAAGTGATAGCTTCTAGAGAATGAAATTATCCCAGCTTTTCACTTTCTATTTTATAGATATCTGCAGTATTTACAGTTTTATAATAGTATAATTGTTTTTGTAACTAAAAAAATGACATAAATTTAAAAAACATGTTTGAATGTCTTCCTTTTAAAAGCTATAACTACAAGGTTGTATAAAGAATCAGGTTTGAATGGACTGTACAACATCCAACTCTTATCGAAAAGAATATTCTTTCCAGTTGTTATATTCTAAAAACCATGAGCTGAAGGGTTTTTTAAAAAAGATTTTATTTATTTTTTAGAGAGAAGGGATGGGAGGGGGGATGAGAGAGAAACATTGATGTGCAAGAGAAAAACTGATCAGAAACATTGACTGACTCTGCTTCTCACACGCCCCCAACCGGGGACCTAGCCTGCAACCCAGGCATGAGCCCCGACCGGAACTGAACTGGTGACCTTCTTGTTCATGGGACGATGCCCAACCCACTGAGCCACACCAGTCAGGGCAATACACTGAAGGTTTAAAAAGCTAAAAATCTTCACCACCAGACTGCAGGAAAGTATGTGATTATGTGATGGTGAAACAAAAAATGGCACGAAAAAATATATCTAGTCCAACCTACAGACCTCCAAAAGGCCTCTGAATAAAGCAAAAGGTACAAGGATCTGTGCATTAGACTTTTGTCTTTGCCTGAACTTACAATATGGCTTATCGATTCATGTTAGACTAATTTCTAAATGTATTTATGTGTGATTAAAAAATACATATTAATTTTTAAGTGGTATGCAGAAATTCTCTTCTACATTTCAGAAAATTCTCAATATCCTCAGATGTTTAAATATAAAAGCAGTGAATCACTGTCTGCAAATCAGTAACCGGTTCTGCCCTTTAAGTGTCAACTGTGTGTCTTAAATAAAGTTTGCAAAGCACTCTTGGACTCACTTTCAGATAAGAAATCAAAAAGAGGAAACACTGCTCCCTTGTACTTTTGGATTTGTCCACACTAGCTGGTTTTGTCTGCAGGAGCCTAGTAAGCACGTGCTGTGTAAACAGCTCTTATGTCAGCAACAAAGGCCATGACTGTTAGTTGGATAAATGCAAATTTACACTCAGTGTTACCTGCTGGACAGCTGCACCTGAGAGTTATGACTCATTACTTCTTCTTGGCCACCCCATTTGGTCACTGAAAGTAAATGAAAAATTAAATCTATTTTGTCAATAAGTCTCATAGGATTAAGATGTGATAAATGATTGTGTGCAGTCAAGGGTAACTGTATTAAACTTTAAATAAACATTTCCCCCCTTCTAGCAATAGTCACATTTTCCACTGATGACACTAAATGTGTTGTACTGACTGCCTGGGGTAAAAAAGACTTTGAGCTGGAATCCCCAAAACACATGATCCCCAAAGTCTAGCTGCAGCCTACTTACCGGTTCTTTCTCATCACCAATAGCTCTGCCAGGGCCATTTTAAAGGAGAAATCTTTCTCCTCAGTAGGCTGTGACATTTGTTCAGCTGAGAACCACACAGACTAATTTCTTTCACAAGGTGAGGAATAATTTGGCCACCTATTCTGGGCTAGATGTCCACAGTGGTTAAGACAGGCAAGATCCTGTTTTCTAAGAGCGTCTTTGGTGTTACCCATTTCCTCTACTACACTAATTATAAAAACAATTCAAAATTCAAAGCTGTGCACGTGAACTCAATATTTATATAACATTTCAATACTGAACTGAAAGTTAATATTTGAAACCTTTCTAATATTCACCTGTTTCTCATCTGTGTGAAGACATTCTTTGATACGAATCTTTATTTAAGTTAGCAAAACAAAAATACCTTCAGATATATGACTACCTTATGTTTAAAATACAAGTCTCTAAACTGCATTCAAAATTAGGCCATTTAGTGAACAAAGTACACCGTAAGTATACAGATGCCTCCCTTCCTCAAACTGATTATAAGCTTCTAGGGGACAGGGACCATGCGTTTATCTTTTGTGTCCTCTCACACATATTCTTTACCAAGGAGAGCCCTTGCTGGTGTGGCTCAGTTGGTTGGAGTATCTTCCTGTTGGGAGTTCGATATCCAGCCAAGGCGCATATCTAGGTTATAGGTTAACTCCCTAGTTGGGGCACATATGGGAGGCAACCAGTAACGTTTTGGCTTCTCTCTCTCTCTCTCTCTCTCTCTCTCTGTCTTTGTCTCTCTCTCCTCCCCCTCCCCAATTCCTCTCTGTCTCAAATCAATAAACATATTAAAAAAGAAGATAATACAGGAGATAATACAGAACTGACCTCACACACAATCCATTAAATTTTGCAACAAAGGAAAATACACTTGCATTAATTAAGTTGAAAAACACAAAACCAAAAGTTGCTTTCCAAAAAATATAAATAAATGTGGACATATTGAGGGATTTTAAAAACTGTTTTACTTGAATACAAGGATTATACATGAATCATTTTCTAGAAAAATATTAGTACATTATTAGTATATTCACAATAATAGAAAATTGCAGGAAAATATCTATTAAACGAAATACAGCCTTTACACACCTTGGAGAGATGAGTAAAAGGGGAAAGATAGGTATAAAAAAAAAAGACAAAGGACACAACATCTGGACATTGACACGTTGCGTACCGGGGTATTTAAATGCCTTTTAGAAATGACGAGGATTCTTGCCACCCGTACGCAATGTGTTAATAATGACTATTACTGCCATTATATATTACACAATGATCAAACTCTGAATCTTTCCTCTCTGAATCCTGACTTATAAGAGCCATGAGAAAAGAATGTTTGGAAAGAGGGAGAAAGTGTCACTATGTTCAGTTTTGCTTGTGATATTCATTAGAATTTCCAATTAAATTTAGATGGACTTAACTATTTCATTTTTTGTTCACTGACTGCCCAGCCCTTCAAACTTCCTGAATGTGAATCCATCCTAGTTTAAGAAGCCCTTTCAAACATTATATCTAAAATCAATCCTAATCTTTCTGGGTCCACTTCTCAAGCACAGTAATCCTCTGAACCTCAAAATTTTAATGAAAAATGACCTTGGGATAAAATTTTTCCATTACATATAACACCTACCCCTTCAATAAGACTGATGCCCAAAGTAGGTGATCTAACACTGTTCTGAGGTCCAGCCTTAGATTTCTAAAACACCATTTTAATGAATTATCTGTAGTTCACATATGATTTCAATATCACAGCTGAAAACAGCAGCTCCAAAGCACATGTTTTGCTGACTAATTTCGTGGGGCATAATATGAATGACTATTGGTCACCAGATGGCATCAAGATCATTCATTTGTTCCAAAGCATTTACTGAGACCATTCCAAGGAGCTTATGGTCTGGTGGGGTGAAGAGACAGGTAAACATGCTGTTATAACATAGTGTGAGAATGTTTATAACAGAGGCATGAACTTACTTAACCTGGAGAATTCAGGAAGGCTTCCTGGGAGAGGTGGCATTCATGCCCAGTCCTGAAGGGTAAGCAGGAGTTAGTAAAGTGACTGAATGTTCAGGGAAAGGAAGCATCAGGTGCAAAGGCAAGGAGGCATGAGAGTGCATGAACCATTCGGGAAACTGCAAGATGACCACCTGACTAGCATAGAATATCTGGCAGAATGGCAGAAGATGATGCTGGGGAAGGAAGCAGGAAACAGATCCTAAAGGGTCTTGTATATCATGTGACTGTAGTTGTCATTTGTCTCTGAAATACCTGAAGAGAATAATTTTGCTTACACACCTACTATTCTTACGTTTCCAAATCCTAATGTTGCCTTACTTCAAAGTGTAGTTTTCCATGTCCTTTTATCAATTTTCATCACCATCTTGCTGATTACTGTAATAACAGCTAGCACTTACTCAGTGCCAGACAGTGTACTAAATGCTTTAGATAAATTATCCAATTAAGTCACAGCAAGCAAAAGCACAGCTTTGGAGTGGATCAGCATTCAAACCTCAGTTTTGCCCTTACTAGATTCCTTTATAAGCAAATTAGTTTTAATCTTCCTTATCTGTTAATTTGGAAAACCACCACCTCCTTCCTAGGGTAAGATATGCAAACCATTTAATACACATAGTAGCAACTCAATATAAAATAATAATTATAATTGCTATTACTGCAGTGGTATTACTTAAACAAAAATATAACCAGTTGTTGTCTACACATGAAACCAGCAGAGGGAGCCTCTAATCCATTTCTGGCTTCAGGGCTAACTTAAGTATACCTATCCACGGGCATAACATCTCTGAAACAAAGTAGAAGACAGGATAAAAATGATCTGGCAGTGGTATCTAGATGGAAGACAGGGAGATGGGTTGAGAAGTATAGGTAGCTTCAGTGATATCGGTAATGTTCTTAATAACTGAGTGTGGATTACGTGACCCCAATTCACATGCACCTACATCCCTCTATTCTAGTTCCCATTTGAGAGCTCAAGAGAGAATTACTATATCCTTCCTTGTGCTTTTATTCTACTTCCCTTGGACCTGTCCTAAGCTTCCTCAAGACAGGGTCAGTTTCTAGACATCTAAATAGCTCTAACAGCATCAGCATGGTGTTGTAGATTCACTTATTGTCACATCATCCTTTATTTTCTCTCTACAATTCGTGATGTTAATGCAACCATATTGTGAAACATTCTAATTCATTCAAATATTGTCACTTATTATGGGGACTGGTTAAATAAATTGTGGTGTATCCCACAGTTAAAAAGAATGAAGTAGATATACATACATATATGTGTGTATACATATACATATCATTTTTGTGACATATCGATAAGTAAAAGGCAAGGTAGAGAATAATGTATGATATACATTTCATACATGTGCTTGTCTATGCCCAGAACATTTCTCTAAGATTATACCAGAAACAGGTAACTGTGACTGGTTTTAGAGAAAGGGAACTGGGTGTCTGGCATAGAAGGGAGACATTTTCCACTGTATGTATTTTTGTATTATTTAGTTTTTTCATGATGTGAATGTATGACTTTTTCAACTAGAAAAGAACAGCTTAATAACACACTTTTAATAAAGAGAAGGTGCACACTCAAAATTCAAACTGGATCAGAATAAACAGCAGTTTCATAAAAGAATAAATGTCATGAGACAATAAATTGTTAATTACCATATAGCTAATAATAACTTTTAACTCAAAGGAATAAAAAAAAAAATCACTGTAGAATGATGTAATCAGGAAAAACTTCAGAGTGTAAATACGGGATTCCTGATTGAGACCTTGACAGATGAGATTTAAATATGCTGAGAGGAAGGGGAAAAGGATTATGGAGGAGGTCAATGCAGTGGGCTAAGATCCCTGAGGCTGAAGCAAAGCTGTGGGGTGGGACTAGGAGGCACAAAACCTGGGTTTTAGTCCTTCTTTGACCTGGAAAGTTATGGGCTCCTGAGAAGGTCCCTCTTACCCTCCTGCATCCATTTCTGATTCCCTAAAACAAATTATAATCGATGATCCCTTAGATGCCTTCCATCTCTTTAATAACATGACTACCTCCATACCTATAACTGGGAAAGAAAATTAAGGCTATATTTTGGGACTCCTTGAATGGCAAGCAAAGGAATTTAATGGTCTGGTCAGAGGAAGCCAGTGAAATTTTTTGAAAAGAATATAATTTAGGAAGATTGAATTAATGTGTGAAAGCATATAGTAAACATTGGCTAATATCATTATTAATTTGGTAGACAAGGGGGGAAAGAGCAAACTAACTGGGAGATTTGCAATAATGAGATTAGCAAAAGATCAGCATGAACCAGAACTCAAAAGGATTAGTGAGCAAAATTCAGGTCACGCTCTTATTTAAATCCCTCAACATTCATTCCAAGTTCTTGTTCACCACCCTTTTCTAGGGTCCTATTGATTAGTGTTTAGTCTCAAAGGGCATTTTGAACCTGAAAAGTAGTTCTGCTTGAATTACACTGTCAGGTTTGGTAAAGGTTTATTCGATAGCCTCTTGCTGGCATTCACTTTTAAGTAACCAGTACAAATTTACACAGATTTAAAATACTGCTCTATTTCATTAAAATAATTTTCTTAAAATTAAACAAATATTACATATCTATAATGACAAAATTAGAAAACACAGAAAAGTACAAATTTTTAAGTCATCTTTAACCCAGGGGGAAAAGAAGGGGAAGGATCTAGTCAAGGAACAGGTATGGATGACTCATGGCATGAACAACAGGGTGGGGGTTGACTGTGGGAGTGGGGGTAGGTGGGGCAGGGGAGAGCAATGGGGGGAAATTGGGACAACTATAATAGAAAAACAATAAAAAAAAAGTTACCTCTAACCCAGACATAATAGCTGTTAATATTAGGCATCAAAACATACAGGAAGCTTTGAATTTAAAGAAAGTTTTAGGAAATATAAAACCTGGCTAAGGAGTCTTGCCTAATTGTAAATTTCCAGAAAAGTAAATATAATTAGAATAACATGTTTGAGGACTCTATTCACAACACAGGGCATGTTACCAAGAAGGCGCTCAAATGTGGAGCAAAAACCAACTAAGCTCCACAATTCTTGAGTCCTCAGATGTATCTGAATATTATAGCCACTAGTGACTTAGGTTATTAATATAACTAATAAAAGTGTATTTCTTACCTTTGTCTTCTCCCTGCTCACCAATAACCCATATTTGTTGTCCTGAAGTTTGTGCCTTCAAGACATCTGTAATAATATATTGCAACCTCTGTGAATCCAGATTGCATCCAATTCCAATCACTCGATTTGCAGGAAATGCACTCAGTTTCCATGTCACATAGGTCATGATTTCCACTAAATATTGCACACAAGATGAAAATGTAAAATTAAAAAAAAAATACTCTAGCCTAGTTCATAAACAAATATTTATTATTTTACAGAGTAAATTAGAAGTTGTATGCACTATTCTTAGGTCTTAAATGCACGATAAGGCATAATATGTTTTTAATGTACATTAAAAACATGAACGAGGTTTCAGCATGATTTAACATAACTCTGTTGTTAAATATAAGTTGTTAAGAGTGGAAAATAATTTCCTAGATTAGTTAAGCAAGAAGGATGAAAACTGGGTACAGAAAACCAGAAGATATTTTTTTTCCATTGATCAAGTTCTCTTTTACATCAATCTTAGGCTAAATTTCTATCTTTAAATTAAAATACTGGTTCATATACCACCACTATGCAGTATAGGAACAAAAACACAACTACTTTCTTCTTACATGCCAAAAGGATGTCAGGAATTAAAGAGACCAGTGTCTCTCAACCAATTACTATAGGAAAACAAATGAAATGCACACCATACTCCTATTCTGGGAACATTAAAAAAATCTCTTCACCAATTTGAGTCCAGTACCACACTTAACTCTTTGAAAATATTTCTTTTTTAGGTAAAATGGTTTAAAACAATTTAAAATACAAACTGTTAAAAATGTACTCTGGCACACTAACATTTTATGACACTTCAGGATTAACAAAAGACCTTTCATATAAGTCACTGCATTTTTCTCTTGGGAGTTCACCTATTTTCTCACTGAGGAAAGCCTGTCTAACAACCTGGAACATAGTAATAGTAGTATTACATTAAAAAACTGTGATTTGCAATCTTCTAGTTAATGCCAGGCATAAGAACTCACTATATGACAGGACATGTAATGTATTGTTCATTTTAAGAGCAATTTAACTGAATACTCTAGTCATCCCTTTACAATCTAGTTTTATGACTTTTATCAGTAATGGCAATTCTACTGACGCACTGGACCATCAAATTCATTTAAAATAAAACCTTTTACCTGGTTGAGATGCAATGAGCAGGATACTGTTTTGACTATAATGCCCGAGAGCTGGGACAAGGGTTCTGAACATATCCACATTTCTCTGCACCACATCCAGGTAGGACTGAGAACTACCCAAAGAGTTAACTGTGAAGATGACCACCTTGGAATGAGCAGAGGCAGACAAATCTAAAATGAATAAAAAGAAACAGTCTGAGCTCAAGATATAGACGTTTTTGTTTGTTTGCTTGTGTTTTTTAGAGAGAGGAGAAGGGAGAGAGAGAGGGAGTGAAACACCAATGTGTGAGAGAAATATCCATCAGTTGTGGCTCACACACCCCCACCCAGGGACCTGGCCTGCAACCTGGGTATGTGCCCTGCCTGGGAATCAAACCAGCAACCTTTTGGTTCCCAGGCCAGCGCTCAATCCACTGAGCCGTATCAGCTAGGGCTCAAGATATAGGTTTTAATCAAGTTCGTGTTGATAAGGCTTTTCTTTTCTTCAAGTAGAAAGCTGTTAGGCACACTTGCCCCTGGATCAATCTGATGCTGAAGTTTGCCATCAGAGAGTTAAGAGCAAGAGTGTATCCCAAGGTGGGGAGGGGGGAGGCGGCAATAAAGATAAACCAAATAAATTACAGGATCCAGAACCTACAAACAAGGAATTAATTTTTATGTAACCCACAATTTTATTAGGGAAAATAATATGCTACAGGCAAAATAAACTTACAATCAATTATATCACTCATTTTAAAACTTTGAGCTTAGGAGTCCTAGAGTTCCTTAAAAGTGCTTCAGAGGCCACCTGGGAGGACTGGGAATAAGTGAAAAGAAGACTGGGAGGTATGGCTCCAGGCCATTTACTTTAACTTCAAGCAGAGTAGTTCTGCTTGTATCTGTTTTATTTATTAAGGATTCTACTCCAAAAAGAAAAAAAATAGTTTGAAAAATTTTAAATCAAGATAAAATGTCTTGGCTCATTTTTTACTGACTTTTTCTTACACTGAAGGCTACTGTCCTTGGCTTTAGGTTCTTTCAATAGGACTTAATGCATAAGCAACTGTTATGACTTAGAAAAAGCTGTTCTCTGGAGTTCACTGCTGTGATCCTCAAACATACATATGCTATTTTACAACATTACTCTCTGTTGCACAGTATGTTTTACAGTAAGTACATGTCAAAACAGTAGCCAGACATTATCAACATCAGAAACAAGAGAACTATTATAAAGCAAGCAGAATGGCATTGGTTCAACCTCTGTAAATGAATTATTAGCATCTTGGGGAGACAATGAGTAGATGCCAGGGTTTACAGTCTTAATTAAGCCTCTAAGGCCATCTTTCTAAACAAGTTTCAGAAGAAAGCACTTGCGCAATTGTCCATTGGGAAATGTACTACCCAATTTCAGTTCATAATCTAACACAATTGTGGGGATGGTAGCTCCAAAAACTGACTCATGGATTTTAATTAAGGTTCTTCATGTGTCCTCTTAAGTAATTCCTGTGTTCTAATTTTGGAATAGATATCTGGTGATGAGTCAAAAACTCAAGGATTGGAAGAACTGGAAGGGATATAGTTAAGACTTACATATCACTTTTATGTGCCAGATATTGTTCTAAGAGCTTCCCATATATTTACTGATTTAAAATAAGCCACAACACACTATGGGGTCAATATCATCCCCATTTGACAAATGATGAATGTGAGGCACAGAGAAGTTAAGTAACTTGTTCAAAGTCATAGAACTAGTACGTACTGTGTGACCTAAGCCATAATCTCTCTGAGCCACCTATAAACTATGAGAAGTAATGAAGTGTGAATATATATAAAGTATCTAGCACATGTTATTGATTCTCTAAAATGATGGTAACTATTATTATTATTAAGGGATAAGAGACAAGCATAATAATGTCTTCAGCTAGAAGATGACATGATAAAAATAATATCATAGGGAAATTATTCTATTACCTATGTCTAATATCAAATAAAAGTAATCAAGAGAAAGAAAACAGGAACCCTCATACACTGTTGGTAAGAGTATAAATAGGTACAACTTAGTAATACAAATTTAAAAAACACATACCTTTTGATCCAGTAATTCTACTTTATCCCACTAGAGAAGTACACGAAGATTTCTGCATAACAATGTTCTCTGAAGCATTATTTGTAATCACAAAAATACAAACAACACAAATGTCTACTAACAGGACAGACATCCATATGAAAGTGTTCAAAGAAATAGAGCTATTTAGATCGTTATGTGCTATAATAATGATCTTGAAAAGGACACTATTAATTTATCAATAACTTAAACACAGAATTGCCATATGACCTAGCAACTCTACTTCTGGGTAAATACCTAAAAGAACTGTAAACACATGTTCAAACAAAAACTTGTACATGAACATTCATAGCAGCACTTTTCACAATAGCAAAAAGATGCAATCCAAATGTCCATCAATTGATAAATGCATAAATTAAATGTGGTATGTCCACACCATAGAATACCATTCAGCCACAGAAAATGATGTACTGATACACGCTACAATATGAATGAACCTTGAAAACATTATGCTAGGTGAAATAAGCCAGACACAAGTCACCCCCAATATTGCATGATGGTGATATTGTCTTTCTCTGGCTGACTTATTTCACTTAGCACAATACCCTCTACATCCATCCATGTTGCTGCAAATGGCAAGATTTCTTTTCAAAAGCGAGTTTTGTTGTTGCTAAATTCCTGTTATGGAACTGCAAAGCGACTGAAATCATTTACTTACCTAGTTTAACTACCTTTAAGGATCCTCAGAATGTGTCTCTTTTATAAAATGTATTTCAGTGCAAAAAGGAATGTCGCCATGGTAAACTTTTTGCTATATACTTTTTAGCACAATTTTTAAGAAACGGGGGATAAAAAGATTAAGTGCAAAAAATAAATGCAAAACCAGTTTCTCCAGTCTTGACTTCTAAAACTACTCTTAAAAATCTCGTAGTATTTCTCCAGATTTAGTCTATGCATACAAAAGCATAACTATTTGTGTACATATATACAGGGTGTAGCAAAAGTAGGTTTACAGTTGTTCATTCATATGAAAAATAATACAATTGTAAATAATAATACAAGAATAAACTGTTTTGTGTACTCACAACTGTAAACCTACGTTTGCCCCACCCTGTATAGCATATTTGCATATTCACATGTACATACTGGGTTGGCCAAAAGACACATTTTTCATTTTCACCAATAATTTTACTGAACAACGTATTCACCGTTTTGTTCCACTACCTTCTGCCATCTTTCAGGCAACTTCATAATTCCACCTTCCCAAAACTTTTATCTTTTTGAGCAAAGAACTGTTTCAGGTGCCTTTTGCAGTCTTCCAGGGAATTGAAATTTTTTTCATTAATAGAATTTGTAAGGACCAAAATAAATGGAAATCTGAAGGTGCAATGTCTGGTAAATACAGCACATGAATCAGAACTTCCTAGCCAAGCTGTAACAATCTTTGCCTGGTCAGCAAAGAAACATGCAGTCTTGCACCATCCTGATGAAAGATTATGCATTTTTTGTTGACTACTTCAGGATGCTTTTTGTCGAGTGCTGCTTTCAGTTGGTCTAACCGGGAGCAGTACTTGTTGGAATTAATCGTTTGGTTTTCCAGAAGGAGCTCATAATAGAGGACTCCCTTCCAATCCCACCACAGGTACAACATCACCTTCTCTGGATGAAGACTGGACTTTTAGTGTGGTTGGTGGTGGCTCCCTTCACTTGCCCCACAATCTCTTCCATTCCATTATTGTAAAGTATCCACTTTTCATTGCCCATCACAATTTTTTTAAAAACGGAACATTTTTGTTATGTTTAAGTAGGAATCGCATGCAGAAATAGAAGTCAAGAAGGTTTTTTTTGCTTAACTTATATGGAACCCTTACCCTGGCTGGTTTGGCTCAGTGGATTGAGCGTCGGCCTGCGAGCTAAGTGTCGCTGGTTCGATCTTCCAGTCAGGGCACATCAGAGAAGGAAAACTCTGACTCCAAAAAACCTCCGCTGCCTTGCGGCATACCTCTTCAGGGGAAAGGCTAAGGGAGTAAACCCCGACAGAAAATCCGGAGCCGGAGTCCCTAAGGCGGTTTGACGTTGTAGTCAACACTGGCAACTCCTGCGGCGCACCTGAAGCCAAGCTGTATTGACTCCGTCTTTCCCTTGGACCCTTCAGCTGTGAAGAGAGGGGGTGTCTGCTGCATGGGCAACAGCAGACCCTCCATATCACCCTGCCCAGGCTCTGTAGCTTCAGCTTCACTGGAGAGGACACTCCAGCGTCATCGCAAGATGTCGATTCAACACGGGAGGAGACAGATACTGTGTCACTCCGGAGTCGGACTGCACAACCATTCTCGGCGGTGCAGATAGACTCTTAAGAAGCTACACCATCGTCTCTCGAGACGGACGGCTGCCAAGAGAGATATGGAACCCAAACATGAAAGCGATTAACATAACCAAGCTTGTGCAAATGGTTTTCAACACGATTTGAGTACATCAGCTACCTCCCACGTGGTATAACATTGATTGTTCTCAATTAATGTCTCGATTTATTCACTATCAGCTTCAACTGGTCTACCTGACTGTGGAGCATTGTCCAGCGAGAAATCTCCAGCATGAAACTTTGCAAACCACTTTTGACATGTTTGATCGGTCGCAGCACCTCTCCGTATACTGCACAAGTCATTTTTTGCATTGCAGTTGCATTTTTACCCTTCTTGAAATAATAAAGCATAATATGCCAAAAATGTTGCTTATTTTCTTCCACCTTCAATATTAAAATGGCTACACAAAAATTCATCACTTTTGACAAATATTTTTTAACTTTTTAAAAAGATTTTATCTATTTATTTTTAGAGAGATGGGAAGGGAGGGAGAAAGAGAGGGAGAGAAACATCAATGTGTGGTTGCCTCTCATGCACCCCTAACTGGGGACCTGGCCCACAACCCAGGCGTGTGTCCTGACTGGGAATCGAACCAGCACCCCTTTGGTTCAGAGGCTGGTGCTCAAACTATTGAGCTACACCAACCAGGGCTGATAAGTACTTTTTTAAATGAACACTTATGACAGCTGTCACAATACAATCTAACAAAATTGTTTCAAATGAAGTTAAGACAACTAAGTGCTACTATAGCCATCTTATCTTGTGGAAAAAAACCAAATGAACTTTTTGGCCGACCCAATATGTATATCCCTCCCTCCAATGTTTTAGTAGCTATTTAAAAAATATCCAAATGGAGTAAAGTACAATTCTAAGATGATCAGTTGCAATCGATACCTGTTCTGATGGGACATTACTAAAATTTCCCATTGAGCTCAATTTCCCAAAATTATTAATGCACTTCTCCATTTTGTAGACTATATTCATAAAATGTTAGTTAACACTATATCATGTCATAGGAATTAAATTAAGTATTATCTGGGATGTGCAACCAAAATTAACAAGGGGCAACATGAAACTTGCCCCAAGGTAGTGTGCACTCATTCAACATTCCCTACTTGGAGGCAAGCACCATGACCTCTATATCTGCTCCAAGGATTCTCTTCTTTCAACTACTTGAGAACAGTAGTTATTGAAACAATTTCCTCACGTCCTAAATGGCCTCAGTACCTCTAGAGTCTACATACTCAACAGTCCCCTAAAGTGATTTGGAATTGTTAAAAGGTCCCTTAAGAACTTCAGTACCTGGAAATGACAGGCACAAGAGAATACCCCGCTCCCTCAGGGACCCTCCAGATAAGGCCTACAAAAGCCTCATTAAAGCAACTATTGTACTGTCTTTAGAGAAAGAAAAGGAACTCATTGTGTCCTACAGGGATCTAGAGGCTTGCTAGAACTATTACACCCAATTTTTATAACCCAGAGATATCATTTCAACTTTTCTGACCTACTGTTGTTCCTAGTACATTTAGACGTGTGAACCATTAGGTCTCATTCTAGCTGGAAGGTATGGTGAATGGATACAGGGCACCTGTAAGGAAGGCTCACAATAAAAACACCACAACACAGGACTTCAGCAGTAGCCGAGGCGTTGTTTATTCACAGGTCTGCAGAGCTGGGCAGAGCCAGCCAGGGGCATGTGCGCCGAAGCAGAAAAAGCAAACTGGTTTTATACTAATGCAAGTAGTCCCGTCCCCCCCCCCCAAACTCCCCCTTTTCTCTATTACTGGATACTCAGGAGTTACAATCTAATGTGACTAACTAAGGGTAAGGGTAATTTAGTGAGGGGTCTGTTTCCAGCTCTCCCTTGCCCTGTGTTTGGGTTTGGTGATAAACTTACTTCTAGCTCACCTCTGAAGAGTCCCAGAGTCCCTGTGTTTGGATTTGATGACAAACATATCTCTAGTTCTCTTTTGATCTCAGAGCCATTCGTGATGAGCTGCGGAGTGTCATTTTCTGATTTGTATGCTAACATTTTCCCTTGCTTTCCTGTTGACTCGGAGACCAACCCCCTAATTCAAGATTCAAATTACATTTTTCCTTTGCTGTTAATTATTTCCTACTGGTTTGAGAGTCACTAGTTTCTTTGTCTCTTACACACTTAAGTAAGGAAATGCAAGGGGAAGCCAAACTACTAACTATATGTTACAACCTGACTTTCACTGTCACCTGACTTTGGAAGGTTAGAATAAACACTTTCTAGTATTTAGAGTATTTAGAGTAAACACTTTCTAGTTCAATGATCTTCCAATATTTTTGATCATGTATCTCTGGTAATAAAATATTTTAAGCCCATATCCCCAAATATAGTATTTACCTACATAAATATGTCTGCATTAATATAATATGTACATAATAAAATATATGCAAAATTTTTTAATTAAAAATATAAGATGTTACTTTTTTAACATGAAAATTTTGATACAAAAACCCTTTTTGTTGTTATTAAAACTTATTTTCACAATATATTCTTAGTGAAAGTAACGTAAATTGAATTTTTGAAAAGAATCTTAGTTTAATACTTCTGCTATATACCAAGAAATAGGTATAATTCCTGCTTTAAAGATGATAAAACTAAACTTTCAGAGATTATATAATCTGACAAATGTCAGAGCTATAATGTAGCAGAACTAGGATGCAAACCCCATCTCTCTAACTCTAAAACCAGTGTTCTTAACCAATATATTATGAAAAAGGAAGCAGAGTAAATAAACATATTCTAAAATGAGACACACAGAAAGAAACAATTTCTTCATGTCCTAAATGGACTCACAAGCTTTAGAGTCCATGTACCAAACAGTCTCCTAAAGTGATTTGACAGAGACAAAAATAAATCCTTCTGACTAATCTGAATATTATTTACTTATCTGATGCTTGTTAATATAATCAGTTGTAGTCTCTGTATGACTCTGGGTAAGTTACTTAACTTTTTTGAATCTTAAGTTTCTAAATATGTAAAATTCAGGGCTTTGGACTAGGTGATCTTTTTTTTTTAATTGTTTTTTAGAGAGGGGAAGGGAGAGAGACAAAGAGAGAGAGAGAGAGAGACATCGATTTGTTGTTCCATTTATTGATGCATTCATTGGTTGATTCTTGCATGCGCTCTGACCTGGGATCGAGACCGCAACCTTGGTGTATCAGGACAACATTAACCAGCTGAGCTACAGGACCAGGGCCTAGACTAGGTGATCTTTAAGTTACTTTCAGCATTAAAATTCTAGTACTCTAGACAGAACACAGATGATTTTTAGGGCAGAAACTGTTACCAAACAGAGGCCTAACCCCAGAGTGGGTCTGCCTTAGGCCGACCTGTAGTGTGTGGGTTCTCGATTTCATGTAGGAAAGATTTCGCAACACAAGTCCAGGTGATTTTGAGAGTCCTTTCATTAAAGCTGGGGACACTGAAACAAAGGAAGGACTTAGGGTTGAAGAAGCAACAGGAGAGAGCCTAGGCGGGGCTCTGCTTTGGCTCCCTAGAAATGTTAAAGGAAAGGAGTGAGCTAAGGTGGGGCTGCAGTTAGCTCACTGGGAAGTCAGAGAAAAGGCAGGTCTTGGAGACAGGCTCCGGGCTAAGCCTGGGACAAGCTCCAGCTTCCACTGCTCCCCTGGTTGCAAGTCTTATGGGAACCCTTGGAGTTTAGAAGGAAGTAAAAAGTTCACACCTGGGAAGGAGAATGGGCATGCTCTAGAGCAAGCCTGCACTTAGATCTTTTGTTTTGAGAGTTTTATCTCTCCTCTGCAGGGGAGAATCTTAGGGGAGATTTTGAGCAGAATATTTATCAGCTTTCCAGGTGCATTTTTAATATGCTGATGCATCAAAATGAGCATACAGGAGAGTTAGATTATTCTTTGGTTTGCTTCACTTTTTACTTTTATCTTGGGTCTGCCTGGCTCTAATCAGGTTTTTGTTACTTGTTTCCCCGACTTGACCTGTCCTTGGGTTTAGCTGGCACACATGGCATTAATTGGGTCTGTTCTCTATCTCCCAGGCCAAGGTCACTTAAGCTATGTATTCTCTGGTCAGGGAGAAGAGGTATAGACCAATTTGCTCTCAAGTGTCCTTGGTTAGGGACATAACATCTTAAAATTCACTAGCTGGCCGTAAGTTGTTTGGCCTTGTTTAATTTTCTTTTCTCAGTTTCCATATTACACTTGCCTAGAAATTTTCCGAGCTTTTTACTAGGAAAAACAACTTTCTAAGATACAATGTTCAATACATGTCATTATAGATTTGTCCACATCCACAGAATGTAGAATGTCAAGAGTGAATCCTAATGTAAACTACAGAATTTGAATGATAATAATGTTTCCAGGAAAGTTCATCAATTTTACCACTCAGGCAGGGGATGTTGACAGTGGGGCAGGCTATGCATGTGTGAGAACAGGGGGTATATATGGGAAATTTCTGTATCTTTGCCTCAATATTGCTCTGAACCTAAAACTGCTCTAAAAAATAAAGTCAATAAAAATTCTAGGACTTAAATACAAGGACAAATAAGGCATACACGTTTTAAGCAGAAAAACCAGACCTTTGCTGATCTCCACATTAGGCAGGTTGAAGATATTAAGGTCCATCATCCCTCCTTTAGTCCCTTCTGAAAGGTCTAAGAGGACAAGTCTGTCTGCAAGGCCCTGTACAGTACAATGAGAAAAAGAAGAGCATTACTCTGGACATGTCCAGTTACTCAACTGAAATGCATTCAGAAGTGAGGGGTATGGAAGAATACACAGGACTCACATGCTGTTTTATGAAGCAAAAGTAATGAAATAACATTAAAAGGGACAAACAAGCAAGAAATTATTATGAACTAGAATAATGTGATCCTTCACGCTCGACTGAAAACTGGGATCTAACAGGGCTTGAATCAGAAGCCACAGATTGCAGGTTTCTTTTGATGGGACAAGTAATAAAGAACACTTGGTGTACTCAGTATGTTTGCTATCGTTATTGAGTTTATATTTTCACTTTGATGTTATAATTTACATTCTGAAAGTATTTAGAGTAATTTTTTTGGGGGGGGTTTATATTAGCATCTCATTTCTAGCATGAAAGTCAACACTAATGCCAAATTTCTCTTAAAGAAAAAAAGGATAGCCCTAGCTGCTGTGGCTCAGTTGGTTGCAGCATCGTCCCATACAACAAAAGGTGGGGGTTCAGTTCCCAGTCAGGGCACATACCTAGGTTGTGGGTTCAATCCCCAGTTGGGGCACATATGGGAGGCAACCAATCAATGTTTCTCTCTCACATCCATGTTTCTCTCCCTCTTTCCCTTCCTCTTTCTCTAAAAAATCAATAAACATATTTAAAAAAAGGATAATAGCCATAAATCTAAAATAAAATCCAATTATCATGCAGCCCTCTCCCCAGAGAGCTCATGGAAAATATCTCCCCATTTCTGTAGATGGGTCCTTGGGTGCCAAGATGGGCTGACTGTAAATGACAACATGGAATATCTTGCACATCAGATTACCCTGGTGGAAGGTCTTCTTCCAAAGTAGTAAGGGATCTAAGGATCTCTCCTACCTTAGATGGCAGGAGCGAGAGTACCAAGGCATCTACCAAATTATCAGGAAGGAAGTGTAGAAGTTAAGAAAACAACCCAGCTAGATTACTTATTAGCTCTGTAACGCTGGGCAAGTCACTGAACTTGGCCTTATTTCCTGGGTTATAAGGATTAATTATGTGACACAGGGCTGGCAGAGAGAAGTCTTCTCTAACTTGTACTTATTAATTTTATTATTGTTAATCACTTGTAAGAGACATGCAAAGAAAACTGAGTTACTATTTTTCATTTATCAGACATGCAAAGATCCAAGTTTAACAGTAAAAAATAGGTATTTTCATAAACTATGTGTATGAGAATAAACTGACAAGATAATTTGACAATTTCTATCAAAATTAAAAAACACAGTAACTCCTTTATCCATCAATTTCACTTATGTAAATTATCCTACAAGTTCATTAGTACATGTAGGATAATGCTACAATATGTAAGTATACAGATATTCAAAAGAATGGAGGAAGCATTTGAAGTTTTGCTCCCAGAATATATCATCAGCTCGGCTCAAATAAACTCAGAAAAAAAAAAAAAAAAAGACTAGAAACGACCTAAATGTCCATTACTAACAACAGCAATAATAATGAAGCATTGTAACATAGTGGTTGGGAGCAGAGCTCAAGCTTTAAAGGATCACATTTAGTAGATCAGTGAAGCACATGGATCACCAGGGATTTTGTTAAAATGCAGATTTGCTACTGTAAGTCTGGAGTGGAGCCTGAGATTATGCATTTCTAATAAGATCTCAGATGATGTCAATGCTGCTGGTCTGAAAGACACATATTAAGTCGTAAAGATCTAGAATATAAGTTCTATAAATAGATTGCCTAGCTTCAAATCCTCGCTCCATTTATTAACAGTGTGACTTTGGGGAAGTTGGGTAACCTGCCTATGCTCTGGTTTCTTCATTTGTAAAATGGCAGTAATGATGTACCTAAGCCACAGGGTTGCAGTAAAAATGAGTCGAATGTTTAGACGAGAGCCTGGCAACTAGTTAAGCATTCAGTAAAGGTTATTTACTGCTGCTACCACCACTAGCACATACTGTTGTCACTATTATGGCTATTATTTGAGTATTGTTGCACTATTTGAATATTGTACCTTGTATTAAAATGTTAATGTTTAAAAAGGAAAAATGGAAAAACAATTTCCATCTAGACAGCTCACAAAGTAATACCGACAGGGAGACTCTTCTAACAGCTAGAGAAACATGACTTTAAAGGGCCTTCCTGTACTTAACAAAAACAAAGAAAACTGATAAAACTCAGTATTGTGAGAGATGTCAAAATTTTGGATGATGTGCACATTTCTATTAGTAGCATAAATTAGTTCTGCCTTTCCAAAGAGCAATCCTGCAATATGTAGTAAGTGCCATAAAAGATATCCATGCCCTCTGACTCACTGGTATTACTTTTGAGATTATGTAAACCTAAAAATTAATTCAGATGAGAAAATAAGCAACTTGTAAAGCAATGTTTACAGAAGCACTCTATTTAGTAACAAAAGAACTGAAAACAATTCCAATTCCAATTAAGAAGGAACAGTCTATAAAGATGGAGGGTGGGGGAAATGAAGCTATAAATAAGTCAAAAGTTAGCATATACTCTATTGTTCTCGGTAGCCAGATATAAAATTCTAGCTTCCTGGATATAATTTAATTATTTGCTAAAGTAGGACCTATCTCCAAAACATATGTGAGTCGTAAATGAAAGAAATTAGATGACAAGGAAAGGGGAAAATTTAGGTGGCAAACAATCAAATTTTAAGAGAACAGAAAACCAAATGCTAGCTACCAAATAAATATATAAAGGGACAGCTCTTCTATTCTGGGCTATATCCCTCTAATGACATAGACATGCTGTTACCATAACAGTGGGCCCTGAAGGGCCCTTTGAACCACTCTGGAAGGGGGTTTAAATGCCTTCCTGAAAATAATTTATATAGAAAATATCTAGTGAAAAGGACTGATGAAAAATAAACAAATCTCAAACTATCAACTCAGGAACTATGATCCTAAAGGAAGTAGAGTAATTACATGAAAAAAGGCAACCTTAAAAAATTCTATTGAATAATCTTAGGAAGAGCTAAAATTAAGCTCTTAAATAAGAGTTTAACTAAAGCAGTATGACTCAGCCCTGACTGGTATGGCTCAGCGGGATGGGCGTCGTGCCATAAACTGCAAGGTCATGGGTTTGATTCCCCATCAGGGCACATGACTGGGCTGCAGGCAAAGTCCCCAGCTGGAGGTGTTGGAGAGGCAACCCATCAATGTTTCTGTGGCACATAAATGTTTCTCTCCCCTCCCCTCCATCCCTTCCCCTCTCTCTAAAAGTAAAAAAATAAATAAAATCTTAAAAAAAAAAAAAAAGCAGCATGACTCAGAAAACAAAAGAATTTGTGACTCAGATAAATATGAAGTTGAAGTTTCCCTTGAATTAGGTTGATAAGCCCAGTATTCAAACCACTTTTCAAAGCCTATTCCATGACTAACTTAATGAGAACTTTTAGCTATTTTGTCAACTAACTAAATATATTTTAAGACAAAATGATGTTTCCCATATGACAAAATTAAGCCATCATTTCTTGTATACTGAACATAAACTACCTAAAAGTGTAGCAATATGATATGTGTATTTATAATCACTATGCTTACATACCTTTGCTGAAATTGCTAACGTGCAGGCAACTCCTAGTTCTCCACCTCCAACCACAGTAATTTTCTTTACTGTTTTATTCTCATGATTTGCCCAATTCTTTGACTTTATGTCTGAGACGCCTAGAAAGAAAAATGAATGAACATGACAATTTTAAAGTAAAATCAAAAACCTTTTTAGCATCTTTTTAAAAAATACATCAAGGTTCAATATCTTGGACAAAAAACATGGTGCTAGTCCATAATAGGCACTCAAAAATACTTATTTAACAAATGAAATGCTAGCAAGACAGGAATGTGATATTACATATTCCACTAAATAAAGGCTATCCTTTTAAAAGGAAATCATCCTTCCCAACATTTAAAAATGTTATGTAAGACTGAAAAAAACAGATTTTCATAATTCTGAAAAACATTTTGATTCTTACTGCTCTAGTCTAAAATGTAAAAAGTATTTTAACACCTTATACATTTTGCAAACATGGGTATTTTGCCTCATACTCAATGAGAAACACTGAGAATCACAGAGTTTCTGGTTCAATATATTGACATGAGGCAAAAAGCCACATAAACATATAATGAAAAAGGTTTAGGATCATTAATACAGGGGTTGGCAAAAGTAGGTTTACAGTTGTGAGTAGACGAAAGTTTATTCTTGTATAATATTTTATTAATTATTGTATTATTTGTCTTCTTTTCATTATTATTGTTATTATTTTGTATCCTTACGTATGATTTATTTTTTAGGTAATAATGGCTAATAATTTAACCTACTTTTGCCTACCCCTTTACATATCAAGTGGTTCTGAACAAAACAAAAACTGTTTTATCTGTCAGTATAAGAGTAATCTTTTACATTTTAAGAAACCATATTCATTGGAATTGTATGGTAAGTAAAACTTACCCTATGATAGATGTACAGGAATTTTTTTTTTTTAATAAGTAGTAACTCTTAATTTTATTCATGCTCTGCTTGCACAGTGGCTACTGGGTTTCTGTAGATGTACAGGAATTTTTGATTCAACACAAATATATGTATGTGTATGTGTGCGTGCGTGTGCGTGTATTTATTTATTTATAAAAATAAAAGTAGCAGAGAGTAAAGGCTATTAATGAGAAATTACAAACTCATAACTGTATGATTAACAAAAATACAAACCTTCAGTGATTTTTGCAATATAGGCTAGCAAGTCCACCTGCCGTGCCTCATCAGATGATGAGAGAGAATACAGGGGAAGTTCCTCTTGAAACTTGGCAATCATTTCTTTAATTAATCCTACAAGGACAGACTTAGGCTGCAGAAACCACACAAAGGGAAGAGTTATGCAAAAATTTTGCTAACAAATACTACCTTGTCAACCTATACATTTTCCTAGTTAGTCAAAACAAAGTATTGCGTTATGCTCTCATTTTTTGAAAACTACGTACCACGGAAATTAGGTGATACCTTCAACTGTTTAAATACTTTCAACTGAAAATTACTTAATTCTTTTAACTGAAAAACGAAGAAAGAAATGTTAAATCCACATCTCCAAGATGTGGGAAAATAACATGGATGTGCTTACTAGCAAGTATCTATGTTAGGGAATGGTCTGTCTTTTTTTTTTTTTCCTTAACTTTTTATTTTGAAATAATTGCAAAAATAGTACAAAGGATTGCCATATACTCTTTATCCAGATCACTAAAATTTTATCACATTTGCTTTCTTAGTCTCTTTCTCTCTCTCTATTTTTCTGAGCCAATTAAGAGTAAACTACAAATATGATACCTCTTTATCCCTAAACACCGGGGAATAGAGTGAAGAAATAAAATGGAATCAGTGTAGTCAAGCTGCTAAATTACTAAAATCAAGTAGGTTGAGGTATGAGGAAATAATTCTATTCTTGTTTTAATAAGCCTGGAAACTTAAAACTTTGAACTTTTCAGTCCTGTGTCAATGCCTGGATAGATATCACACCTCCAGCTAGCCCTCTAATTACCCTCTAAAGGACTAAGGAAAAATGTTCATGTATCCAGACCACTTGAAACCCAGACCCCTGGTCATCTAAAAGATTATTACCATCTTGGGCCAATCTGGAGGCTAAGAAAGCAGGACTGATTCTTCTCAAGAATGTACTTTTTATTTAACGTTTCTTTCTTTTTTGGAAAAATCTGGGTATTGCCTAGCTGTGTTTACAATTTGCAACCCCCCCCAAGACTCCTGAATAAGCCTTTATTATTTATTTCTAGCCAAAGCTTCCAGGCTCTTTTTGAGTTCATTTAATAATACTGTAGGGTATATTGCCTAAAAGAAAAACAAAACAAAACAAAAAAATGGACATTCTCCTACATAACCATTATCAAATCAGAAAATTAGCACTGATAAGTATTATCTAACCTGCTACTGTTTCTTTTCATTTAACTGTTAAGCAACTTTAGTGAAATTCATTTAACCTATCTTCTCTTCAGTCTTATCAGCAATACAATGTGAATAATAGATCCCAAGTGGCTCTTATGAGAAACAAATGAGCTAATGCATGCAAACTATACAGTCTGAGTAGAAAATCAATGCTTCTTATTGCTGGGAATATCTAGTAGTTAGCTCATTTTAAAACGTGCTTAAATTCTCAGTGTCTGGGTTTCATTATTTTAAAATTAAGAGGGGGAGGCCATTAGGATCAAACAAACACCTTTAAGACCAAGCAGATAACATAATGTGTGAAGGTGGCTACTGTAGCAGATTGGAAAGAGTACATGTATAGGCATTCAAACTCATACAAAAAAAAAAAAAAAGAAAGAAAGAAAGAAAAGAATAAAACAAAGCAGGACAAAACTACTGTGCCATTCAAACAAAACTCTATAGGTCTAACACAGTCCACTGAACCTCTTAGGGAAAAAGGTCTGTAATCTTCGGCCTACACGACCTCTAGATTCTTTCTAGCTCCAAAATTCCATATAATTATACTATATAATTATAATTCCAACTTTACAAGAGTATGTGGAACTTAAAATTACTAGTAATTTTAAATACGGTAATTTAAATAATGTAATGTCTTAAGACTAGTTTTAGCTTATAACACAGAAGCTCAGAACAGTAAAATGAAATCAATACTGTCTGACTGAAATCAAGCACAACCCCAATTAGATTATGGGACTATCTCTGAGTATTTATGAAACAAACAAAACTATGAAAAGAGATGCCCAAGAAAATCAGAAAGAAGGAACAGGAAATATGGATTCCCATAACAGGGTACAGATGTCAAAATATCTTTTGGGAATAGTTTTTTAAAAAGAAAAGAAAAAAGGAAGGGTAATATGGATGAAGGAGAGAGGCAATTCAAAAAAGGAAAAACATACATGATCGATAAATATATGAAAAAGATTTTAATTTCTCAACTAACTAAAGAACTAAGCATTAAGATTAAGACGTCATTTTTGGCCTTCCAATAGACTAATTTTTATCAAGATCCACTCATAACATTTAACTGAAAATCTTATTTAAATCATCAACTAATACAAATAATGTGCAAATTCATGAACTATTCAATAAATGGTCAATGTTTTTCCACCTAAAATCTACTACTGACAAACTGGTGTAAATCCTTTCTTTTACTGTTTCTTTTTTCCTTCTTTTTAAAGGATTTTTATATATGAAAAATATAGAAACCATAAAAGAAGTAAAATGTGTCCACAAGTGCACACCTTTTTAACAGATATATAGAAAACAAGAAGTGATAATCCTCATGCCATCCTTTACAGCAACCTCACTTGACTCTCATATAGCTCTGTCCTCCTGTTCTCCAACTTTCTGAGTACATATAAATATATTATAACTTATCCTTTCATAAAGATTTTAATTACTTATAAAAATGAGAGCACTTTAAAGTAAATGTAAAAAGATGAGCAAAGGTTTATTTTGTTTTAATAATGCGTTCTCTTAGAGAAAGGGTGATTTCTACTCATTGTAGATATGCAACATTTTGTCTACTTTTTGGAGGCCAATTTAGCATTAAATAAGAATAGCCTTCAAAGTATTTATAACCTTTGATCCAATTATTCCATTCCTAGAGATTTATCAATGTTTAATATAATGGTAGATTAAAAATGCAGAATACAAAATTGCATAATATGAAGATTTGCAAAACAAGGAAATTACAGTTACATAAATCAACATAGATGAATTTTAAAAATTTAATGCTCAGTTAAAATAAAGCACATAAAAGAAAATTATGTGTTTCAATTTATTGTAGGTCATTAACAGGCAAAACTACAAATAAATGCATAGATTACATAAGAATCTTTAACAGACCAGGACTAGGAAATAATGCCCAATACCTTGCCAGTGGCTTTCCATGTGCTTTATCAAGCAGCAAACAACTATAAAAAGATAGGGAGCAAGCAACAGCTGGCTCCTAGGCCCGGAGACAACAGCTTCAGGCAGTCTGCTGTCATCAGGGTTCTGGGACCTGGGTGATCACTTGCAGCTCAATTTCAAGTTATTTTTAAAAACCCATATGAAGAATGTTGTTGGAAGAAAATGCAGTAATTTATTTGTTACTTTGATTCACGAGGATCAAATATAAATATTCAGAAAAATAATAACTTTTAAAAGAAAATCCAAATTGATCTTACATGGCTCCAGTTTTGGAGGTAGGGCAAGTATATTCTGCCTTGAGCATCCACATGTTTTCCAACTGAGATTTCCATATTTGCAGTTGGCTTTAAGAAGCAAATGGGGGGAGCAAAAGGGTGAGAGTCCAAGATCCACAAACGAATCGGTATGTTGTATGTGTTACCTATTTGAGACAAAATAACACACTTCAAACAATAATAAGGCATATACATTTATCTATGGTATAGCTAGGTAGCATTTTAAGATGTGTAGTCAAGTTACATAAAAAGGATTTATATAAATCAAGTCCTATTTTCCCCATTTCATAAAGATTAACATTGGAAATATGTTCCCATTAAGTCACCGGCATAATATTTGAAGAAATTTAATTAAGATATCCAATTCAGTTCAATAAATATTCACAAGACCTATTGTGTCAGGAGTTTGAGATACACTATCTCCTCTATATAACTGTCTTTGTTCACCCAAACAGAGCTATTGCACCTTTCTTGAATGCTAGTGGACCCTTCTATTTTTATACTTTTTCTGCATTAAAGTTATTTGCTTACAGTTCTATCTCTCCTTTTACATTGTAAACTTCTTCCTAGGAAAGGATTATGTATTATCCATTTCTATATCCCCTGCACCAGGGATCGTGTCTAACATACTGGCTGCTCAATACAACTTTCTTATGTAATTAAGAATGACTGAATTAATAAAAAAATGAAAATAAATGAATAAGGAAAGATGAATTTGATACTGGCCCTCAGGTTGCTCACTAATAGCAGGTACTAGAACACACAAGCTAGTTTTGATTCATAGACTTAGAGCTGAAAATAACCGCGACAGTCACCTTGTCCAGTAGTCCCTCAGTGTTAACGTACTGAGACAGGAACTCACCGGTGTGCAGTTCCAATTGTAATCATGGATGTCACGCCTACTGAGAGCCGAAATCTGACTGCCTTGGTTGCCAGGAAGCCCAAAGCTGAACTTAATATAAATGCAAAAACTAAACTTCAGCTAAAAATCTGATCAGTTACCTTAGCTCTTTTATCTCCTGATATTTATTCCTGCTTTCATAGTCTTATTGCACATGTCTCTCACTGTACTTAAGAACATGTCTGCTTAGAAGCGAGAATGCATAGATTTCACACATTAATAGCTGTATGATTTTAGGCAACTTAACTTCTATGTCTCAATTCCTTCCTCTATAAAATGGGAATAATAATAGCTCCTACCTCATAGGATTGTGAGGATGAAATTAGTTAATGTATGTAAGTACAATGCTTAGAACAGTATATGACATGGTTAGTACCATGAACAGAGGCAGATTAAGGTCGGTTGAGGAGAAAATATTGGGCCCTTTAAAAAAATACATGTTAACCATATTTTAAAACAAATAAAAAAGTGTAAAGTTGGGGTTTTGCAGGGCCCTTCAGAAGTCAGGGCCCAGGGCGCCCGCCGTTAAATCCGCCTCTGACCATGAAGGGTTGACAATGTTTGCATTTTGAAAACAGGCCAGGTATAAATAAAACGTTTTCTTTTCCACTGCAGCCTTTTCTTACTAAGGAAATCCTCCTTCCACTGAAAGTTACTTTTTCCATCTTGCTTACTTACTCCTCCCCTAAGCACAATAGTACCCAGCAGCCTCTGCAAATTAGACATATTTAAGGAACTTCAAAATATCCCAATACCCAGGCCACTCCCTCAAAGTTTCTCATTCAATGGGATGGGGTGTGGACATTTTAAAAAAGCTTCCCATGGCCCTGGCTAGTGTGACTCAGTTGGTTGGAGCGTTGCCCTGTAACTGAAAGGTTGCAGGTTCAATTCCGGGTCAGGGGACATATCTAGGTTGCAGGTTTGATCCAATTGATGTTTATATTTATCTCTCACATTGATGACTCTCTCTCTCCCTTCCTATCTCCCTTCCTCTCTCTAAAAGCAATGAAAAAAAAAAATGTCCTTGTGTGAGGATAAAAAACCAAATAAATAAAAAGATTCCAGTGTAATTCTAACATGGAGTTGAGATCGAAAATCAGTACACTACAGAAATGTCCTGAATGTTGGTCAACTATTTCATATCAGCAGTTCTCAGAACACACTCCTTTTTTTTCCTCTATAATAGACTTCCCTTTTATTTTATGAACATTTCCACAGAGGTTACTAATTTCTTCACTGACTTTTTAATTAAATAAAATCAATGAATTTACACTATAAAACTTCAAATCCACAGTAGTGTAAAAACAGAATGTTTAGAAACTTCTCTACACTCCTCTCATCCAGTTCTCTGCAGAATTAAAAAGTTAATATTTTCTTGTTTAGCCCTGATGGGTGTGGCTCAGTTGACTGGTGTCATCATGCAATGTGAAAGGTCGCCAGTTCAATTTCCAGTCAGGGCACATGCCTAGGTTGCGAGTTCAGTCCCCAGATGTGTCACATGTGAGAAGCAACGGATTGATGTTTCTCTCTCACATAGATGTTTCTCTCCCTCTCTTTCTCTCTCCCTGTCCCCTTCTCTTGAGCTTTCTCTTATATTTCCACTCATATATTTTATTGAACTTCTCCCTCTTTTTAAAAAACCATTGACTTAGCCCCCTCTGGCTGTTGTGGCTCAGTGGATTGAATGCCAACCCATGAAATGAAAGGTTGCCAGTTCGATGCCCAGTCAGGGCATATTGATGTTTCTCTCCCTCTCTCTAAAAGTAAATAAATAAAACCTTAAAAAAAAAATTCAAATGCAACTTAAACTTTGCCCAGAGAGTGTCCAGGAGGGGTTTAATAACTAATCTTTTCTCCAAATGTTCTTCCTCCTTTTCCATTTTTTCTTCGTTTTTCACCTCTTATTCCTTTTCCAGTTTCTCTTCTATATCCTTTTCCTTTTCTTCCTCCTTCTCTCTACTTCTTATTTTTCCTTATTGCATCTCCACTATGATTCCAATTTAACTGCTCTGGATTCTGATCACAAGGCAAAACTGGTTGTTTCTGTACAGCAAGATTTGAAGTATCAGAAGCTTCTGAAGTACCAAGAGCTCCCTTCATCTCGAATAAGTTTCTTCTCATGGCTTCCAAGACATCATGCTTTCCTGAGTTTCAATCTATGCCAATGGCTGCTCCTTCAAGTTTTCTTTGTTTCTTCTCCTTTTCCTTATCTCTCCCAACCTTGGTCCTACTGAGCCAATCAAGACTCAATACTCCTTTCCTATTTTTGTCTACTTAAAAAATGTTTTATTGAGGTATGTCACCACGGTTAACATCTGTCACCATACAGTGTCTAAATATTTACAATACAGGTATAGATAGGCATAGCTGTTGGTCTGTAGATAACTCCACGATTATAAAGTAATGTGATCATAGAACCAGAGAGTAACCATTTATATTGGCCCATTTGATAGACAAGAAAGGTAATAAACTTTGACCATCTGATCAGCAATAAATAACTAGTGTGCATCACAATGAGTTGATATAATTCTAGTCAAAAGCAAAGGGAAAGCCCTGGCTAGGTGGCTCAGTTGGTTGGAGCATCATCCTATACAACAAAAGGTGGCTTGATCCCCAGTTAAGGCACATACCTAAGTTGTGGGTTTGATCTCTGGTCGGGGCATGTATGGGAGGCAACCGATTAATGTTTCTCTCTCTCTAAAAATCAATAAGCATATACTTGGGTGAGAATTAAAAAAAAAAAAAAATGGAAAAGGGAAAAACCCAAGTTGGCCTTCAAAGAGCCTGTCTGCATGAGAGATGTTTTGTGTACCGGGTTGGGTGGAGGCTCTCTGGAACTTCTGTGGGTGCACAGGAGGCCCTAAGCCATGGCGGCAGATGGAGGTACAGCTTTCTGCACCTCTGCCCTTTGGTCTGTGCCACACAGGGCCCTCCCCCATCCCAAGCACACAGTCCTGTGGGCCTTTATGTCTCACTGTTCTATATGAACAAATGAGGAAGCTGTGGGTCCTGAGGAAGGGCAGCCCCGTAGCCTGGTTCTCACATAGTATTTTCTCTTGATTCTGAATAAGTTTTTTTTTTTTTTCTGTTTTTCTTTTTTAAAAACTGACCTGCTGGGGAAAAAACGCCCTAGTTATCTTTGGGTTTCATGCCCTTTCCCTCCCCCACCCCTCAGCTGCTTCTGGCCTTGGTATCAGCTCTTAGTGGGTGTTCACAACCACGCACTCAGGACAGAAAGTGAAGGTGGAACTTCGGAAAGAAGTTTAACTGAATCTTCAGGGACAACAGCCCTGCCCAGAATTGCCAGGTGGGTTTGGCAGACACCACACCACTTACCTCCCTCTGCTGAGGTCCAGTGCATGCAAGCAAGCCGGCGAGAGTGTGCGGGAGTGGGTGGGCATGCATCAGCAGCCCTCAGATGCCTTTCCTTCCACCATTAAAAAAAAATTCACTGAAGTGTTTTTTAGGAATCAAGTTCTACCAAAATGAGTCCTACAGTAGTTAACTAATCAGGTGGCTGAATTCTGGCTCTCTCAAGTTTCCTCCCCCAATTAGAGTGGGGAATTGGTCTGAGGGTTAAGGTTCGCTGTAGAGTCCTACCCCGAAGGCAGAAGGGGATAAAGGAACCTGGGTAGCTGGGCTTGATTCCAGCAGTCCCGACCTGTCTCCTGCTCCAGGAGGCTACCCTGAGTGCACTGAGATGGAAATGGGGAGCTGAAGGACTATTAGGGAGCCAGGGAGATTTGACTGAGTCTGGTTTTCCAGAAGAATGAGAAGGAAGGTGCTGCTCGAGGGTTTGGTGCTAGTCAGAAGATTTGCATGTGAGGCGCATCACCATTTGTCAGTTGAATATGTGTATTTTAAGAAGTAAGATTCAGCTGGTCAGACCTTTCTGGGCAGTCTTGGTGGTGCATTCCTGTGCTGTGATTGTTCTGTAGACAGAGTGGCTCTAACCACTGTGAGACACCCAAATAAAATAAATCCCAAAAGTTCTTAAAAAAAAAAAAAAGAAGAGAGAGAGAAAAGTGTACTGCCAATAAAAAGGTAGAACAGCTACCATCACTACCTCGAAAGACCCAGGCAGCATAAGAATCAATGACATGACCCCATGGCACTAGGAGAGTCAGCGTCCAGTGAAGGGTATCTTACCGACAGTATTAAGATAACCTTGCGTGCCCTCCTGGTACCTCCCCACGCCGTTCTAGAGACTGTAATGCTACTGAGCAACGATTCATTTAAATTTATAAGCTCCTCTTTTATTATGCACCCACCCTTGAAATGATTGGGATGGGTAAGAATTGTGAAATCAATCAGTCAGTCAGTCAGTCACTGGGGTGGGTAGGAATTCCTTCTCTTTCTAACATCGAAACATACGAACTGCAAAACGTGAGTAATGGGGAGCAGGTCTGGGTCAAGTTCTCCAGGCAGCCAGAAAATAGTCTGACAGCTTGGTAGGAGAGGAGCATGAATGGAAAATAAAAATAAACCTTATACCTTTTCTGCCTACCTCACTGCAAATTCTGCAGAACCCACTGCTTACTTTTATCTCAAACCACATTCCTATGTGTAAAAACCAAACTAAATTCTTATGCATTTCCTGTGCCAAAGGAGGTGTCATGGTGGGACATAAACCACGAGTGTGCTTCGGGCAACAAGTCGTTAGAGAGAGGCAGAAATTAAGGAAGGTTTCTAATAATCTAGGAACTACCATACCGAAGCACCTACTTTGAAAAAGTCCCCCAACATACAGCTTCGTCGTGCCCTTTGGACAGCGTATTCTCACTACATAGCGCTCAACCCTTTGTAAGAGACAGCAGACTCCACAGTTCTCTTCCCATTGGGTTTCTGGATCCTCCTCAGCCCCGTTTCAATGCACCTCCTCTTTCAAATGCCCAGTAATTTCATTTGATAAATATTTATTGATTTGATTGAATTTGTTAATATTAATCTAAGCCTTTCTTGACTGGGACAGTAATCTACTATATTCAATAAGGTTCTGTATAGACCAAGCACATGTCAAAACACTTTTGGGAATATTATGGCACTAAAGAAATATAAGATCTTATTAAACCATTCCTTGAGAAAATTCCCACAATTTCTCAACTTCATACTTACCCTGATATATCACAGGAATAGTACCAGTGAAATTCAGCAGGTCTTTCTGGGAATCATCCTTGAAAACTGAAAGGAAAAAAAAGCCTCAAAATATGCAATCAGAAGTAGGAAGAAGTGCATTAAAGTAGGGTTGCCAGGAGCCAAAGCTGGCTCAACGGCAGGTAACACACATACGCACGCATACATATACAGAAACACATAATTTCTAATTACCACAATCTAGGAATCAGTAAAGATGTTAACAAAAGGAAATTACTCAATGCTGTTTTCTTAGAATGCAGAGAGAGTAGGCAGAAAAACACAGGACTTTAAATACTGAAATCCCAAGTTCTAGGTCCACCTTCCCCATTAGACGCATGTGACTTTTGGTTACTTTACTCTCTTTGATCTTCAGTTTGATCATCCATAATCAAGACTGCATAATAAAGGTGTCATAAAGACCTAATGAGATAATGTGAAAAAAGGATTATAAAATGTAGGGACATTATCAAATAATTGTCACATATAACAAATCAGTTACAGTCATTTTCAGAAATCAGATTATAACTTTTATAATCACAGAAAAATGTTAACTTTATTTTTTAAATTGACCTTTTAGAAAGATCAATAATTATCTTCTTTGATTTCTCCAACTCCATTATTCTCAGCCTTTATTCAATCTTCACACCCCTGAAATTTCCACTCACCCATCAATAACTGGGACACACTGGTGGAGAACTAATGCCCTAATCTCTGAACTGAATACAGAAAGACTACTTTTGGCTCCAAGCTATCATACTGCCTTGGAATGTATTCCTTTAGTACTTCAGTAACTATAATATTTAGTGGAAGAAAAAAATTCCAAGTAGATTTGATGATCTATGAGAAAGGGAAAAGATGAAACCAAGCTGACAGAAAACTCAAGTCCAAGACGGTACAAAAGTACAACTGTTTACCTTGAACTATAATACATAGATGAAAGGTAACAATAGGTGAAGAGATCACTCCATGGCAAAAATTAAAATGGAAAGATGTGTGGAACAGGGATTGTTACTCAGGGACACAGAATAATCTAGAAATGTGGTAGAGAAACTATAGGTGTAAATATTTATTGTCCAAATTATTCAAAAAGCTAAAATAAAAGTGATTAAGATACATGACTATCATTGTCTTTAACAATAAAATATACATTGACAATATAAATCCTATAGCTTGAGGGTATAATGGCACCATGGCTCATTTTCTCTAGACAGGGTGAAGTCAGAATAAGAATTAACTAGAATAATAAATCTATATAATGAAGAAACACACTGTAAAGGGACAAGCAGAAGGCAAGACAGACATGGGTACAAACCCAGCTCTATCCCTAACTAGCTGTGTAACCTTGAGCAATTTATTTAAACTCTTTGAGTCTTGTTTTTTTTTTAGTCCGAAAAATACAGACGATAATACTTAACTTACAGCTTTGGCTGTAAAAAAATATATGTCAGATAACATAGATAAAACATTTGGAAACATATCTGATATTCAAGCAGTCAGCTGTTACATTCCCCATCTAAAAAGTATCTTTGCCAATCAAAACAGGCCAGTCACAGATGGGCCAGAATCTAATAATTTCTTCCACATATAAAATTAGCTATTCCTAAGAAATACTTCATTAACTCCTCAAAATTTCTAATGTATACATCTGAATTAGGTACATTTCCTTAACCCAAACTAATTCAAATATAAAACATACCCATGTAAAACAAAGAAGTTTTTCAAAACTGTGTGTTTTGACTAATTCATGGGTCCTGAAATTAATTTATTGAGTCTTAATCAGCATTTGTTTTTAAATGGAATGAAATGAACAAAAGACAAAATGCCAGGTGTCCCCAGTAGTTTAGTTATGTATATATGGGGTCATGATAAAAAATGTATTTCCAAGTGTGGATTGTGAGCAGAAATTTTTGAAAGATAGTAAAGTAAAATCTTTCTTAGGTAGCCAGACCCTCTACATTAAGTGAACAAGATAACTAAAACTTTGTTGTTAATTATTTTGAATCAACCATATATGTGGCAGGCAAAATAATGGCCTCCAATGATATCCAATACCCTAATCCTTGGAACTTGTGAATATGTTAATCCTATTTGGCAAAGAGACTTTTTAGATGTAATTAAGTTAAGAACCCTGAGAAGGGAAATTATCCTGTATTATAGGAGTAGGACTCGTCGTTGGCAGCCATCCATCTCGAGAGACGATGGTGTAGCTTCTTAAGAGTCTATCTGCACCGCCGAGAATGGCTGTGCAGTCCGACTCGGGAGTGACACGGTATCTGTCTCCTCCCGTGTTGAATTGACATCTTGCGATGACGCTGGAGTGTCCTCTCCAGTGAAGCTGAAGCTACAGAGCCTGGGCAGGGTGATATGGAGGGTCTGCTGTTGTCCATGCAGCAGACCCCCCCTCTCTTCGCAGCTGAAGGGTCCAAGGGAAAGACGGAGTCAATACAGCTTGGCTTCAGGTGCGCCGCAGGAGTTGCCGGTGTTGACTACAACGTCAAACCGCCTTAGGGACTCCGGCTCCGGATTTTCTGTTGGGGTTTACTCCCTTAGCCTTTCCCCTGAAGAGGTATGCCGCAAGGCAGCGGAGGTTTTTTGGAATCAGAGTTTTCCTTCTCTGAAGGAGTAGGACTAAACTAATCACATTTGCCCTTAAAAGCAGAAACTTTTCCTAGCTGTGGATAGTCAAATCTGACTACAGAAGGAAGTCAGAGATGCAACATTGCTAGCTTTGAAGACAGAGACCTGGAGCCAAAGAACAAGGGTGACCTTTAGAAACTGACCAAAGGCAAGGAAATGGATTCTCTCCCAGAACCTTCAGAAAGGACCTGAGACCTGCCAACATCTTGATTTCAGTCCAAACTTCTAACCTACAGAGACCTGTGCTGGACTTCTGGCCTACAGAATTGTAAGACAGTAAATATGTGTTGTTTTAAGCCACTGAATTTGTGCTAAGTTGTCATGGCAGCAATAGAAAATTAATACAATATAAATTGTATTATCTTAAATTTCCTCAGAGATCACAGGTCACAAAGTATAGTTGAAAATCAGGGGATAAAACAGAGAAATGAGAAATTATAATTTTGTAGCTCCCTAGGAATGAATAATTAACAGTTTATATTACGTAGCAAAAACTAGAGAATATGATTCTTACCATATGTGTCCATGGAATATCTGAAATGTGGGAAAAACATATTCACATTCTTTAGTTCTTCCACAGTTAGATCCCTGAACTTGTACTGAAAAGAGAAAAAGAGAAAAATGAACATTGAATAAGAATAAATCTAGAGGCAACAAAACTATTACAATTAACATTTAAATGAACACTTACTATGTACTAGGTTCTGGACTCTGAGTTTTACCAACATGAATAGTATTTGATTTAATCCTTTCAATAATGACACTATGAAGATGAAAATGAAAGCCAGAGGATCAAAATAACCTGTGAGTTAGACAGCAAGTTAAGTAGGGAAGCCAGAGCTCAAACCTAAGACCTGGGCCTTTAATCACTAAATGAAACTGCTTTCAAATACGACCTGAAGGCTCAAGGAGTAGGGCAGGATGTGCCTACCACTCCTGTCACCAGTGTTCAAGATCCAACTCTTACTCTTGAACACCTCATTCATTCACTTGAGCCTTCCTGAATTTCCCTTCCAACCCCCCTGGCACTGCATCTTGGGTTTCAAAGAAAGAACATACGCATGCAAGGGTTTGCAGTCAAGCTGAGTGAAGTGTCTCCTCATTCATCCTGCAGCACTCCCAGAAACTCTACCTGGGTTACCCTGCGGGCATAATCATTTAATTTATTTGAACTGATTTTCTCATTTGCAAAGAGATATAATACCCAACTCAAAGACTTGAGCTGAGGACTAAATAACATTTTAAAAAGTATGTTAAGAGTACATTACCATTCTTAAAATGAATTTGAGAAAACAATTACATTTACAACAGCATAAAAAAGAATAAAGTACTTCAGAGTAAATTTAACAAGATGCAAAAATTAGACTCTGAGACCTACAAAACATTGTTGAAAGAAAATAAAGTAAGTATAAATAAATAGAAAGATATCTCTTGTTGCCATACAGAAGACTTAATATTGTTAAGATGACAATACTCCCCAACAGAGGCAATAATCAACAATCCTTATCAAAATCCCAGTTGGCTTTTTTGTTTGCAAAGTTTTTAAAAACTGTTCTTAAATGCATATGGAAACTCAAGGGACCCAGAACAGCAAAAACAATCTTTAAAAAGAACAAAAAAATTGGAAGAGTCATACTATAATAAAAATACAGGCTATAATTAAAAAAAAAACAAAACAGACAATAACAAGTGTGGGAGTAAATGTGGAACAATCAGAACCCACGTATACATATACCACTGCTGGTGATAAAATGGTGCAGCCGCTTTGGAAAGGAGTCTGGCATTTACTGAAAAGATTAAACCCAGAGTTACCATCAACCCAGTAATTTGACTCTGAGGTCTATACCTAAGAAAAATGAAAACATGTGCCCACACAAAAGCTTGTGCACAACTGTTCATAGCAGCATTATTCACAGAGCCAAAAAGCGAAAATAATCCAAATATCTACCAACTGATGAGTAGATAAAATGTGATGTACTCATAAAACGAATATTCAGTCATAAAAATAAAGAACTGATTGATACATACTACAACATGGATGAACCTTAAAAACCTGTTAAGTGAAAGAAACCAGACGCAAAAGGCCACATATTGTATGATTTATATGAAGCATCCAGAATAGGCAAACGCATAGAAACAGAAAGTAGTGGGCGCCCAGGGCAGGGGGAGATTGAGAGAAAATGGGGAATGACTGCTAATAGATCCTGCTTCCTCTCTCAGAACTTTAAACTGCAAAGGAGACAGTTCTACTGCCCACCAACGTCAAGAGGCATTTATGAAGATCTCATGATTAAGATATGTAAAAGTGAGATATTAAACAAAATATGTATACAAAGAAGTACAGACCAGAAACGATGAAACAGCATAAGCATATCTAAGTTAAAGAAAGGCCTCTAGGAAAAGCTATCTACCATTCACCTTAGAGTCTAGAGTGGTACAGAAAATTACAGGGAAGATTCTTCTCTTCCTCTAAGGTCATTTTAAGATGGGAAAGAATTTGGCAGAAGAAAAAGCCTATGATTATTAACCATTTGAGGGCAGGAATCATCTCTTCATCTCTGTATCTCCCCACAGCACTTACTTAGCACAGGGTATGCCTTTAATAAATGTAGGCTGATTGGACAGGAGTTAACAAAGAGGCAGATCGACATGAGTACAGTGGATATAAAAAGGAATTGTGATCCACAGGATTGAGCATCAAAACTAAGAACTGATCAGTATTGACTACAGCAGGGTGAAATGAGCCCCAGAATCAGTGTCCCTGATTCCGGATAAACAAAAGTGAATGAAATCCACCCAACTCCAAACACTAATGTACAAAAGGCTGCATTGTTGTCACCTGGAACACCCATTTATCTAAACAAAAACAATTTTTGTTTTGTTTTCCACTTAATGCTAAAAGCTGTTTTCTACATCCTTAACATCTGCTGAAGATATGATTATTAATAGCTAAAGAGATAACTAGATACCAGAATTGAATGAATTGCAAAACTGCCATAAAAGTTTATCCAAAGATGGCAAAAGCCTCTTACTTAGGGCTGAAGACCCAAGTCACTAGCACGAGTCAAATATGTGATTTGCCTTTTTGACATCCAATGAGAAAAGGTCTATTTTATGTCCTTTAAAAAATATTCAGGTCATTTTCACTATATGAAACAGATATCTTCTTAGTGTAATATTAAGACATATTCCATTACTGCTCCTGAATCACCTAAGAGAAGTCTGCATAATATTCTCTAAGGAAATGTACCTCAGATAATGCCATGTGCTTGAAGAGTGTAGGCATGTCACTACAGAGACAAAATGGCCCATGAGATTCTAAAACTAAAGCAATTATACTGTCATAAAAATTAGTAAGACTGAAAAGTTGGTGTTACAAAAATCTTAACTGTATCTGATATACTACAGTATCTTTATTTAGTAGACTGATATTTATGAATATCAAGAATACTCTTCTGACAATGCTCTAATGTAGGGAACATTGAGGAATACTTTGTGGCATCATTTCATTAAAAAAATTTTAGTAGGAAGGAATCTTCCAGATCAAGCCCAATCTTATCATTTTAGGAGTGAGCAAATCTAGGTTAAGTTACCTGTCCAAGGTAACTCAGCCAGGGAGTGAAAAATAGGAATTGGGGAACCAGAGAGTTTTTAAAAACTTAATATTTACTATAAACTAAATAATATATACAAATATACACATACTTACACATACACACATCTGAAGAATAATAAACACCCATGCACCAACCCACCCACTTATAATCTAGAACAGTGCTAACAAAACTTTCTGCCATTATGGAAAAGACCTGTATGTGTGCTGTCCGATACAACGGCCACATCCACACGTGGCTGTGGACATTGAAATGTGGCAGGTGTGACTCAGAAACTAAATTTTAAGTTTTATCTAATTGTAATGATTTAAATAGCCACAGCGCCTAGTGGCTACCATACTGCACAACACAGACCTTTCCGATACCATTACATCTGTAGGAGTACTCCTTCTTCTCCCCATTCAGCTGCCTCCCTTGAATTGTGTATTCACGTCCCTTTGCTTTTACCCTCTGTAGTTTTATCACCTGTGTATCCCTAAACAACACAGTTCATTAATTTTTGTTTAGTTTGGTTTCTTGGTTTTATCAAAATATAATTTTGTACATAGCCTGTTTTTTTTCACTCAATATAATATTCTAAGTTTCATATGTATTGTTGCACATTGTGGCTCATTCATTTTCACAGCTGCATGTGTGAATATTGTATATTCACTCAATGTTTTCCATGTGTGAACATACGACAAATTATCCTTCCTTTCTGTCACTGTACATGTGGGTTGTTTCTAATATAATTCTACAAATGTCTCTTGCTTCATATAGTCTGAATTCCCTCTGATATCTACCAAGAGGTAAATGAGACATAAAACACACATGATCAAATCAATAAAATAAGGCCAAATTGTTTCCTAAAATGGTTAAATAACCATTTAACGACCAGCAGTGCTTAAAATTCCAATTCATCCACCTCCTCCGAATCATTTGAAATTATCTTAATTTATGCCAGCCTACTAAGGGAAAACGGTGTTTTACCATGACCTTAATTTGCTTCTCCACAGTTACTAATGTATTGAGCAATACCTTCATTTCCTTGGTTCTTTTGTTTTTTAAAAGAAGAATATTCATGTCTTTTGTCCAATTTTCTTTTACTTTTATTGATTTATAAGTGTGTTAATTTAAATATTCTGGATATCAATACTTCGTCAGTTATATGTTACAAAATTCTTCTTTAAGATTGTATTATATTTTGACTCTACTCTTTTCATGCTGTCTTTTGGTATCTAGAAGTTCTTAATTTGAATGCAGTCAAATTTATCAGTCTGAGTATTTTATGTCTTAATATTTAAAATGTCTGCATACTCTGAATCCATAAAAATTCTCCCCCACATTTATCTCTCTCTGTTTTAAAGCTTGTCATGTATACGTAAATATTTAAACCACAGGGAATTTTTAAGTTTGATAAAAGGTAGCAATCTACTTTTATTTCTTTCCCATATGGGTAATTATTTGTCCCTGTATCCTCCTTTCCGCAGTTATCTGCAGCACTTCTTCTGTTTCATATTGCATTTCCAAACGTGTGAATATGCTTCTAAGCCCTCTAGTCCTGTTCCACTGGTTAATTTGTCTATCCTAAGCCAATAACACACTCAACCTTAATTACTAGTCTTGAGAGCTGCAGAGCAAGTCCCCACACCTACTCTTCCTCTGTAAGACTGTCAAAATTATTCTTGGCCTTCTGCTCTTCCAAATGAATTTTACAACCAGCTTGAAAATTGTCCAAAATAACCTGTTAGAATTTCGATCGGAATTGTATTGACTCTAAAGATCAATTTGGATAAAACTGACTTCTTCATATCCATGAAGTTGGGATATCTATTTAGGTTGAAATATTTAATAGATTTCATTTGTTGTCAATAAAAATTTCCACATTCTCCATATGGTTGTTTGATTTTAATGTATTGTTCACAGATATTTCAGCACTAAAATTATTTCTAGATATTAAGTTATCATATTATTTGCCTAGTACGAGGGCTAAGGAACTTCAGAAATATTAGCCTTGTTTCTAACTGGTTTCCTTAACTTACACATCCAACAAATACCTAGCGCCCACGTGCCAGACTTTATGTTACGCATTAATGATAAAAAAAAAAAATTCCTCTACAAGTCTATTCCCACCCTCGAGAAAAATCACTCTCGTTTGTCTTTTTCCTTCATTCCAGTTCCACAAAAATCATTGGGTTCTTTTTCTACTATTAATTTTAACAATTCTTGCCACTGGACAATACATGATGTTCCCTCATTTAAGAACTTGATAGCGTGGTTTTTTAAATTTCATGTTGTCTGAAGATAGAGTTTAACTCTAAGCATGATGATATGTCTCGTCTTACAAGATCTACACCTGTCACAGTAGATAGAATCATTCAAATCGCATCCAGTCATGAGGCTTGAAATCTCGCACACGTGTGCAAACTGCCCCAACAAATAAGACAGGCAAATCCAACAACAACAACAACAACAAAAAGGTACAAATGAGTGGTTTTCGCACGAGGGAAGTCTTAGGAAACATTAAGAATCACTTAACTAGAAAACAGGTGAAAAGGGGGGGATGCCTCAGACTAGACACTGGTGGGAAATGAGAGAGCTAGGGCTAACCCGGAAACTGGCGCCAGTCATGCCCCAGAAATGTAGGTCAGACTTCTGGGTCAGCCTTCCCACTTAACCTTTCAATATTAAGAGGCTCTCTGGGCCTTCAAGCCCCGTCTTCATCCCTAAGTCTGCCCAGGTCTTTTCACTCCCTGCACAGTTATTTAGCACCTCCGTTTCTGGCAGGCACAGAGCTAGGGGAAGCACCGAGTCGGGCGTCAAGGAGTTCAGAAGCATGAGTAAGGTCCGTAAATCAATAATTACTCCACAATGTGATAACTCGTATTTCTGAAAGCAAGTAGAGAGCAGGGAGTGATTCTTTCAGGGAGTGACATCGGAGTTGGGTCATACAAAGGCTGAGACTGCAAGTCAAGATATATGGGACAGGTCATTTTAGCAGAGAGAAAAGGAAGTGGTTAAAGGGACAGGTGAGTGCTGGAGGCTATTTCAGACCAACAGAAGCTGGAGGCGTAAGGTCTCACACTGGGTGGGGACTGGACCTCGCAGATACACGGAGGTTGCGGGACCTCGGAGTTGCGGGTGGAGCCAGAGCCCGGGACTTGGGAGGGAGAGGCCAGTGGCTTCCCTGGAGCCGTTCTCCGCAGCAAACTTCAGGCCAACACCCCTCCGCTCCAAACGGGAACACGCCGCGAAGGGGTAGCCCCGCCAGGTGGACACGCCCCCGAAGCCCGGTTCCCCAGACCCGCCCGGCACGGCGGGCTGCCCGCACCTTGCAAAGCAGCCTTCTCAGACCCTCGCAATCGAATTCCATCTCCAGCCACGTTCCCAAATCAGGTTCCGCGACCCCAGTCCCTGGACGTTCTTTCGCACCGGCTCCTGAACGGCGGCCGCCGAGGACCAAACCTCCTGAGCGGTCCAAGGCCCCGCCCCTTCTCCGACTCGAAAATCAACCGGCGTTCAACGCCCAGGACTCCGAGGCAGCTCCGCGGGCAGTAGGATCTTCGCTCCAGCGAGAACCCTGAGCACCACCCGAAATGCGTTAGCGCGAAGGGAACCGCGCACCAGCTTGCTGGAAAGAAACCTGGGGACATCTGTGAAGAGAGGAGTAGAAAGGACCTGAGGAGAAGCAGTAAAGGAGATGGATGCACCTCGCACTGTTCTGGGAGAGAGTTTTTAGAAGGATGTGTTACACTCAGCAGAGTATCAAAAAAGATCCAGACCGAATATTGTGGTTGAATTTAGGAAGAAAGAGGTAATGAAATTTCAAACCCGAGATTTCAGGGAGCTAGAAAAGGAAGACGGAGGCCGCGGGAGCGTTGTCGGAGAACTGGGAGATCGGGAGAGCGTTGCAAGGATGATGCAGCATCGGGGGAGAGGGTGCTTTTTTTTTAGGGCGGGGAGTGCCGTAAGCATGTCGGTGGGAAAAAGACTTTGAAAACAAGAGAGGAGGTAGATTGGTGGATAAGGTCATCTGGAGAAGTAAAGTGAAGATATGCAATATGGTGGCTTTCTTTATTTGATCTCCTTGACTTGTGAGTTACTTGCTTTGTATTCCTGGCTTGAGCCATTGGGCCTAAAAACTCGCAGAGGCTGGTTATTTTAACTGTCTGGAGATTGGGCTGGCAGTAGAATGACTGTATTATTAGGAAGACCTAAAGGCAGGAATTCTGTGGTTCAATTAGGAGAAGAAAGTGAAAGGCTGGAAGGAGCATTTATTCATTTGACAAACTTTTGTTGAGCCTTGCCTATTTGCTATGTTTTTCTAGGTCTGATGATACAGAAGTGAACAAAATAAACAAAAATATCAGCTGTCCTAAGGCTGTCATTCTTTCATTAGTAGGAGGAGAACAAAACAGTAAATATAAATAAGTAAACTAGACTCCATGTTTGAAGGTAATTAAGTGTTATGGGAATAAATTTTTATAAGACAGGGCAAGGAGATCAGGTTAGATCACCTTGAGAGGTAAAACAGTAAGCGTTTTCATATAGAGGACATTCAAGGCAGTCCTAAGACAGGCATGAACTTGGGACGGCTTGAAGTGGGGAGGCCTGAAGCAGCGAGGCCAGTATGGCTGGAGTAGAATGAAGTAAGAGGTAAGGAAGCAGAAGAAGGCTAAATCAGAGAAATAAGAGGGAGCCACACATGGTTTAAAGCTGTGATTCTTCCAGTGCATTCCCAGACTTACAACCTCAGCAGCACTTGGAACTTGTTAAAAATGCGGATTCTAAGACCCCATTCAGACATACAAAAACAGAAACTCTAGGGGTGGAGTCAAGCACTCTGTTTTAAGAAACCTGGGTGAATCTAATGCATGATAACACCCACACTTGAAAAAGTTGGGTTGACTACTCCTTGCAGTGAGGGAATAGATATTGTAGACAACCATTGAGACAGCTCAGTAAAAGTGTTGAAAAGAACCTATTATAACAGGTTTTGGGCTTTGGATGACTTGGAGGAGAGTTTCAGGAGCCAAGTTTCACTTTGGATTGGGTGCTGTCAAAAAGGACAATTCTATGATTGCATATCTCAAAAATATCTATAAGATGGGCAAACTAAAGTGATGGTAGAGCTGTGATTGGTAAAGAAGTACTGTAGTCACTTGTATTAGCAGACGGAAGAGGATGTTTGGTATGTCATGGATTGTACGGTGACTTTGTTTTTGTCTGCTTAGACAAAATTATGAAATGGACTTGTTTTGTCTCATTTTATCATGGTCTGAATGACCCATCTGATGTTGGATTTCGTGAGATTGTTATACCCACAGGAGAATCACATAGCCTAGCTGTGAATGCCAAGTCAGCTAACAACACTGAGACCTAGCTGGGTCAGATTAGTTTCAATGCCAGGAGCTGCTTTTTCTTTTGTTAGGCTTTTACTCAGAAGGAGGAAGCCACTGGAGGGTTTTGAACAGCGGAATTACGAGATCTGACAAGGTGTGAGCATGGGGCATATGACCAATGATGTCACAATGCCTTGCTGGACTCCAGCTTCTCCACTAGAGAGTTGTGGATCCCTTGGAGCCAAGGACTAGAACTGACATGCGAGAGCTCTCCCACCTGAGGGTTTCATAAGCATACTCCTTTAACAAGATTTTGAAGAGTTTTTTTACTGTGCAATTGTGTCTTTAAAATTGTTTTATCATGATTGTGCTTGGCTGGATGCTTTTTGTTGGCCTTGCATGTTACATGGGCACGTTTCCAGAGTTCATGGTAAGTAATAACCCTGCCTGTAAATCTCTGGCAGTGAAGTCCTGGCTCTAGCTGACTCTCCCAGCTGGGGTTTCTGACCAAGGGGGAAAGGGAGTTGAGATTCACCACTAATTAGAGGTCAGGAAACAAAGTTAGTTTCCCAGGCTACTTCCCATCCCATTGGGATATCTTTAAGTCCCCCCTCCCTTTAGGTATATATAACATCACTTATGTCAAAGCATTACAGAATTGATAAGTGATCCGTTGGAAATAGTGCTAGATTTCTGGATTTCAGACCAAGTGGATCAGTGGTTGCTGATCAGGAGAGTGAAGGTCGGCCTTGGGGGGCAGACTTTTCAGCAGCCCTTCCAGTCCCATACAGAGACAGTTGCCTACTGGGCCAATGCGTGGAGCCACGTCTGCCTTTCAGTTTCTTTCTGACCTCAGCCTCCAACTCTGAGGTGGAAAGAGAGGTGGCCTGTTCAGGAGAGCAAGGCACAACGGAGCAGCCAGGCTTTGGATGAAGATCTACAACTGTGATCAGGTCTGTGGGGCTGGATTCCTAGCATTCCAGAGAACTTGGTAGCACCCTGAATTCACAGTGGAGAGTTATATTCCTCGGGAAAATATAATAAACCCTAAGAGGGTAAATGATTGGAGATATATGGTAGGGAAAGAGAATTCGGGGAGCACTGCTGAGGACAGCAAACCAAAGTTCCAAGATTTGTCAATAACCACACTGGTCTGTTTTGAAAAGAAAGGTATTCTTTTCAAAGACTGTTCCCATGTATTAACTTATTTCCTCCTCCCACACTCTATAATAAATTGGGCCAGCATTGTAAATGCCTCCCTTGCAAGATCCTGAAACTGGAGTTAACATGAGTTTGGGTTCAAGTTCTAACATTGGAACTTACTAGCTATAATCTCTGTGAAGTTCAGTTTCTTCATCTGTGTAATGGAGTTATTTCAGTATCTTATTATTTTTTTGTGAGGATTACATTTGGGAACTCATGAAAAGCATTTAATGCAAAACTTGACAATTAGCACATATAATATGCCAACTTAACTAAGCAGAACCATGAACCAGTCAAACAAAGATTTACTTTAGCAACGACCTTAACTGTTTATCCAAGGCCATACAGACCAACTTGTTTATGAAGCTGGGATGTCAGCATGGATCTCTGAACTTAATAGCCTCCTGCATTCATTCCTATTAGCCTAGCTTGTCTGCAGCAAACATTAATAACAGTGTCCTTTTAGCAAACCGTCCCCTCTGGGCTTCTCATATCCCACCCCATTTCATTCAGACCTGTTTTTTTTTTTTCCCCAAAGATGTACCCATAGTTAAAAGAAACTGAACTCTGAGTTAAGGAAACCTGAGGAGCAATTTTTCTGGGAAGCTACTCTGGAAGGCAGGGGTATCAAATCCCAGCCCCAGATACACTTAAGAGCAAGGCACGATGGTGGTTCCGTGGTTTGTTTGTTTTTTTTTCCCTCCATCTGCCACAGAATTCCTATGAGATGATTGGCACCACACAGTCAGACCTCTGTAGGGGTGGGGATGTGAATGAAGGCCTTGCATGTTACATGGGCATGTTTAGCTGAGCCACTGCCACGGTCCTGACCAAACCACTGAAACTCTCCTGTGGCTCATTTCCTCCAGCTGTGAAATGAGCAAAACAGCCCACCTTCCTTCTCCTCTCTTCTGAGGGAAGTTGTGAGGAGGCTTACTGTGTACGAAGGTTTAATTGTGCTATTTTGTGAAATGCAAGGTTTTTCTTCTTTGAATAGCCTAACAATTGTATATAGAGTAATTGCTCCTAGCATACCTAGCTACTTAATCCTCCCAATGAATCTGGGGTATTTTTTGGTTTTTTGTTTTACACAGGAATTTATTTTTATTTTTTTGCATTTGACCGCATAAAGCCAGTAGTCCAAACTTTGATAGGTGATGAATTAATTAAGATCTGATGCCAACTAGATCCCAACCACGCACAGTCACCAGAGAACAGGGCCCTTCTGATAAGGGTTCCTTAGCCCCCAACACACCTGGCATCCGGGCTAACCATCCCATGGCTACTTATTCTGACTGGTTCACAAGGTCACAGGAGCTGATGTCACAATTGGTATCTGAGCTCTGCCCCCCAAAAGGGCCATGGCAAGCTATTTCAGTTCAGACTAGACCACAAAGCTCCTCAGCCAGGAGCTGTCATGCTGGGTCATCCACCACCAGGTTTTGAATGAAGACAACTCAGTTCCCAGGACTCCAGGAATAGAACACACCTCTCAGAACCACCCATTTTCCCTGCACGCACCACCAACTGAGCCAGAAGCCCATGATGATTGTTATCTTATGGATGCTTCTCATTGCAGGAACAATGTGGAAGGGATATAAGTATCCCCCAGGAGGGGTAAGTGTGCCTTTAGCTTTGTTCTCTAGTCTGACTTTGAAATGGATTCCCCAAGATAAATAAACTAAGCATCAAAATTCAACTGTAGCAACTTTAGAAACAAATACCCTTTTCTTTATTAAAAAAACTTAAGTAGCTTACCTACTTCTATTATTATTCACTTTTGACTTGTTAGGAGAGTCACCTCTGCCTCTCATGTAATCTTTTATACATATTATCCTGAGTCTCTGTTCTTTTTCAGTTTCTTTCAAATAAATTGGGGGTGTAGAGTTAAAAGATTTCTCAGGCCCAGGGTAAGAGCTGTCTGATGTGGATGGCTTAATCTGTTCTCATGGGACATTTTGTATGCTCAGTCTTCAATACCATTTCTTAGGTCAACCCACACTTAACTCTCCCTCAAGGAAACACTGGTCTGTAATGGTTCTGGTGGCACATGTCTCTCCTCTCTCCTCCTGTTGGACCTTGTATATTTGTCCTTCCTCTGCATCTTGTCAGCTCCCCTACTAGTAAGCCCCTCTGGCAACTGAGATCAGAGGCATTAGGTGACAAAATTGGACACAGCTACCCCTGTCTGGCCTTGGCAAGGAGGGCAATTAGCTCAGCCCATACCTAGCAAACACTAAGCATGACCCACCTGATATACCTTTTTCCCTTCAGACCCCGGTGGAAATACTTAACAATGATCCTGGTGAAGTAATGCAGCTCTGAAGCTCACCTGACCAGCTATACAGTTCCTGTTGTTGGTTTCACATAAAGTAATGGCACATTATTTTTGTCACATTTAATGTAAAGTTACCGCACCTTTTTAAGATGAAAACTTGGTATTCTGTTAGCTTGAAACAGGGAGGTGGAGGGTGGGGAGGTAGTCGGGGTGGATGGAAATGACTGGGTCCCCTCTGTTTCATAGTCCCTAAGACTGGTATTAATACTAAGATACCAAGTTCAAATTGTCCTCTATTCTATATCCTTAAGGATAGAAATTCTTAAGAGCTCTTTAGACCTATTTCCCAAATAATGTCTTTCTTCTGGGTTCAAGGTTGAAAAAATGGTAAAGGGCTAGAGATTGCAGTAACTTTAAGCCTGTTCTTTGGGGTATTTCTCTGTGGCCTTCCCACAGCTATTATTAAGAACCCAAAGCTTATACCATTTTTATATTGGGAGCTACATACTAAATTATAATTATTTTAATCCTTACAATAACCTAAGCTGGGTAGTAGCCTCATTTTACAAAATGGCAAAAATGAAGTTGTCTTAAGGAACTTACCAACCCACACAGCTCTGAGTTGCAGTCAAGATTAAGATCCAGGCCTTCTCCTTGACTTGCTTTTATGTGTCAAGGGAAGGGGCCAAACAAGAGGCTAGGGTATCTAAGAACATGGCTGCCTCTTCGTTCAAATATGTCCCTCATCTGTAGAGCCAAGAAGTTGTCTGATGATTCTTTTAGCACTGACTGCTGCTAATACAGGCATGTGTAGAAACAAAAGCTAACTGTTTAGTCCTCATGATGATGCAGTTTGTTTATGAGACCGAGGATGGAACCCAAGTATAAGATAAATGCAGTTAATTTGGGTGTCTGAGTCCAGAGTTGTTCCTAATAGCCCTCTAGTGGCTTAGAGCAGCAATCCCCAACCTTTTTGGCACCACGGACCGGTTTTGTGGGAGAGTTCTTCCATGGACCAGGGTGGGGGTGGGGAGACAGGAGGCAGAGCTCAGGAGGTAATGCTAGTTGAGTCCATGGCCAGGAAGGAGGTTGGGGACCCCTGGTTTAGAGCTTTCTGACCCTAAAGAGGGAGGAGAGAGGGACACCCTTAACAGGAGTAAATGCAATACTTTTTCAACAAACTGTATGAGACTGTTCCCATTCTGTGGCCGACTGGGGATTACTGAGTTTCATGTCTGGAAGTGCGCCCTTACCAGCACATCTTTTGGTTTTGTACACATTTTGTTGATGACTATTTGGTACACTTTTGCTAAACTATTTTAAGTGGCTCTATGTACTGAAGAGATCACCCTTTTTATTTTTACAGAAATTGAATTCAAAATCCATAAGCAAAACTCTTATTAATTTCTCAATCTAGGATACTAGCACCTCTTGTATTTCTTACAACCTGCATTTCATTAAGTGCCTGCATCCTCTGGCTGCATGGCTGTGCCCACTTGCCTCACATATGGTGAGCTGTAATTTCAATCAGGAGGGCCTATTTTCTTAATATATTCCTAAGGACTCATCTTCTCAGCCACCTGAGGCTTTTTTTTTTACATGGGATCAGAGCCTGCTTTTCTTGGCAAGAAGTCTACACCCAGTCGTCGTTTTCCCTCCAGTTCAGAATATACCTCTTTTGGGAGTTGGTGAGGGAGACAGGGTATCAGTAGTAGGAGCTGAGCAGACGGGAATGCGTACGGGAGAACGAACAGAGGCCTGTGTGGAAGGAGGCAAGCCCCATCTCTGAAGTGATGAGTCTAATGGGGATCCTAGGTGGAAAAATGTTCAGGGTGATGAAGTAAGGAAGATGGGAGGGTTTTGGTAAATAAGTGCAAACCAGGGAAAATATCAATAAAATATTTTTAATGCCTACAATTTCTTTTATACATAAATTGTAAAACTTTCACCTGTATATGCAAAAGTAGATTCTCTTGCAGGTCATCAGCACCAGATTAACAAGCTAAGTTATGTAAATGTCTCTAAACTTGATTTGTCCATTATGTAAAAGACATTATGGATTTAATAACTCCAAAGAAATCTATATTCCATTCTTAATTATACACTACACACCCGAATATTTATCTCATCACGTTCACGCACAAAATAAATAGTCTGATATATTCAGCACATTGAAAATAAACCAACCAGTCTCTCTTCATAGATTTATTCTCTTTCCAAACATGTTTTGGTCTCCTGCTATATTTCAGAAATGTACTAATAGCTGCTTTTAAGTTAGAAAATACAAAAACTGATTTATTTCTTGGCGAAAATCTTGGGGCTTACATTTAAAAAATGAAATTTCGAGTTCCCACAGACTTTCTTTTTTGTTAACAGTCTTTGAACCTTTTCACAGCACACATGTAAGGCTGCCTGTGACATGTGGAACCCTGGCCTCCAAATGGACATAACTGCATTTATAGTTTAGAGAAAATACTAAGACAAGTTCTGAAAGTAGCCTTAAAAGAAAGTACCCCTTGCTTTGTCATAGAAACATTAAAAGCAAGTGGGACTGTGCAATCAGAGGCATGTGAGTTTTATGAAAACTACTTTCCTTTCACATCATCTGTTAGAGAATACCACACCCATGATCATGTAACATTATTACAATTGTGAAATGACATTACTACATTCATGAATTAACATTACCCAATAAAAGGCACATCTTGAAATATTGAATTAAGAAAATCTGAAAATTGAAACAGTAAAGGTTACATTAAAAATCACACACTTAATTTGTAAACCTTGATAAAATAACAGCCTATTCCAGTTTCTTGAAAGGTTTGTGAGATTTTTGTAAGAGTGATCAGGAATTGCAGAACAAAATGGAAGACAGGATTTGGAAACAAGGCCAAGATTAATTTATAAGACTCAATTTTTTAAAAAATGAGCTACAGAAGTACATTTTTATTAATGTTGATGTTGAATAATAGTAAAATCAGCATCTTTATTATAGAAGAAACGCACTCAGGAGTGATAGATGCATGGACACAACCTGACTCTTCTAAGTTCTGGAACGTGTATCTAGCACAGCGGTGCCTTTCTGTACAAATGGCTGCTCAATATCACTGAGTAAAGTGCTAGTTAATTTAAGCCACCTAAAATCTTTCAGCTGTAACAAGCACTTGATTGTAATTGCCAATATCAAAGACTCTGAATATTGAAAAAAAAAAAATCCAAGAAAAAACGAAGTGGGAAAGAAAAGTACATAAATGACAGCAAAGGAAATAATGTTCCCAACCTGTTTTATTACATGGAACGTCACACTACCCTTAAATCAATTTCATTGAAGGTATCTGAGATGCGTGAGGCAGTTAATAGGATTTTCTGCCACCACTGTAACAGTCTATGTGGAACATTAGAAAGGGTGTTATTCCTAGTGATGAAGACACCTTTCATTGGATTCAACTTCAAAATTACATCCTTGCACTTTGAAAGTCAATTCAAAATGTGTCAGAGCTTTAAGGGACTGGTTCACATAGCCAACCCATGACGGACAGAAAGCTGATGATGGTCACCTATAACAGCCAAACTTGAAGAATAAAGAAAGCTTGATGGATAAAAAGGAATACACCAAAACAAGTTTTGGACCTACTGAAGAGTAAGGATTCTTGGTAGAACAACCTTTCCTGCTTAATCCCCACCGTTCAATGGCTTAAAGTAGCCACAATGTTCTATAAGCTTATGTCTCACTGTTCCCAACCCTCCACATTTAGAATCAAGGACAAATGCTCTCCATCATCATCATCTCATTTTCTGTTGCTGACTTTCCTTGAGACTTGGCTTCTCTCTAGCTAGACTCAAAGCCAGCCTGATTGGAATTGCTGGGATTTGAGGCTTAAGAGATAGCAAGTCTATAGATAGGACTTGAAGAAAGATGAGAATGAAGGAAGTTCCACAGCCCAGTATAAAACGAGTAATAGGGAACATCCTTTTCTACCTGGGGGGAAAAATTTCTTCACAGTGCATAGTTTGAAATAAAAGTGCAATATGGGCAAAAAGAGAAGGTGGTGCTCTTCATACACATGAATTTAGTTTTTGGTTTTGCCATTAATTGCTAAGGAATTTTAAGGTAAAAATGCAAAGTCATTAACATCACGGGATATAAGGGCACCTTGGATTCCAAAGTATCTTTACAGTGGGGGATGGGGATGGGGAGGAGGGAAGCTTCACATGTCACTTGCGTATTTTTTTAAACTATTACTCTTCCAACTCTAATGTTTGAATAAAATATTATTTTCTTCAATATAAAAATGAATTTTTAGATAAAAATCAGCAGTGACATTGTCTATTTTATAATAAATCTGCAAAGAAAACTTGAAAAGATATTCTTATACTAAATGGCATAACTTGTATTTTAACTTGAAAATTCTGTTAATTGCCTAATCACCTAAATTAGTGAATAAGAATGCTCAGCATCCAATCCATGAATACAGAATACAATATAATTTATTCTACTTTTTACTTCAGAGTCACAAAGATGAAATCCATGTGATAATTATAAAGCCTACTCTACACTTCCAAGTTCTCAATCCAAACATATAGATTAGGACAGGTCACTTTATTGCTGGCAACGTTCATGGAAGGGCCAGGTTCCTCATTAAAAGAAAATAAGTTTGGGAGCCGGCCATTGCTCTACTCACGCATCAGCATAATTATGGAAGTCAAGAAGCAATCTTTTTTTTCCTTTTTAAAATAGCAAAGGAACAACAGAAGATTGGCTGACTGTTGAGTGGCCCCACATTAGAGTGCATAGCTCATCAGGATCAAGCCTGGCACCTGTGAACAGTTAACTTCATAAGAGCACTCATTGGGCAGGATGTCATCTGCATTACAGATTTCACCCTGGAAAGTATTTGAAAATACTTTATGCTCAAAATATACAGTATGCCTTCCTTCTCCTTAGGACCCAAGTATAAATCTAAAATGATAAAGGGGCTTCTTCAGTCTGAAGGCAGGACTTCCTTGCAGCAGTGTCTCCAGAATTTCACAAAAATAAATAAAAGCAGCAGCTAACACCTTTTCAGCTTCTTGCCCTTTCGGTGTTTCAGTTCTTCTTCCTCACGTTTCATTTCCTCTAAGTCCTCTTGCATACCTAGTCGTAAACTGTCAAAAAAGAAAAAATAAAAAATAAAAGAAAGGTATCTGTTAATACACATGAAATTACTACTTTCTTTAAAATATGAGAATGGCATTTCAACTGAGAGCTCAGATGGAATGTATCAGGCACTCAAAAGCCTCAAGACTTTATTTACCACTGAAAACAGATGAGCAGAAATATATTTGCCAGGAGCCACTGCCATTGACTCAAATTATAGTGAAAAAAAAGACCTCACGTGCAACCTCAACACAAAGTACCTTAATAGTCCCATTAAAGTAATAGAATAGAAATTATCTCAACAGCTTTTAAAAATAAAGAACAAGAAACATTTATACAAAAATAACATTCTATGCTTGTGCCTTCCCAACACTTTAGTTTGATACTTAGCTACAGAAGAGGGAGGACAGAGGGAGAAAAAGATTTGATCTGGGTTGAAACTAAGGCAAAGTATTTCACCAACTTACAAATTATTTCACTTGTTACCCCTACCTAAGAAACTATCATTAGGTTGCTATCAGGTAGCCAAACAGGAATCAGAGGGAATTTAATATCCCTCATCGGGTCCCTGAGGCCAGCAGTGGCCCAGGACAGCAAGACTGAGATGTGTCTGATGTGGGAAGGGAATTGGGATGGAGAACAAAAAACAGGAAGGTCCTACAACAGGGCCAGGAAGCCTCTAGCAGTTCTTGTGTGCCTACGTGGATGAGGCACTGCACGAGGCAACTTGTCCACATTATCTTAATTCTCACAATATCTCAGTAAAAACAGCATAGTCTCATTTTAGGAATAAGGAAACAAGATTTAGAAAGGCTAAGGAATTTGTCTAAAGCCCCACAGCAAACAAGCAGGACTGGAATTCAGAACTGTGTGGCCCAAAGCCCCTGCCCCCAAAGGTGCAACTGAAACAGCAAACAGAAAAGTTTTAAGACATGACGACACGAATGTGGTAAGTTCTGTGCCTACCTCCTCGCTTCTTCCTTCTGTTGCTCTTTCCAACTACTCTCCATGTAACGTAAGGCATAATCACTTTCATCTTTGTATCTGGGAAGAGGAGATCACAATGGTTTAAAAAAAGAATAAAAATCCAATTTTCTAAAAGAACTAAACCCTGCTGTTTTTAAAATTGACATCTTTATAACTAAGTCGAACACACTGAGGATTACTCCTTGCTTGGCAGACAGTAGGGGGCAGAGGGTGAATAGGGTGGATTTCTGAAGACAAATTAAATGAACCCTTATTACCCCCAGATTCCTGAATCTAATGCTGATGACGGCATTAATCCAACAATGCTTACTCTCAGCTCACTTCTACTTATGTTCATATTAAAATCCTAAAAGCACGATATATGTGAAAATTGTTTTGTATAAGGTTTATTGGAACTTCACGACCATCACAAGGGAGAAAAGGACTTAGAACACAGGCTGAAGCACTTAGGTTAATGGCGTGGCCAAGAACATACAGCTTTAATGACTCTATATAAGTTAGATTTTTATTTTTTTAAAAGTTACTGGTTTTGACATTTAGAAAGATATATTTTATTTATTTATTTTAGAAAGGGAAAGAGGGAGAAGGAGAGGGAGAGAAACATCAATGTCGGAGAAACATTGATTGGTGCATCTTGCATGCCAGCAACCTTTGAGTTTGTAGGAGGATGCCCAACCCACCTGGCCATACCAGTCAGGGCTAGATTAGATTTTTAGATCTGATTTTTAATTCAGTTCTTTCTTCTACTAAATGTGTTTAAAAAAAAAGAAAGAAAGAAAAAAGAAAAAAAAAAAGACCTTTAGGATTTCTCTTTTCCATGGCTTTGAAGGAAGTAGCAATTGTTGATGGATAGGCACTATGATAAAGCCTCTTTGTTCTACATAAATACTACCTCATTTAATCCTTCCAACTGTCATTTTATATAAAATAATTTACTCAAGTACCTAGCTGCAAGTGGTGGAACTTGCATTTAAACTCTGATCTTTCTTTTACATGCTTCTCAAACTTTAATGTGCATATCACCTGGGAATCTTATAAAGCTGAATTTGAATTCAGTAGATCTGAAGTGAGGCTGAGAGCCTGCATTACTAACAAGCTCTCAGATGTTAATGTTGCAAAGTTAACACTTAAGTTGCAAAGTTTTTTACACCAAAGAAAAGCAGTTGTCAGATCAGACCAGCTTTCAACATAGCTCTGTGGATGGTTTTTTTATTTCAAAGCCAATCTATTCTACTATACCAGGCTGCTTCACTCACATTAAATACACATCTTCTAAAGACAAGTGTTTGAAAAGGAATAATTTTTGGCTCTCATGCAAGGAACTACACAGATAATTCTGAGTTGTGTAATTCTTAGATATTAAATTCCAAAGAAGTAAATCTAAATCATGCAAAGGTTCCTAATTAAGAATTGTATTCAACGCCTCTACTATTAATGTTTATTTTGCCTCTTAGCATGAGTTATTCAAAATAAAAAGTATATCAAAATCTTCTTTAGCCTTACTTTTTTCGGTCATAGCCAAAGATTTCTCGAATGTGCTTGGATATTTCTTCCTGAGATTCTCCTTCATCTTCGATAAAATCTTCCATTTCAGAGTCATATTCTTCATCATCCTCCTCTTCATAGCCTCGCTGCCTTTTAAAACCACTAGGGAAGGAAAGCCTTTGAGGACCTAAGAAAAGAAAAGCCATTATTTATAAGTGCATTAAAACTTAAAATAGCAACCCCCACCCCAAAAAAATTCCTTAAAATAGTCCCAACAAAGTTCTATGTAAACTGAGATTTTGATGGTATTCTCAAAAAGCCGGAGCCAGCAAGCTAGTGCATGGCACAGATTCACTCCTACACTATCCCTGCTGTTTCATGATTTCCACAACGATGAGAATTCCTGTATATCCCAGGACTTACTTACAAGTATCTGTGAGATTTTTTTTGCTTACTAAAATTCTTCTGGATTTAAGACTGGGAACTTAAAAAAAAAAAAAATTACAAATAGCTATAGGATCACTAACTTTTAATTTTGCAAAGAAAAGACACCAAAGGTAACAACTTACCATCTATTATCACTATAATTTTATTAAATTTTTTAAAAGTCCAATAAAGTAGGAGAGATTCTCAGAATTATGGATCATTGTTAAACTGAGTAAAGGCTGACTTTAGGAACAAGTCACTATATTATCCTTATTTTTGTCATTTTTACTAAAGACTGATTAAAATTTTTGCAAAGGATTAACAATAGACCAGCATCAGGGAACAACCACTTTGTATATATTCCTTTTGTTCTTCTAAAAATTCTTATATACATGGTTTGTCTCATTAGCTCAGAGCGTCTTTCTCAACTTCAACATTACTGGCACTTCGGGCCAAGTATCTTTGTTATGAGGAGGCAGTCCTGGGCATTGTAGGATAATAGCAGCATCCCTGCCTTCTATCTAGTAATGCCAGTAGCATCCCCTGTCCCCAGCTGTGTCAATCAAAAAATGTATTCAGGTATTGCCAAATGTTCACTGGGGATTAAAATAATCCTAGGTTGAGAACCAATGTTCTAGCTAAATTAGGAAGTTCAAAGCATGGATGAAAATCTTTTTTTTCTTTTTATATTCTCCATGGTGCCTAACAAGTGCTTTAACAAACGCTTATTACCACAAAGAAACTATGACCTAGCAGCTAGTAGGTGCCACCTTGGGACAGTAGATTCCTAAAGGTCTAGTAACTAGAGCCTTAATGTTGCTCACTATAAGGAGCAGAAACACAAGGGCAGTCTTAAACAGTTCCTGGCACATACTGGGTACTTAACAAATATTTGATGACTAAGTAATGTACCAAAAGGCTTCAAGCTTACAAATACATTCCAATACATGAAGACTGGTCTCTATAGTCTCATGAAGAGGTGAATCCATTCATTGAACCATATAAGGCATATACACTCACTTTGTCTTACAAATCACACAGCTGTGTTTATTAAACTTGGAGATATTACAGGGATAAACACAGAGGGCCCTAGATAAGTGTCTTTCTAAAGATTTGTCCAAGCCATGATCACTAAAGGAATTCTCAGGCACCAGACAAAACATCAGGATTCTATCAACATAAGAATACATTAAAGGGCACATACATTACAGTGTCACTGGTATATTAAAAAAAAAGTATGCTTTCCAATTTCCTAGTGACAAATAGATACTGTTAGGGCGAGCGGCAAATTTACCTTGGGCAGATCTGTAGCCAGATAAGGAAGGCTTCATTCCATTCATCTGTCCATTGCTGGACCGGCTAATGATATTCTTGGAAGAAATTGTTTCTGAGACAACAGTGCACTTAGGCTTCAAGGAGGGTGCTGAGCTACTAACTATTCGCCCAGGTCCCAAGCTGTTCACTGGTCTTCCAGGGCCTGAACTACCAGCAGTCCGCCCAGCTTGAACTGAGCCACTTACTGAATGCCCAGGCCCACTGACCGCCCTCCTGGTGGGCACTGAGCCACTCACTGGTCGTTGAAGGTCATGTGGACTATTCACAGGCCGCCCAGGGCCACCAGAGCTGCCCACTGATCTCCCAGAAGCACCTGGGCCACTGATGGGTCGTCCAGGGCCACTTTTACCACAGACTGTCCGTCCAGAAAGATTCAAGTCACTGGCTGGCCTCTTGGTCCCAATGACTGATCGCTCAGGTCCTGAGCTGGAGCTGCCATTCTGGCGCCTCGGAACGGGGCCAGAACTAACTGTAGGCCGAGCAGTCCCTATGCTGGGCCGCCCAGGGGCTGAGCTGGAGCTGCTGCTTGGCTGCTTAACACCTGGACTCTTGGCCTTGTTATGTGGGGTGACCATAGGCCCAGGCCTGGAATGGCTAGGATGGGGAGGAGATTTTTTGGCTTTGTGCTCAGTAGCAGATTTCCAAGTCCCTTTAGCATAAGTCTTTGGGACACCTGGTGAATAGGTGCTTGAGTGGATCTTTGCAGCCCCATTGAAAACAGGTCTGTCATGGTCCTCACGAAGCAAGGGTTGGGAGCAATTGCCAGATCCTACTTTGGTCCTCTCTCTTGGCATGGATTTGGATGAAGACAAACCCAAGGGTTTCTCATTAGCAGTGCTGGGTCTCAATTTTTTCTCAGCAGGAAGGGGAGTACCCTTGGAAGAAGGACGCTTGTCCCCAGAAACTTTGCTAAGTTTTGTGCCCACACTTTCTTTCTGAGATGGTGCCTTTTTGGCTGGAGGTAGTCTTGCATCTGCCTCAGGTTTGTTTTTCCTATGCTTTCGTTCCAGAAATTCTCGCTCCCTAAGTTCTTGTGCAGTCATAGGCCGCTCTTCTGTTTTCTTCACTACCTTAATTTCTACTGGTTCATATTGTTTTTTCTCAGCCAACTTCAGTAGATCAGTGAAGTTCATGAGTGGTGGGGTGCTTTTAAGGGGGACCTTTGGTTTGCTTCCAACTTTGGGAGGTTCTTGCTCTTCCTCATACTCCTGTTCTGATGCTGCTTGATTGTATTCTAAGAATTCATCCTCTTCTTCCATCTCATACTCTTGATCTGTTCCCTGACTAGTGTGGCTTTCCATTGCCTGTCTCTTCTTTGACTTTTCCTCAAAAGGAATCCCATTGTAACCATGGAAATTATCCTTGGTCCTCTTGGCCATAGCTCTTGCTTTCTTGTCATGTTTTAGCTCAATTCGCTTTTTCACTAGTTCTTCTTTTCTCCTTTTCTCCTCTAAGGCTAAAGGGAACAAAAAAGAATATATTTAAAGATCTGAATATAACAGCATGTTCATCTGAAATCAGCAGGTGGCCAAAACATAAGCAACATTTAGTTTGAAACTATAGTCTGAAGACATCTAGGAATCAAATGAGGAAGTCATCTAAACAAGTATCAATTGAGTCATCTTAACATAATGAGTGGGTCACACATGGGTTTTTCTATATGACTAAGCAAGTGAGAAACTTGGCTTTTAGCTTTAAATATAGAATATAGTTTATACTAAATAAATATACCAAGTTAAGGGAACATTAGTACCCTTAGCCCTTGTTACAATGACTCAACAAAAACTTAAAGCTGTTGAATTGGTTTCCTTGTCATCTTCATGAAGTAAAATTACTTACTTCTTGGGGTTACTGGTTTTCAAAAATTGCCTTTACTTCAATCTTTTAGAAGCACTTTTAATAATTTTACAATTAAAATACAAAATAGGCTAGAAGCAGATTCAGAACCAAGGCCAAAGAATGGAGTTCTTATTGGGGTTACTATGGCCAATTAGAAGATATGGTCACTATTCGCAAAAAGCTTTTATTTAAGAGGAAATAAAAGATAACATCCATGCAAATGATCAACATAACATATATAATGCTATAAATACAGTCGACTCATACACATACACAACAAATCCATTAGCCTGTTACGTTATTACAAACATCCACTGGGTAAATACAAGCTAGTTGGGAAGGTGGAGGACTTTAAAATGAGAGTTGGGCTATAAATAATGTACCTTTTCGCCTGAGTTCCTCTTCTTTTCTTCTCAGAAAAGCTTGTACAGCTGTTGATTGGACACCCTTAACCTTGGGGTCTTTTTTGGGAGGACCCACTGCCAAACTATACCTTTTCTAAAAAATAAACAAAAAACAAAAAAACTGTTGTAAAAGTTATAAACAATTCAACTTTTAAAACTATATTGTCTATTAGTGAATGGCACTGTGCCAGGCAATAGAAAGGTTTAAATGCTGACTGAAAAACCTATTCTGAATAATTAAAAGGATCATATAACACACATTAAAGTTTGGCCATAAAATTCAGGCTAAATATGATTATCATTTTTATGTATAGAGTTTCTCTGTAACACCCCAAATAATGCATAAATAAAAAATTCAGAAAAATACTATTTTCAAGGTTTTTTTTCCCCCTAAAAAGGTACCTGGACTGGAGGCTAAAAATAAATAAATAAAAATAAGTAAAGTACATTCACCACTTAGAAGAGACTGTTTCAAAATTCTGATTTAAAAATCAGCCTTCGCCCTGACTTGTGTGGCTCAGCGGGCTGGGTGTTGTCCTGCAAACCGAAAGGTCATGGCACATGCCTGGTTTGCAGGCCAGGTTGGTGGCATGTGAGAGGCAACCAGTTGATGTTTCTCTCCTTCTCTTTCTCCCTCCCTTCCCCTCTCACAATAAACGAACAAACAAACAAATAAAAGCTTTTTTAAAAAGCAGCCTTCTTCAGAATTAAGCATTTCAAAGTCCAATGTTTGAAACAAGCAGTAAAAACTACTACTCACAACTATGTTCTCTCCTGAGTACCCTACTCCAGTTGATTTTCTAGTAGGGACTCATGGCTACATAGGTTATTTACTTACAACATGAAACACTGAGATTTTACTCTGACCACCCAAAAAGTACTAACATTATCCTGGCACAGATAGTATTTCTCTGGGCTTCACTTTTTATGTAACCACATTGGGAAATGACTAACACTAGAATATTGTTCATTTGAACTATGAAAAGAAAAACATATCCATTTTGTAAGTACAGTATTTTTCACTCCGTAAGAGGCACTTTCTTTCCCCAAAAGTGGGGAGAGAGTGTCTGTGCGTCTTATGGAGTAAATATTGCATCACAGACCATGATGTGTATTACCTGACCTGTCAGCGGTGGCAACAGCTGTTAGAAGAGGAAGCGGTGGGCCCACGTGAAACCCCTGGGGACGCTTAAATGTCCCACTTTACTGCTGAACCTCAGGGCGTCGAGTCAGTATGAAGATAGCGAAGAAAGTGCTATCAGTGATTGTGAGCAACTGAACTTCATAAATTCTGACACTAGCAATGATGAGTTCTTGGGGTTCCCAGAAAACTAGAATAGTACTTGAACCTTCAAGTCTCTCCTCATTTGTTAATGACAGTGATGATAGTTCTTAATACCGCGGTTGACTGCTGTTCACTTTACATGGTTGAAATATTATTGTTATATTTTATTAAATATTTTAGTACACCATTTGGCTCAGAATATTTTTTTCCTTGTTTTCCTCCTCTAAACCTAGGAGCATCTTATGGTCAGGTACATCTTATAGTGAGAAAAATACAGTAACTATCATTAAAGAAGTATGATAAACGGAGCTAATAGCTCAGAATGAGATGATTCATGTCCAGGACCATCCCACATTAAATATATGGGCTAGGAAATAATATTTTTAAAGTGCCCTCCCTCTTTTGTCTTATTAGGCAGATGACATTCTTATCCATGTAACCTACTGCTGTGCTAGGTAAAAAAGAAACAGTAACCTGAGAAAAAAATTCAGTTACTTAGGAATCAAAAAGTGATTACCAAAATGGATATAAAATTCTTAAAAGGAAAGTCAAAGAATCCACACTTACCATACAGCTGCCAAAGACAAGGTATCTTGAAACAGGCTGGAAGTTCCAGCTCAGTCAGTCTACCAACGAAGCAACTAGCCAAGGAAGTAGTCCCTAACCAACCTGAAAATCCTGCATGATAACAATGCTGAGAACTGACACATCCCTGACAGAAAGAAATCCCAAAGGAGCATCCAGAGATCTTTACCAGTCCTCTTGGCTGAGTCATAATGAGATCCTCAAAAAAAAAAAAAAAAAAAATAATAATAATCATACCTTCATAAACTTGGTTGTAGACCCTTCCCATCGTGGATTGAGGCCCAATACTTAAAGGAGAAAGGAGCAGTAAAGGAAGACTGAGGAGACGGAGCATGCTGCTTATCTAACTAAGTTTATAAAATTGCCTTGGTTTCCAAGAACCTCAAACATAGAAAAGAAGGTCATACATTCATAATGGCAAGGCCACCGTGAGTATGAATCAAGTTGCATAAAGCATATACAGATTCATAAACAGAGGTGCACACACTCATTCCACCCGAAGGAGAGGAAGGGTAGATTTTCCTTGCTGAGACTTAAGACGTTCCTGTCCCTGCCATAGATTCACCTGCCAAATCAAAGCTTATATACAGTGTTTCCCACAGAAAAATGCCAATATACAATTAGCATTAATTACTTAAAATAAAATTGTGTTGTTATCTACATATTAAGTAATAAGCACTTCCTAATTTGATTTCAGGACAGACACCTTTCTTCCTAACCTGGGGCTGTAAGGGACAGGTAATGGGATTATGACTAGTACAAAAGCTAGTCCTTGCTGAATACAGGCCCCCAACGGGAAAACAATGTCAAGGGGCACAACTTAACACAAGATTTACTAAGCTTCAGTCATTCGCATGCTACTTTCATGATTTTTCTCCTTTTAGTATTCCACCTGTATTATTATTAATTTTAAGAAAATCCGTAGACCTACAGGCGTGGCTCAGTTGGTTGGGCATTGCCCTGCAAAGTGAAGGGTTGCCGATTGGATTCCAGGTTAGGGCATGTGCCTGGGTTGCGAGTTCATCCGGTCTGTCACATGTAAGAGGCAACCAATCGATGTTTGTCTCTCACATCAATGTTTCTCTCCTTCTCCTTCTCCCTCCCTTCCCCTCTCTAAAAATAAAATCTTAAAAAAAGAAAAGGAAAGCTCGTAGACCTAACACCACGACTTACTATTACAGCTTTACCTCAAGTAGTAATATCTATGAAATGACTAGTTTAGAAGGCTAGTTATATTTTTCCAAATCATATCAAAATATGTAACTATTAAAAAAAACAACTACTGTATTGGCAAAATATTGGTGCATCACCTAAAATCATGGTAGAGCCAGAGCTACATGCCCTGGACTTTAGGAAACACAAACTGGGAACACAAATACAGGAAAGTAAGAGCACAAGAAAGACACAAGGTGGGGGTGTTCAGGAACTCAGATTCACTCAGAAAAAAATTCCCGCCCTGGTTAGAGCGCCCATGGTCCTGATACGCCAAGGTTGCAGGTTCGATCCCCAGTCAGGGCACATACAACAATCAACCAATGAATGCATAAATAAATGGAACAACAATTATGCTTCTCTCCCTCCTCCTTTCGCTTTCCTCTCTAAAATCAATAAATTTAAAAAATTCCAAAAGCTAGCATAAAACTGACCACCACAGCTATATATTGTTTTTTCCTTTTAAAGTTTTTATTTGAGAAAAAAAATAACCCACACTTTTTATAAGTTAATAGAAAGGTCAACACTGACTACAGAATAAAATTACATTCCTGTTTAAATTTACATACATAATTGCCATTTTAAAAGTTCTAGGATGTTGTTTTTACTCCAGAAGAGTTAAAATGAAACCCCTGTTGAAACATTTAATGGTTACAGAAACTAATTATTTCTTTAGTTAAGAGAAATAATTATAATTTCTCAGTTCAAGGATGATAAGAACCAGCTTACAGAGCATTCTCCAAAAGTTCTTCGCTTTTGAAGATGTCTATTTTCATACTTAATGATACAGTCAAGTAAAAATTATTGCAGGTTTTCAAAATAAAAAAATATATATATTTTTTGTATAATCATTTATTTATGGCCTATACATTTTACATTATGATAATTATCACTATGTAAGGCTACAATAGGTATATGATTTCATTTATATGAAATGTCTAGAACTGGCAAACTCAGAGAGACATACAATATATTTGTGGCTGCCAGCGCTAATTGGACAGGGGAATGGGTGGAAAATGACTGCTAAAAGGTCCAAGGGATTATTTTTGAGGATGATGAAAATATTCTGGAACCAGATATTGGTGATGGTTGCAAGAACTGCGAATATACTAAAAACCATGGGTGGGTTTTATGGTATGTGAATTACGATGAGGGACCCCCTCAAAAAACCGGAATTATCTTCTGGAGGGTGGGCCCCTTGTAGCACAGGCTTCCCTACTGGGTGAGTGTTCTAGGAACCCATCTGTATTAGTGGTCCAAACAGCGTTGTTGTGAGAGGCTGCATTCAGCTTCAGGGAATTTTTTTTTGAAGACTCTTCAATGCGTTTGCCCATTTCATGATGCGTGATTTACAAACGCACCTGCCCACACCACCCTAAGTGTTCAGCAGTTTTTGAACAAAAACAGCATGACCCCCATGCCCCACCCTCCCTATTCATCTGATCCCGCCCCCAAGCAATATTTTTTGTTTCCTTGGATGAAAAAAGTCCTCAAAGGGAAAAGTTTTGCCAATGTGGAAGAGGTCGAACAAAAAATGGCAGAAGCATCAAAAGGCATCAAAACCAACAAGTTCAAGAACTGTTCTGAGCAGTGGAAAAAACGTCTCGATAGGTGTATTACATCAAATGGAGAGTACTTTGAAACTGAAGTTTAAAGATGTAAGAATACACACACAATTTTTTAATAAATAAATTCTGGGATTTTTGGGTCCCCCCTTGTACATCTCAATAAAAATGCTGCAAAAAGCCTCAAGCCTGGATTACATTATATTCTATTTATAAAGCAGAAGACTCTTTGGCACTTTCCCCTGCATCAGATGGTCACATTTAGCTCTAGCAGCAGCACATCAAGATGCACCCACCAATTCTGAATCTGATTCAAGGCACCAGGCTGCTTCATTGTTTCAGCTTCATGAAAAGCAGCTGGACAAGAATTTCTTTGATTTTATTATACTGTAAACCAACTCAGTCATTCTGCTGAACTCCAGTGAATGATCCACACCAGTGAAGCTTATGCCACTTAAACACAGTATCAGAGATTTTGTCAAGATTTGTAATTCTAAAGCCAACAGACCTCGAAGACATTAAGTAACTTTAAAACACGAGTTCCTTGCGCTGAGACTATACTGTCAGTCATATTAAGAAAAGTGAGGCGGGGGGTTGGGGGAGAAGGGCATAGGAGGAATAAATGGTGATGGATAGATTTGACTTGCGGTGGTGAACACACAATATAGTATACAGTTGATGTGCTATAGAGCTGTGCACCTGAAACCTGTATAATTTTGTTAACCAGTGTCACCCCAATAAATTCAATAAAAAAGAAAATTAGGAGCCTCCAGTCTGGAAATATGTGTTCACCAAATACGTTATGTTGGAATCAATAGTCAATCCCTTCTTGAAAGCTGTTCTTTACTCAGGAAATAACATATTGTTGTCATTGTAGAAAATATAAATTTCTTGATGGTTTTACATACATTAGAGAGCTATTTACTGGTTAGAATTAGGGGTTAGAAATATTCAGAGAATATATTCTTAACTTTAATAACCACACAATTTCTAAAATCTCAAACCATCATAGTCAGAAAATGAATGCAGGCCTGGAAAACCAATAGTTTGCATCACACTTGCTTAGCTGGGTAGCTAAGAAGGTGAAAATAAAACAACCAGAAAGTCTGCTATTCAGGAGTGCTATTGTATTAAGTGTAAAACTTATTATTACCGTGTTCATAATATATCTGATAATAAAATGTAATATCAGATAGGTACTTCAGAGCCTTCAATTCAACTTCTATATTAGAAATGCCCCAGGTAGGACAACCATGTATTTCCAGCTTGTAGCAGAGTCCTGAATTAGAATCTAGGTCTGGTGCAGTCCAAAAGTGTTCCCACTGTAACATGCCTCACTTCTAATTTAATTCCAACACTTAACATCTCTAGCTCTAACCTCAATCTTTTCTAAGTAATTTTTTTTTTTTAATTTTAAAGATTTTATTAATTTATTTTTAGAGACAGGGGACGGAAGGGGAAGACAGGGAAAAAGAAAGGGAGAAACATGGATTGGTTGTCTCTTGTACACCCCCAACCTGGGACCTGGCATGCAACTCAGGCATGTACCCTGACTGGGAATAGAACCTGTGACTGTTCTGTTTGGAGAACCACGCCCAACTCACTAAGCCACACCAGACAGGGCTCTAACCTGAATCTTAAATGCCATTCCCTAATTTCCATCTGTCTCTTGAACAATACCATTATGTCAAACAGATCCACCACTCACCTTTCTCTTCTCATTGTCCTTCATCCTCAGGCTCTTTCTGTTAACCATGCAGGCACTCTTCCTAAAAGGCCAAAAATTTCTCTACCAGTTTCAAATACTGTTTAAATACCTCTCCCATCAGACTTTAGTGTACACAGAGAAGTGCCACAAATAAAACCAACAGGGTTACTGCTTAAGACTATATTAGCCTGGAGTGGGGGATAGAGCTGGACGGGTTCAGTGGTTCAGGCTGTACGGATGACAACCTTCCTTACCACCCTGTATCTAACACATTCTCCTCATCCAACACAGGCTCCTGATTAACAGCAGGAACTCTGGGAGCCAGTCTGCCTGAATTAGATTCTCTGCTCTGCCCTGTCACTTATTAGCTGTGTGACTCTGGGCAAGCTTCTTCATCTTTTCGGGCCTCAGGTTTCCTTATCTTTAAAACAACTTTCCTTATAGAGTTATTATAGTGATTAAATTAATTAATATGTATATGAAGTGCTTAGATCAGTGCCTCGCACAGAATAAGCACTATAAATATGAATGCTATTGCCATCATTATTTAGAAAAAGATTATATAGGTAATGATGAGGAAGAGAAATAACAAGGCCTGCTAGGGCAGTAGTTCCTAAAAGACCCTTTCCCTAAAAAACTGGCTGAGAAGTACCGCTTTGTGCTGGAAATCCAAAGCTGCACCAGGCACTGGATAAGTCATTGTCAGGTCCAAGAGTGGAGAGCAATCCAGTTATAACTGATTATATTGGGTTGGTCAAAAAGTCTGTTTGGTTTTTTCCATAAAATAAAGACATACTTTTCATTTTCACCAATAACTTTACTGATTTGGATATTCTGAGTATGCCGGCTATCTCCTGCTATTGGCTTCCAGTGGGTAGAGGCCAGGGGTGCTGCTAAACATCTTCCAATGCATAAGACAGCCCCACAGCAAAGAATTATTTGGCCAAAATATCAACAGTACCAAGAAACTTCGCAAACCACTTTTGACATGTTCGATCAGTCACAGCACCTTCTCCATACACTGCACAAACCATTTTTTTGCATTTGTTGCGTTTTTACCTTTCTTGAAATAAAGCATAATATACCAAGAATTTTGCATATCTTCTTCCCTCTTCAATATTAAAATGGTTGCACAAAAACTCACCAATGCTGATTTATTTTAAATGCACACTGATATGAGAGCAGTCAAAATACAAACTAACAAAATTGTTTCGAATGAAGTTAAAGACAACTAAGCACGACTAGAGCCATCCTATGGAAAAAAACAAACAAGCTTGATGGCCAACCCAATAGATCAAGAATTACAAAGTCACTGCCTGTACAAACTTTTTGTTGGCCCATACTGCTATTTAAAAGAAAACAGAACTATTGTAATAAACGGTAGGTTTCTCTGGAATACATGGGCTTTTGGGACCTATCATTTTATATCCAGACTACTTCAAAAATTTACAATATCTGGTCCCTGAAGACATCTGTAACTACCATCCCAGCTCAAGTTCCTAGGCTCCATTTTCAGTTCCTATATTTTTATTCTTAAGGGGCCATAGCCCCCCCATATCTTGATAATATCTGGTACCACATAAAGGCTTCCCTTTTACTTTTGGTTTGAGGGTCACATCAGAACTATGGTATCTTGTTTGAGAACATTTTTATAGTCTCAATGTGATAAAGACCATGTAACTTGTCTCATGCACTACAAGTCATTAATTATAGCTCCTTGAAACCTAGAAGAATCCATATTCTAAGTTATTCTATCAAAACAAGATAACTGCTTTGTTTTTTGCTAGAGGAAGGCAGGGAGGAAAATCCTAAGTGCAAGGTTACAAAAAATGTCTTTTCTCCTTTAAATATAAACAGAGTTAATGACAATGACTGGTTTCATCACCTTGATCAGCTGTTATTCTGTACTGTTTTCCACTGGGAAATAGAGCATGCCTAATATTTCTAGGCATGATGCAATCCTTTCTATGATTTAACTAGAACATTATAAAAATAACTAATTCTTTTAAAAAGAAACAACAGGAAAAAAGAAAGATGTCCCATGAGGGAAATGTTCATTGCTTCTCAAGCCAGATACAATAAACACCTCTTAAAAATAAAGCCCTGCAAAGAATTCAAAGTGGCTGTACAGGTATTTTAGATATTAGTCTTCCTTGGATTTTGCTCTAATCAATGCTAGTGGTAACTTTCTGTAGCACAGGTCTCACATAGGAACCATGAAAACTGAATCTGAACATCAGGTCTGACAGGATTCAAATGGAAGGTGGGGAAGAAGAAGGCTAAAAAGGAAAAATGAACTATGCACTAGAGAGGGATGGTGCTATTGCTGCCAATTACTGCAAAGACTGTAATTCTCAGAATACCAATTAATCAGTAAAGTTTATGTCAAGCAGGGTGTATGTGGCTTGAAATGTTGTTTCTTTATTTAGATAGGGGTTTACAAGGATACTTTTTTAATAAGAATCTCTCTTACCCTGCACCATATGTTACAATATTTAAAAAAGGAAATGGGGCTTGGGAGACACTTCTGTTGTATCAATTAGGCTTTATTTCTTTTTAAAAAACATGAATATGGCAAAATATTAATATGTTAAATATGAGGTGTGGGCATATAGGTATGTGTTAACATTCTATATGTTTACAAGTGTCCAAAAAATTTTATATATATTATTTTGTAAGAATGTGTCTCTTTCTCCAGTCGACTTAAAAGGAAAAAGAATCCTGCAGAAAGAAAGCACTTTTCATGGGCCTTATTATTTATACATTGTTGCACTGATGGTGTGCTCTAAAAGGCTGGACTTTGAGCTGATCAAGAATACAACTTAGAATAATTAGATGAATCAAGCTGAAGATGATGGGTTAAACTGAATTAAAGTCTTGCTCTATTCCTCAACAGTTTCTTTTGTGACATATTTTCATGTGATGTAAAAAGATAAGGATCATAATGCTGCTAACGAAATGAACTTCTATACTTTTTGAGGGGTGGGGCAGAGAAAAGCATGCTTTCGTAATACATATGCCTGTATTCATCTATTAAAAGTAAAAATGACCTCACCAATTTACCTGTTTTCTTTTCTGCTTCCAGTCTTTGACAGATCAATAGATCGATCAATGGATAAAATATATATTCTGAAATATACACATATTTTGAAATCTGCTTCTGCTCTAGTAATATCAGCTTTCCTCCCAGCAGCTATTGGTTTTTAGAATAAGAAATTACTAACTCTTTAATTCTTCCATAGAATATTTTTGGGCATCAAAGCTAGTATTATCATCTATTTTTGACCTTCACTGAGATTGAGGAATATGGACCTTATTCAAAGGTCCAGTATTACCAGGTTCATTATTGACTTGTCTCAGAAATTTACAGATGCAGAAAATAATTGTTGCTCAGGGTTTCAAAGGTTTAAGCCCAGAACTTCAACCTGAATAGTATGACTCATGGCTTAAGAGAATGGTTATTCAGAGTACTTGGGATGGAGATGGCAAGACAGATTATAAACTGATAGATATCAGTTTTATTTACCAGTTATTTTACTATCTTCAGATCAATGTTTTCAAAAGGATAAAAGAATGAGCCAGCATCAGAAGACAATTTTGTAATGCATAAAATTCTAAGAAATGCAGACCACAGTGAGAGCGCAATAAATTCCAGCCGAATTGGCTAACAGAAAGCTGTACATGTTCTACATCTCACTGCTCAAACCACAGGTATCACAAGGCAATTTATCGGTTTACAGCTGTCCTGTGGGTACCATCTGAGAATCCAGAAATGATTCGTTTATGCAAAATAGCTACAACCCCGCAAACCAAGTACTTTCCACCATTTCCGTGTTTCGATTTTAAAAGTATTAAACCACCTCTGCGATTATTAGAGAATTGGCAAACATTACTTGAGCAAATGGAACCTAGGTTTCAAACAAAGACAAATCTGGAAGGCCACAAGTAAATGGAACCTAAAACTAGCTCACCCACGCTGTTAGCCAAGGATTTCGTGGAATCCGCTCAATTTCTCTTCCCAACACAAAAGATGATCCTTGGGAGATGATAATTTAACCGCCCTGTTTGTTAAATGGGTGGAGCCACAAATCAGGAGAACTTGTTCGGGAAATCACTAAAGGTTTGACCCGAAAATCGCCGGGATATCAGCCAAAAAGATATCAGGCCAAGTCTTTAAAACGCCTGATCTCCCAACATACATCCTTCTTCCCAACCTTTGGGTAGAACTTTATACCGAAGCCAGAAACTACTGGCGCTAGATTCCACTGTGTGCCAGGCACGACTCCACGCATCAGCTCTCGCTCAACTCTAAAACACCCAAACCGCAAACTGAACTAGCAAAACCCACTCGCTATAAGGTTCCAGCCTCGTCGCCAGCCCATCTTCACTCTAAGTTCCCAGAAGTACATGCCCAAGAAAAGTAAATAAAGGTGTTCAGATCTTTCCTCTTTCGGAGCTGAGAGGCGGATGCCTGGAAGTTCCACCCGACCGATACACATTCCAAACTTGAAGATTAGGATCCAGCGGCTACTTACCGGTATGTTGTTGACTCCTTGTGCTTTAGAAGCTATCATGAGAATTTCCCTGAAATCCATGTTGACCGAATCGGATAGGCTGGGCCAGGCACTCGGAGCGGAGCGAGAAAATCGCCCTTCCCAGGTGGCCAGCTGCAGCCAAGTAAAGTGGCTGGCCAGCCCCTTTCCCACCCCTCCTCAACACGACCACTTCCGGCGCCTTCCAATGCCGCCTGCCCACCCCCTTTCCTCAAGCAGCCTACATCCTTTCAGGTCTGTCACTTTACTCGCGAGCTCCAGGCGTAACTTCCGCTTTTAGGCATAAGACACGTAGAAACGTGATACGTGGCGGTGACGTCGAAAGGGGCGGGGCTAAGCCTTTCACCAACCAAGGAGACAAGACCTAGCAAACTGCGGAGTGTGGCTAGAACAGAGTGCCTTTTCCCTAGCGGCCGTGACGCGTAGCCTTACAATCTTGGTGCCCCTAGCGAGCTGGGGGTAGGAAAAGCGAGGGGGTGGCGGTTACCTACCAGGCCTGGGTTCGTTTGGTGTCACGGGTGGTTGCTCAGGTCTGAAGCGGCGACGCCCCAACAGCAGAACCTGTGACAGGTCTCGAGCAGGGGGATTTCAGTTACTGGTTTCTAGGCGCTCCTGAAGCTGCGCAGGCGCAAACGACACCGACTTGTCCTGTCTTGGATACACATTATTCATCACGTCCTGGCACATGGTGTGTGCTCACGTCCTACACAGATGCACACGTCCCAGGTTTAGAGACACCCGCTTACTCCTTTTGCCCCATTTAAATAATAAACTTAATAAACCACGTAGGGTCGTGTTTTGCTCAGTGGATGAAGGAATTCCTCACAGACCAAACGTGGACATAGTTGGCACACTGATAAAACATACATGTATGTCCCATATTCATATTCTTTGGGAGTCCAGTCATCGTTTCCTTTTAAGAGTTATCTGGGATCTATAAGGTTATCTCAACCCAGTAAAATACACTCATTAGGCGAATTGGTGAATGGAAGTGGGAACAGGCCGGAATTTATTGTAAACAAAGTAGGGATCTTTTTGAAGCCAGAGAAGCCAGTGTTCGTGCTGCCTGTCATCTACCAGACCCCATACGCTGGGACAGGGATTGAATCTTTATGGGCGCTTAATTCAGGTGGTTGGCGATCTGAGAAGACAGTGGGTTTGTACCCTGACAGACTGTCTTCAATTCCATTATAAAGAGACCCTTTTTATAAGGGGAAGAAAAGTGTAGGTAAAGAGTTTAGAATTCAGGGAAAAAGGTTAATCAGATAAAAGCTGCAGCATTCTTTCATCTATGTCAAGGGCTGTGGTTTTTGTGTCCCAGGCAGTGGTTGTCTCACCCTGGAGTACAGTGGCTCAGATACCATCTTGATTGCTTGCAGTCCTCCTGAGACACAAAGGTGGAACTGCTTATGGCTCCCAGAATCAAGGTGGGTCATAGCTCCAGTTCCTGAAACAATAGCTTATTAGCTGTTACCTGAAACTAAAATTTTCCAACATTTGAGTGCCCCATCATTTTCAATGTGATGGAAATACTCCGCAACTGCGTTGCAGTAATGGTTGTGCTATAAATCTACTAAAAATCATTGTACACTTTAAACAGGTGAGTTTTACAGCAAATTATATCAAAATAAAACTGTTAAAAAACATTAGACAAAGCTTCTTGGTCTTATTCTTCCAACTGAAGTTTAATGCTGAGTTGTAGCCCTCACTACATTTCTACATTTAAGGCTGCCAAAACAACAGACTAACGTTCAGCTGGTTCAATGACAGAACTGGAATTCTCAACTTTCCTATTCCCTCTGGGAACCCAGCACAGCATACAGGCCACCTATGCCTTTCATATACATATACCTATTTTAGATAGTTAACACTTGCAGGAGACCAACTCTACAAATGTTTCACCCTTGCAATTGTGAGTGATATGGAGGCTTCGGTGCAATGTATTGAAAAAACTAGCAGACCTCAAGTTCTTCATCGGTAAAAAATTAAAACTAAGATTTTTGTGTTTCCTTCAAGTGGTTTGCTATCCAATGGGTAGTGTTATCCTCCAATGGTTTCCTCTTGTTCTTAGGATAAAGACCAAAATCTTAGTCCTAACAATGGCCTATAAGGACTGCTGTGATTTTCTCTGGCCCATTTCTTTAGCATCATCACCTTGACTCTTACATGTGCCAAGCTCTCTTCCACTGCAGGGCCTTTCCATATACTCCCCTCTACCTGGTATGCTTCCTCTAATCTTTGCTGGGTCAGCTCCAACTCATCTTTCAGAATTTCATAAGTCTTTCATGGGTGGTTATCCAGGTTTAAGCTTGAGCTCTATCGGTTCCTAGGTATTGTATAATTAGGCAAGTGCTCAATCTCTCCCTGCACCTCAGTTTGATATATAAGATTAAAATAGCAATGATAGAGTTGATATAAAATAATGCATGTAAGGACCATAGATTAGTACCTAACTGTTAGGGGCTGAGTTGTGTGACCTTAAAATTCATATCTTGAAGTCTTAACCCCTCCAGAGTGTGACCATAGGGTCTTTAAAAAGATAATTAAGTTAAAATGATGTCATTAGAACCCTGGCTGCTGTGGATCAGTGGATTGAGCGTCAGCCTGCGAGCCAAGTGTCGCCGGTTCGATTCCCAGAGCACATTACTAGGTTGCTCGTCAGGTCCCCTGTAGGCGAAAGTCACAAGCCCTCTGCCCAGGTGTCCTGTGACCTCAGCTTGCAAGAACTTGCAAGCGAGTCTTGCCAACACCAGCGGCTGCACTCGGCTCCTGGTGGCTAAGTCACAGAATCCAGGGAACAAAGGGGACTGAAGACCTAAGCCTCCTTTCCCACAGTGATAACATCGGATGTGGTGCAGACCCTTGGACCCTTACCCACACACAATTCTTGGGGGTCAGTTTACAAGTCTCTAAGAACAAAGAAGCTTGAAAATTAGTGTCTTCTCTCCCCTAGCGACTATATCGGATGTGGAACAGACCCTTGGACCTTTGTGATTTACCGCTTTGCTCTGTAGCTCTATAGGTTAATGTTTATCCCTCTTAGTGGGATCACATAAGCCTTTTAGTTCTGTAGCTCTATAGGTTAATGTTTATCCCTTTTAATGGGAAGGATGTTTGTTACCATGTAAGCCTTTTTAGTTTCTATTTAGTTTTACTTTAAAAAAAAAATCTTTTCTGCAACCCATTAAAAGGAATGGTCGGGCTGTGAACAATCGCTGATTGCCAGAGAGAGTTACAGCCCTCCGTTCATTGCTGGCCACTCATCCTGCTTGCTGGAATTATCTCTGCATCTCTTTCCACAAACTTCACGCAACAGTCCCCAGTTGGGGGCGCGAGTGAGAGGCAACCACACAGTGATGTTTCTCTACCTCTCTTTCTCCTTTCCCCTCTCTCTAAAAATAAAATAAATAAATAAATAAATAAACAAACAAACAAAATGATGTCATTCGAGTGGGTCCTAATCCAATTAGGACATATAGACATAGGTGAGTACAGAGGGAAGACCATGTGAAGACAAAGAAAGAAAATGGCTACCTACAAACCAAGGAGAAATGCCTCAGAAGAAACCAATCCTACCAACACCTTGATTTCATACTTCTAGTCTCCCCCTGTGAGAAAAATAATTTCTGTTATTAATCCACCCAGTCTGTGGTGCTTTGTTATGGCAGCCCTAGCAATCTAATATACTGGCATATGGTGAATACTCAATAAATATCAGGTATTATTTCGTAAGGAATCTCTCTCTGAACTACCTCAGGACTGCTTTTATAAACTCTTACAGCCCCCAGTATATTTTCCTTTATAAAGCCTTCCACAGACACAATAGCTAACATATGAGGGAGGTTGCCCCCCCAAAAAAACCCTGGGATTATCTTCTGGAGGGCAGGTCCCTTGTAGTACAGGCTTCCTCCCCTGGTTAATGTTCTAGGAACCCATCTATATCAGTGTACCAGCTGGCATTGTTCAGAGGCTATGTTTGGCTTCAGTGAATTTTTTTTGAAGACTCAACCTGTTTGCTAGTTTCATAATGGGTGATTTAGGAGTGCACATGCTCACACAGCACTGAGCGTTCAGCAGTTTTTGACCCAAAATGGCATGAACCCCATGTCCCATCCTTCCTAGTCACCTGATCTTGCCCCAAGCAACTTTTTTTCCCCCCGAGATTAAAAAAAGTTCTCAAAGAGAAACATTTTGCCAATGTGGAAGAGGTGAAACAAAAAATGGCAGAAGCACCAAAAGGCATCAAAATCAATGAGTTCAAAAAGTTTTGAGCAGTGGAAAAATATCTCGCTAGGTATATTGCATCAAATGGAGATTACTTTGAAGGTGACTGAAGTTTAAACATGTAAGAATAAATACACAATTTTTTATAAATTAATTCCAGTTTTTTTAAGTCCCTCCCCCCCATATATTGAGCCCTTAATATATACTAAGTACTTGACATGGATCATATGATTTAATCATAGGTGCCTATAGTAAGGCACTTGTTACTATTTTATAAATGAAAAAAAACTGAGGCTTGAAGAGATAAAATAACTGGACTAGTATTGTACAGCTAGTGAATGGGAGAAACAAGACAAATCTTTGAGAGATTAGCCACCATACTAAATTGCCTCTTTATATTTCAATTAATCTATTTGAACTAGTATAAATGCATACACATAAAATTATAGATAATTTAAGAGAGCTTGGATTAGTTCGTTACTCAGAATCACTAAGAACAACCACTAGAGGAGGAAATGAGGTAAGAAAGAGGAGAAATTTTCCTGTAACCATATAAGAGAAAATTTATATCACTGAATTCATCAAATATTTCCTGAGAAACTACTGGACATACTGCGCTAGATACAATACAAAGAAAGGAAAGACCCAGCTCTTGCGTGGATATGAACACAAATAACAATGATGAAAGACAGAGAGTATTAACTGCATTAGGGGGTAAAATGTATTGAGGGGGTGTGGTTGCCAGATTAAGCAAATAAAATAAAATGTCCAGTTAAATTTTAATTTCAGATAAACAAAAAGACTAAAAATAATTAGTTGTTTATTTAAACTTAAGGTTTAATGGCTGTCCTGTATTTAATCAGTCAATCATAGAAGTGATGGAATTCCGGGTAAAACAATAACAAAGAAAGAATCTTAAAATCAGCAAGAGGAAAGAAGAGATTTATATACAAAAGAATTCCCATATGACTATCAGCTGATTTCTCAAAAGAAACTCTGCAGGCAAGAAGGGACTGGCAAGAAGTATTCAAAGTCATGAAAAGCAAGGACCGACAAGCAAGATGATTCTATCCAGCAAAGCTATCATTAGAATGGAAGGGCAGTTAAATTGCTTCCCAGACAAGGTAAGACTAAAGGAGTTCATCATCCCGAAGTCCTTATTATATGAAATGTTAAAGAGACTTATTTAAGAAAAAGAGGATCAAAACTATGAACATTAAAATGACAACAAACCCACAACTATCAACAACATAACCTAAAAAAATAAAAATAAAAACAAACCAAGTAAACAACCAGAATAGGAACAGAATCATAGATATAGGGATTATTTGGAGGGTTATCAGCTGGGAGGGTGAAGGGGAGAAATGAGGAAATGGTGCAGGGATTAAGAAGCATAATTGGTAGGTACAAAATAGATGGGGAGGTTAAGAATAATATAAGAAAAGGTGAAGCCAAAGAACTTATATGCATGACCCATGGACCTGAACTAAGGGTGGGTGGGATTGCTGGAGAGGAGGCGGGTAGTGGACAGACAGGAGAAAAGGGAAAAGAAATTGGGACAACTGTAACAGCATAATCAATAAATTATATTTAAAAAAAAAGTGACCAAGGAGGAGGGGACAACTTAATAGATCTAGGCTTCAAATATCAAATGCTACAAGGAGGTTCAGTAGGAATAAGAGGTCACTGAATTCAGCAATTGAATAACAATTATGAAAATTAAAACCACAATAAGATACCTTTTACGCCCATCAGACTGACGAAGTTCAAAAAGTTGGAAAATAAGCATTGTTGGTGATGGTCAGAGAAATAAGACACTATGGTAGGAACATAATTACTTTAACAAAAGTAACTTGACAAAATAATAAATTGATACAATAAAGGCTAATGCTATGTGTTTATTGCATGGCAGGCATTCTAATAGTTTTTGTATATTAACTCATCAAATTTTCATAGCAACCCTATGAGGGATGGAGTAACTGTGGCACGGAGTGATTAAGGGACTCTTCCAAGTTCACCCAATGAATAAGTGGCCACGCCAGCACTTGGCTCCAGACTGTGTTCTACTACAACGTACTGGCTTTATTCAGTCAAAACCTAAAATCCAATCCCTCTGACACAGAAATTCCTTTTCTAGGAATATGTTTTACCAGAGGATTCCACATGTGTGAAAAGACAATTGAACGAAGTTATTTACTGTAGCATGATTTGAAAAACAATCTGAATGTCTAGGAGACTAATTAAATACATTTGGTACAGCCTTAGAGTAGGAAATGATGCGAAGAATGAGGCAGAGCTACGTGTATGATACGGAATAATCTCTGAAATACATTAAGTAAAAAATGGCAAGACACAGAATGTGTGCTACTACTGGGGTAAACAAAAAAGTGAACATACATGTATATACACACATATATGCTTGCATATATAACATTATCTCTGAAAGAATGGGTGCCAAGAAGATGATATAGGAGATGGTTCCTTCTGTGGAGGAGAGAACTCAGTCACCTGTGAAAGGGAGGGTTACTTTTTACTGCATTTTCTTTGGTGCTATTTGAATGTTTTTCCTTGTGCATATACTGCCTTTTCAAAACAAAACAATTGTTTTAGTTTTAAAAAAAGAGATTATAACAGCCAACGGTATGCAGCGTTTTTCACTTTATAAATATGCACTCAACTTGCATGCATTTCTTTCATCTTCCAACAGTTTCGAGGAAAGCCTCATTTACCCTTTTCTGGGAAGTCATTGTACAGCCATGAAATACTCGTTCAGAGATATCCGTCTGGAATGGACTCTCTAGAGCGTCAGAGCTGCTGCAGTGGAGTTTTATTATCGTTAGTGACAGGAATGGGCCTGGGCATGGCAAGCCTGAGTGTTTAGCTGTCTCAGCACTCAGAGGTCCTCCGGTAATTAAGCAGCCCAACCCTGAGGCCAGACTTTGTAAGCAGTTTTAACAATGTGACACTGGGAGGACAGAGCCACTTACAGGTTAATGGGGTGGGTGGAAAGCTGGGTGATTATGGCATTTGAAGATATTTGGTGATGAAGGAAAGGTGAGAGCCATGCAGTAATGAGGGTGGGGGGTTGGGGCTGTTTGGGAGAAAGGTAAACTCAGAGAGGTTGTGTGGACAGCGAATAATGGAATGAACTAGGTCTTTGCAGACAACAGCTCTAGGCTTTGATTTTAGTGCTGACGTGGAAGGGCTTTGTGTTCTTAGGCAAATTACTTTTCTTTTTTTCTTTTTTATCCTTGCTCAAAGACATGTTATTGGTTTTAGAGAGAGGGGAAAGGAGGGAGAAATAGAGAGAGAGAAACATGGGTGCAAGAGAGAAACGTATATCAGTTGCCTCTTGTACACGCCCCATCTGGGACGGAAACCACAACCAAGACATGTGCTCTGACCAGGAATCAAACTTGTGACCTTTTGGTTTACAAACCAACTATCCACACCAGCCAGGGCCTTTTTGGTCATTTTTTAAGTGTGTATTGAACAGTATTTGAATATAATGCCTGATGTAAAAAATTTGCAAGCAATACAAATAACGTAAGAGTCCCACTCAATTTCACTCCTCTCACCAGAGGAAAACTGCCATACCAGATTGCTATGTGTTCTTCTGAGGTGTTTCAATATGTACAGTTATGTCTAATGTACAATATACATGTAAGATACATAAGTAAAGGTACAATAAATGTATCTACATAGAGTAGCATATACAAATATTTGCATTAGCTATACAAATTTAGAATATTTATATTTGGAAACATAATTTGGTTTGTTTATAGAAATGAGATCATTATATATATATATATATATATGGATTTTTTTTTCAGTTTAAAATGTCTTGGAGCTCTTTTCATGTCAGTACATATTGATTCACTTTATTTTTTATAGCTGCTGTATCATATTCAATAGTATGTATTTAGCATAGATTATCTAACCACACTACTGTTAATGAGTTGCAAAGCTTCTTACAATTTTTTACTATCATGAATAGTGCTGCAATGAATAGCCTTATAAATACTGTTTTTGTGTGTGTGTAAGTAGTCCGTATGTTTTTCTGTGTTAGATTTTATATACCTAGAAATTGGATTGCTGGGATAAAGGATATTCACAATTAAGATTTTGATATCTACTACTTAACTGTCCTCCAAAAAGGGCCTACCAATCTAGATTCCCACCAGCAATATATTAGAGCACCCTTTTCTCTATACAACAGCTCTGGATAGTACTAAACTTAAATTTTTGTCTATTTGATAGGTGAAAAATATCTTATTGTCGTCTTATTTTTCTTGCCCTCAATTACTAGCCAGCATGAATTACTAGCCACTTTTCATATGCTAATTGTGATTTGTTGGTTTTTTTTTTTTTTTTTTCTTCTTCTGTAAATTGTTCACATCTGCAAGGGATATTTTGATTATTTTGCTGGTATCCATCCCACTCCCTGTCCCATTGTATAGCAGAAAATCCCATCTGGGTGGAATAAACCCTACTTCCAGCTCTAGTGAGTGTCATAATCTAATCAGCATAACCTCACTGACTTTCCAAGTGATTGAGTTAAAAACCCCAGTGGATTCCATTGTAAATAAATAAAGCAGGAATGAATATTCCTCAGGCATAGTAGGCACAGTGCCCAGGGTCCAAAATCTTTTTAAGGGCACGTGAAAATGCCTTAATTTCTTCTAAAATCAAAAGGAAAAAAAAAAAAACCTTTCAGGTTAAAGAAAATGCTTTAGTACATTGTGGATTGAATTGTGTCTTCCCCAAATTCCTATATTGAATCCTAATTCCCAATATGACTGTATTTGAGGATAGGGCCTTTAAGATTAAATTAGGTTTTAAGGTAATTCATGTTAAATGAAGTTTTAAGACTGAAGCCCTAATCCTCCGTCGTCGTCGGCAGCCGTTCGTCTCGAGAGACGATGGTGTAGCTTCTTAAGAGTCTATCTGCACCTCCGAGAATGGCTGTGCAGTCCGACTCGGGAGTGACACGGTATCTGTCTCCTCCCGTGTTGAATCGACATCTTGCGATGACGCTGGAGTGTCCTCTCCAGTGAAGCTGAAGCTACAGAGCCTGGGCAGGGTGATATGGAGGGTCTGCTGTTGCCCATGCAGCAGACCCCCCCTCTCTTCGCAGCTGAAGGGTCCAAGGGAAAGACGGAGTCAATACAGCTTGGCTTCAGGTGCGCCGCAGGAGTTGCCGGTGTTGACTACAACGTCAAACCGCCTTAGGGACTCCGGCTCCGGATTTTCTGTCGGGGTTTACTCCCTTAGCCTTTCCCCTGAAGAGGTATGCTGCAAGGCAGCGGAGGTTTTTTTGGAGTCAGAGTTTTCCTTCTCTAATGTGCCCTGACTGGAGGATCGAACCAGCGACACTTAGCTCGCAGGCCGACGCTCCATCCACTGAGCTAAACCAGCCAGGGCGAGCCCTAATCCTATATGACTGGTATTGACAAGGAGAGAATTCTGAGAAGTTCTAAATTGAATTATAGCCAGTTAACAACTGCAGGCCAGCTGACAAAGGACTGTTGGAATTCTTGTATGTCTGTTAGAAATTCAGATTAACTTCCAGGTGGCTATTTCCAAGATTATCCAAAAGAGAACAGCCAGGCACTTTCGAACCCCTGGAGCCTCCATTTCTTGTTTACACACAAATTTTCCACTCTGTTGAAGACAATCCACAGAAGCAAACACTTTTTCCTTCTCATTTGGACTCTGCATCTATCCCAGAACTAGCCCGATCCACCTCCTCCCACCCTGTAACTATAGCTAATGTAAATTCTTTCAGAATGGCTTACCTCTTTCTTCCTTCTACTTGATGTATAAAAAATGCTCCCCAACTACAGGCTGGCAGACATGCTTGCCTTTTTCACCCATGGTGCTGGTGGTTGAGACTACATGCCAGGACCTGGTCTTCTTTTTCTTGCACCAATAGTCTAATAAACCCTTTCTCTTAAAAAAGGTTTTCAGCTGTGGAAGTTAAAATTTTTGTTTCACAGTGCCCTTACAAGGAGAGGAAGATATACCAAAGAGTTTTCTCCCTGTCTGTCCACACTTAAGAAAGGCCACGTGAGGACACAGCTAGCAGGTGGCTGTCTGCAAGAGAGGCCTTACCAGAACTGCAAGAAAATAAATTTCTGTTGTTTAATCCACTCTGTGGTATTTTGTTACAGCTGCCTGAAGAGACACACAGTATATAGTATTAATATATTAATCTTTATCACCATTGCAGTCATAAAATATAATTTAATTTAAAAACTTTTTAGTATTTTTATTTTTATGGAGAAAGGGGCCCATGAAGGCAAAAGTGCCTAGTGCCCTTCAAAGTTATAAGGTGGCTCTGCAATCAGGCCCTAACATTCTTTAGGTCCGGGCCTTTAGACTAGTGGTAGGGAAAAGAGGCTGCTCTAGATGGTTACATCCGCTAATATGAGGCCTGGAATGGCTGCAGCTACTTTTTTTATTACAAGTGAAGCTGAGAGACATACTGAGAGAATAGAATAAAGACCACAGAAAAATGCAGAGTGCTGAGCCCTCATGCTTCTATGCTTAACAATCTTAAAATTTTTTTAACAAAGTCATGAATGCATGCTGACTTTGCTTGTAAAAGTGAAACAGCAAACTAATTTTTAAAAGAGTAGTCTTCTACCCCACTCCTTTCCTTACACCCCAGGATGTCTTCTGTGGACAAAAAAGGGGCCACATACTAATCCTGACAAGCTCAGGGGAAGCCTGGATGGCAGCCTTACAAACTCAGAGACTGAAAGTAACCACATAGGAGGGTCTGAAATTAAAACTTTCTGACTAAAAGCAAGTCATGGCAGGTAGTCATGTCCTAGGCTGGTACCTTCCCTGACAATGTTCAATCTTCACCTTAACTGAGCCTGTTTATTGTCTTTTTGCATCTAGAATAACATACCTTTGGAATGTCAGGGTAATCTCCCCTCCCCTTTTAGGGCACAGACACCAGAGCAGAGATGGCAAATCCCTTAATTGTTACTGGCTTTACCTACAAATGTAAAAGAAGTACGTGTTTGTTTGTTTTACTTTTTATTCAGTCTGAGAAATTTCCACATTTTGCTTTCTTCTGCCTCCCTAATCTATCACCAGTGAAGTTCATGTAACTTTCTTATGAATACATATTCCCCTTTTGAGGCCAGAGAGGGAGAAGCTAGGGAAATTACTTGACAAGTGGAATGAGGGAAATGGTGACAAAAATAATTAAACAAATGATCTGAGCAATTTACATCCAGCTAATGAATCCCCAACCAAAGACACATAGGAGGAGATGGTTTACACATTCCAGCCCATCCAGGGACAGAACAGCCTAGGTTCTGGCCCCTCTTCAACAATGTTCTTTAAAAATAAAACTAACCAGAAAATAACCCCTGACCCCCTTATATGGCATATTTTGATGAATCAACATATTGAAGAACCCACCTGAAAAGCTAATGAATATTCTGTTAAGACCCTCCCCTGTGACCTCCCCTAGGATTCCAGGTGCCCAGAGAAAGAGAAAAAGCCTCAAGACAAAGTGTTACTGGAGAAGCGCTGGTTTTTCTCACCGATGCAGTAAAGAATTACAGATCAGTGAGCCTACTGGTGTGCACGCAAAGTTTACCAGTGAATGGGAGAGCAAAAGCAAGGGTGGCCCTACAGTGACCAGAGGCCTGGGGGCCAGAGAGCCAAGAGGGCCAAGAGAATAAGTAAGTCCTTTGTTCTGAGGACATATATAGTTGGCTGGATGGGAGTGAAGAAGTTACATATTGATTGATGGATAAAGGTGGAGCCAGCTTTTCTTGGGGGGTACATGACTACCCAAACTTAGGTATGTGTGGGAGTCCGTTGGCCCAGATTCCTTACCTTGCTACAGACTCCATTTGTTCACCTTGTTGTAAAACACATAAGTGACAAAAGGCAGTTAATTAAAGTTGGGGCAGATACCCAAAGTTACTTATGGGCTCTTTCTTTGAGCATTAGGGGCTCCCTCATAAAACAGATAGCAACAGATAGTGACCACAGGTAGGTAATTAACCTAAGGTGTTTTATGGGCTTTTTCTTTGGGCACTGGGATGAAAGCACAGTTTCAAAAGACTTTCTTTCCCTGATAATGGAAATGATACATACAATTTCAAGGACTTTCCTCCTCCTATGCTAACATAGTGTTTTTTGTGATGTTGGAACACCCGGCAATATTATCAGGCCAGGCCCAGGACTGCTGAGTTAGTAGGTGAGACATGTGTCCCTTGGCTTCTAGCCTCCTCTATTAACTTCTTTGTTAGATTGCAACAGTGAGGGTCCTGCCTTTATTTTTGCTACTCATTCTACTGTAAAAAAGGACAAGGCGTGCTGTGCTCTCACTGGAGCACACCCAAGTCTTGTATCACTGCTGTTTTTCTCCTTAACTCTAAGGGACCCCATGAGACTTACAACTAGGGAAGCAGTGGGTAGCAGCAGCTTGTCCTGGGATTACCCCTTGAACCTGCCTCCAAGGACCCCCTTTTCGCTGATTTCCCAGTGAGCTCACTTTTACTGTGATTTCTATTTCTTAAGAGAGCCAAAGCAACCCTGCCTAGGCTCTCTCCTGTTGCTTCTTCTACCTTAAATCCTTCTTTGTTTCACTGTCCCCAGTTTTAATAAACATACATTAAAAAACACCTGGATTCATGTTGTGAAATCTTTCTTACACAAATTCAAGTACCCTACACATTACTGGCAGACCCAAGGCAGACCTACTCCAGGCCCAGACTCCATCGGGTAACACTTTGATTCTGATGTATAAAATAAATGACAAAACTGCCATTTCCCAGAGCATTTTCTCAATCTGTTGAGATTTTACTTCTTGGCAATTATCAGCAGTTTGGCTCACATAAACTTATAAAAAATTCTCTATAGGTTTGAAATTTTTTACATGACACTTCCCATTGGCAACAACCCTCAACTCTTCTAGATGCCTCCCCAGTGTTTGACTTTTATATGCCTAAAACATATCTTTATATTTGCTGTGTTCTTTTACTCTAATTGTAATAACAACAGGAACTGACACATGCAAAGTGCTTAGTGCTCAATAAATGGTAGCCTTAATGTTAGAAATCATCACCCTGGCTGGGTAGCTCAGTTGGTTAGAGAGTCATTCCCATATGCCATGGTTGAGGGTTTGATCCCCGGTCAAGGCACAATATAGGAATCAACATCGCCAGTCAAGGCACATACAAGAATCAGCCAATGAATACGTAGATGAGTGGAAAAACAAATTGATATATCTCTCTCTCTAAAATCAATCAATAATTAAACATTTTTACAAACTCATCAATACATCTTGGCTGCTGTGGCTCAGTGGATTGAGCGTCGGCCTGCAAGCCAAGTGTTGCTGGTTCCATTCTCAGTCAGAGCACATGACTAGGTTGCATGTCAGGTCCCCAGTTGGGAGTGCAAGTGAGAGGCAGCCACACAGTGATGTTTCTCTCCCTCTCTTTCTCCTTTCTCCCTCTCTAAAAAAAAAAAATAAATAAACAAACAAATAAATTATAAAAAAACAAAATAATCAAAACAACCAGTGAGGAAAATATTATATTATTCTTATTCTCCTGATGAGGAAAGAGACATGCCAGAGAGAATATTACTTACTTTCAAGAGATTTCACACTTCATAAATGGTCAGAACCAGGATTCAAATGTAGAATCAAGGTCTTAACCAATGTTCATTATCACCTGCAATTGCCACTTTGGAAACCACTGGGGTGGAACGTGGTACAATAGAACTGGCTGAGAGAAGAGGAGGTCTGGCATAGTGAGGGTGGGGACCTAGACTTACCCGAAAGCCTTGGAATAGGGTTTTGGGATAAATTACAGATACCCAGTTACATTTGGACTTTAGATAAACCATGAAAGATTTTTTAGTATAGTATGTACCAACTAGAAAGTTATTAACTTGAAATTTATAATAATATTTAACTGGAAGTTTTGTATTTTTATTTGCTAAACCAGGTACCTAGGACCTGATGGCATGATTCCAGCAGGGAGGTTAGCTCCAACAAGAGATAGAGAAACAGTGAGGGCCAGTGGTAAATCCAAGCCCTGTCACTAGGCGGCAGAAGAGGACAGAGCAGGACAAGGGGTGGGGCTGCCGGTGGGTAGAGGAGCGCGGGCCCTGGAAAGGGCTTTGTCAGAGAACCGCAAATCACAGCACAAAAGAAAGAACCAGCAGCTCACAGAAAAAGCACAGTTTATACATGACTAATAAACACATAAAGAAGCACAATTGCATTCATAATTAAATGAATAAGCTTAAAATTAGATATTTTCCACCTCTCATATTGGCAAAAATTAAAATATTATAAAGATTAATAATATTCAGTGTTGGGGTAGAGGTCGAAAAGCGTAAAGGGGAATAAATGGTGATGGGAGGACATCTGATTAGGGGTTGAGGCAGACTAGTAAAGCAGGCTAGTAATCCAGGGAAACTGAGACAGATAGTTAAACGTCCACGCAGTTTATAGCCATCTATCTAATAAATCGCAAAATCCTATCTTCCCTAACCAAGGACACTTAGGAAGAAATGGTTTAGCCCTGGCTGGTGTGGCTTAGTTGGGCGTCACCTGGCAAACTGAAAGATTGCTGGTTCAATTCCCAGTCAGGCCACATGCCCCCGTTGTGGGTTTGGTCCCCATCAGGGCACGTGCAACAGGCAAATGATCCATGTCTCTCTCTCACATTGATGATTTTCTCTCTCTCTTTCCTCCTCCCTTCCCCTCTCTCTAGAATCTATTTTTAAAAAGAAAAAAATAATAAAATAGAAACAAATAAATGATTTACATTTCTCCCCGACCAGAGGGTAAGTAGCTTAAATCACTTACTCAGGGAGATAGATGGCAGAAATCCAATTAGTGCCATTCATGTCAACCACACCCAAGGAGGAAAGAAGTTAAGGGAATAAATCTCATTTCAGTGTGTCAGTTTAAAGCTGATGAGTTGAGATCCTCCCTAAGACCTCCCCTAAACTCCCAGCCTTTAAAACCCTCATGATGAAAGACCCAGCCAGAGCTCTCCCTCCCAGGAACATGCCTGTGCCTTTCCCTTCCTCCTCGTTTTTACCCGCTTCTCCCCTCCCCCAGGCACATTACCTTTACCCTTTTCCCTCCTAAGCTCCAAGGACCCTTCCTTTGCCTCCGTAACTTTTTTCCTGAGCCTGTGCAGCCCAGCTGGCTCACTTCTACTACCTCTGTAACTTTCTAAATAAACTGTTCTAGTTTGAGTTTGGCTCTGAATTCTTAGCCAGAACTGAAGAACTAAGGTCCAACTTTGCTGGTAACAATGTAACAGTGGGGGAGGGGGCCCCCAAATCTCCACAGCTCATGGTTTTGGGGATGGGGAAAAGAGATAATAAAGCTTTTAAGGTACTTTGCTTATCTATGGGAATCTGATAGCTAGATAATAGCTGTGCTGTAGCCCAGGGCAAAAGGGCAGATGATAGGCTTAAGATACTTTTCATAACACTTAGCACTGTGCCTAGGACAGAGTATTAATAATGGTAACAATTGTTGAATCCTTGTTATACGCTAGACATTGTACCAAGCTTATGTAATCATCTTGTTTTCTAGGTGAGCTGAGGCACAGGTAGACTGAATTATTTGCTTAAGGTCAGGTAGTAATTTGATTTGTAAAATGTTAGTGGATCTCTGCCTTTTCGATCTTGATTTATGAATGGAAGACCCCAGAGGAGGGCGTATTCAATTTTGTTGGAGGTGGAAGGGATAGAGGACAGGTGGGACCTAGGGCAGCTTTCCAGTGCATCTGGAAGGTGAATAACCATGAAACCTGGTGAAGTGTTTAGATGACAAAGAGGGGAGAGTTGGAAACAATGGAGTCATGAGACAATGGTACTAAGAAGGTGTCCTAATCAGCTACAGCTTCTATAAAAAAAAAAAAATACCATAGACTGGGTGGCTTAAATAACAGACATTTATTTTTTCACAGTACTGGAAGCTGGAAGTCCAAGATCAGGGTACCAGCATGGTCAGCTTCTTGTGAGAGCTCTCCTCTCGGCTTGCAGACCTCATGCTTCTAGCTGTTTTCTAGTATGGTGGAGGGAGGGAAAGGGAGAGATCTTTTTCTTGTGTCTCTTCTTATATAGGCACCAATCGCAGTAATCCCATCAGAGAGCCTCACCCTCATGACCTCATCCAACCCTAAATACTTCCCAAAAGCCCCATCTCCAAACATCATCATACTTGTGGGGGCTAGGGCTTCAATATATGAATTTGAGGATGAACACAGTTTGGCCCATAGCAAAGGGGATGGACATGACCTATGGAACATATTGCCAGAATCTGGATCGAAAAAGCTTTTAGGATAATAAGAAAAATGCTAGGTGTTAAATTTAAATCCCCAAAATTGCTATGTCAAAATATGGAATAAAATATTTTGGATTTAATTAACTAAAAGTTTAGCCTGAACTCACAGGGCAATGTAGTCACCAGAAGAGCTGGCTCTTTCCTTCTAGTCAGATGCAGATATTCTTGAGCCAACATTATATCTGCCTCCCCTGCCCCCAGTCCCACTGTTTGAAAGTGCCTTAGAAAGCTTTAGTCTAGTGTCTCTCAGCCCCTGCCATCTCAAAGAAAATCATGCCATCTGCAACCTTCTATCCCAGGTATTTTATTTTTTTAAGTATATTTTATTGTTTATGCTGTTACAGTTGTCTCACTTTTTCCCCCTTTGCCCCCCTCTGCCCAGTACCCTTCTTCCCTCCAGCAATCCTCCCCTTAGTTCATGTCCATGGGTCCTGCATGTAAGTTATTACTATACTTTCCTATACTATTCTTAACATCCCCCTGTCTATTTTGTCTGTACCAATTATGTGTCTTAATCCCTATATCTTTCCCTCCATTCTCCCCCTTCCCCCTCCCACCTGATAATCCCCCAAATGACCTCCATACCTATGATTCTGTTCCTATTCTGGTTTGCTTAGTTGGATTTTGTTCTTATTTTCTAGATTCATTTGTTGATAGTTGTGAGTTTATTGTCATTTTAATGCTCATAATCCTGATCTTCTTTTTCTTAAGTAAGTCCCTTTGACATTTCATATAATAAGGGTTTGGTGATGATGAACTCCTTTATCTTTACCTTGTCTGGGAAGCACTTCATCTGCCCTTCCATTCTAAATGATAGCTTTGCTGGATAGAGTAATCTTGCTTGTAGGCCCTTGTTTTTCATCACATTGATTACTTCTTGCCAGTCCCATTTTGTCTGCAAAGTTTCTTTTGAGAAACCAGCTGATAGTTACATGGAAACTCCTTTGTAGGTAACTCTCTTCTTTTCTCTTGCTGCTTTTAAGCTTCTCTCTTTATCTTTAACCTTTGGCATTTTAATTATGATGTGTCTTGGTGTGGTCCTCTTTGGGTCTAGATTGTTTGGGACTCTCTGTGCTTCCTAGACTTGAATGTTTATTTCCTTCACCAAATTAGGGAAGTTTTCTTTCATTATTTTTTCAAAAAAAAAGCTCTCAATTTCTTGCACTCTCTCTTTTTCTTCTGGTAACCTTATGATTCGAATGTTGGTATGTTTAAAGTTGTCCCAGGAGTTCCTAAGCCTCTTCTCATATTTTTGCATTCTTGTTTCTTCTTTCTGTTTGGGTTGAATGTTTATTTCTTCCTTTTGTTCCAAATCACTGATCTGAATCTCAGCTTTCTTCCCTGTACTGTTGGTTTCCTGTATATTTTTCATTATTTCACTTAGTGTTACCTTCATTTCTTCCTTTATTTTGCGGCCATGCTCAATCATTTCTCTGAGCATCCTTATCACCAGTGTTTTAAACTCTGCATCTGATTGGCTGGCTATCTCCATTTTGTTTAGTTCTTTTTCTGGGGTTTTGTTATGTTCTTTCATTTGGGCCATATTTCTTTGTCTCCTCAATTTGGCAGCCTTCCTGTGTTTGTTTCTGTGTATCAGGTAGAGTTACTTTGACTCCTTATCTTAGTAGTGTGGCCTATGTAGCAAAGGCACCTTTAAATTGTGTGGGATGGAGACTTAGGTAATTGCCAGAGTAGGGTCACATGCTTCATTGCTTTGTGGCTCTGTTTGTGGTGGGAGGCTTGGAGAGGGGATGCTGCTGCCGCCTCGCTTCTGGCAACTTGCCCAGCACTTTCCCAGTTTCTAGTCACTTCTCCCACTTCAGGTATGTAATTGGTGCCCTTCCATTTGCTGCCCTGGGGTCTGCGTTCATTCTAAGACCATGTGGGCTCTTTAAGCAGCAAAAATCGGCAGTTTCTTCCACTGCCCCAAGCCCCACTGGTTTTTACAGTTGGAGGTAATGGGGGTTTATCTTCCTGGTGCAAGAGCCCTGGGCTGTGCAGTCTGGCCTCGGGCTGGGAACGCTTGCTCCCAGGGTATACCTCCCAATTTTTATCTACCACACATGAATGTGGACTGTCCATTCCACCACTGCCACTGCTGGTCCAAGCCATTCTAGATCTCTGCCTCATCTCGACAACTCTGCCCATCCAGCCTATCTGGATGAATGTGGCTTCTTTAAATCCATGGTTGTCAGACTTCCATGTAGTTCAATTTTCTGATGATTCTGGCTGTTACTTGTTTTTGAGATTTATAAGATCTGGTTGTAATTATTCCTATGGTTGTGCAAGGAAGTGGAACATGTCTCCCTACATCTCCATCTTGACTAGAAACCCCCTACTCTGGATATTTTTAAACAGGTGATCATGTAGACTTTAGGAAGCATGGATGTATTACTTTGAGGAAAGGAGTTTCCTCTTCTTTTTTTAAAACTAATTTATTGGAGTAACACTGGTTAACAATGTTATATAAATTTCAGATGTGGGAGAAGATAATCAAATAATCTAATTAATTGTGCTCATAATTTGATATTGAGATGACATCCATAAAAGAAGAAACTGATACAGGCACTGAAAGGGCAAATATCGAAGGCCATGGTTGTGGTGCCGTCCAACACACATGTTAAACGTCTTTATGAATAAAGTTATTTAATTAAGTCAGTAAAGTCATAGAGAGCTAATTATCACAAGTTGATGAGTGAGTTCAATCTCTTGTGATAAACATAGTATATAACTCTGAGTAAACAACCTTATTTCTTACAAATATTTAAATAGTAGTAGTTTCCCATAAAAATATTCATAGCTTTGTAGTAGGCAGTTAGACAGGCATGAGCAGAGTAAGACAATGGGCCAGGTGTGGAAGGCCACTAGGGCTGAAAGCCCCAGGCACCTAACAAGGGGCAAAACTGGGAAAACAAGGACCTTATCCCCAGAATAACTATCTTCCCTCCCCTAGCATATTGCTGGTCATACAGTTTAGACCCCCTGACCTTTCATATTGCTGGTCATGTGCTCAGACCTTCCCCTGACATTTCCTCCTCTGGCATGTTGCTAGCAATGCAGGTTAGATCTCCTTAGAGGGAGAACAAACAAAGGGGACAAAGAAGAGCCTGTAAGCATTAAGTACCCAGGACAATGAGGTTCTGACCCGCACCTAATACATCTGGGCCTCAGTTGTGTTTCATCTCTACGCCTGGAAAAACAGCAAAACCAGCCAACCAACGCCATGGCTGACATCAGGACCAGCTGCATTGACTAATGCCCCCCTACTCTGGTGCCAAACACTCAGTGGAGGCCATGTCCCTAAAAGGACTCACCTGGAAAGCTGATGAATAGGCTATTGAGATCCTCCCCTGGGACATCCTCTAAAATCCCCCCACACTTAAAAACCCTAAAGAGGAAGGACCCAGTGTGGCTCTCTCTATGGAGCACATCCGTGTTTTTTGCCACCCCCTTCCCCCAGGCATGTTTTCTTTTCCTCTCTTTATAACTTGTTTCCTGAGCCCATTTCTTCTATGGCTCATTGCTTCTACCCCTGTGACTTTTTTTATTTGTAAAATTTATTTACTGATTTTGAGAAAGAGAGAGACGCATTGACTTATTGTTCCACTTACTTATGCATTCATTGGTTGATTCTTGTATGAGCGTTGGCCAGAACCCAAATCCGCAGCCTCGGTGTGTTGGGATGATGCTCTAACCAACTGAGCTACTTGGTTAGGACTGTGACTTTCTAAATAAATTTTCTCTTAGAGTTTGAGCTTTGACTCTGAATTCTTTCATAGCCAGAACACAAGTACCGAGGTTCCTGAACCAAGATCAGGTCTGACTCTATTGATCTAAAATGTGATGCTGTTTTGTCACCAACATCTCAAGATTGTTAGTCAGCAGTCTTGGAAACCATTAAAATCAACCTGTCATATTACAAGGAAGGCCTTTGTCATTCTTAGTCAACAAACTTAGAAACTTGACTTCATAATGACAGGATGTAAATATATATATAGATTTAACATAAATTTGATGGTAACTATATGTAAATATTTTCTATTCTTTTCATTATATTGGAGATGTGAGGCCACCTGAGTAATTTATCTCCAAGCACCTATGTCAACAGTCATCTTATTCTTTTCAAGATTTCTCATTAAATGGGAAACTACAGCTTGTGGCCTCTGGCTTCAGACATAATTTCTAGCCAAGGCTTATGAAAGAATCTGAGGGAATTATAATTTTCTGTTTTCTCATATGTGACCTAGGTCAAGTCCCTTAGCTTCTCTGAGTCTCAAGTTGCTCATCTGTAAAATGGAGACAATAATAGTGACTCTTTTATAAAGATATTGTGAGAATTTAAAAACTATATACTGGATGGGCAAAAATAGGTTTACAGTTGTAAGTGGAACAGTTTATTCAAGTATTATTATTAATTATTGTATTATTTTCTATAGGAGCAACTATAAGCCTACTTTTCCCAACCCTGTATATAGGTAGAGCACCTAGCATGCTGTCCAGCATTTAGCAAACATTTATTATTAACACAGGAAACAGAGCCTCTAGAAAATTAATTTAAGAAGAAATGTGATCTTCACGTCATCCTTAAGAGTTTACATGTTTATTTACCAAGTGAACTAAATACTCTTCATAGCTCCCACAAAAACAGAAACTTTTTAAAGGGTAATTTGGCAATTTATTTGGAAAACAATTTTTGAATCATAAATATAATTCCCTTTGGTTTAATCATCCCACTTCTAAGAATTTTTCCTGAGAAAATAAAGACATGGGCAAAGATTTATGCAGAGTATGTTTATTACAGCATTATTTAAAATAGGAAAACAACATATTCAACAATATGAGAAACAAATAAATTATGGTGAATTTATATTTTTTAAAACTTGAAATATGCATGTAAAGCACTTGGAAGGAAATATACCAAAGCATTCAATGTGATATTTTTCTGGACTGTGGCATTATAGGGAATTCCTATTATATTTTGTATGCTTTTCTATTTTTTTTCCAAAATTTCCATAATAAATATGTTACTTTCACAGTCACAAAAGGTTCTTTTTAATAGCTTCATGGACACATTTCCCCCTAATCTTTGTAAAAGACCACACATATGACAGAATCACCAAATATGAAAAAACTATGTGAAAATTCTCTCACCACTACTACAGTTTGGATCTTTTCCAACCTCCTCATGGATTATTGCAATAGTTTCCTAATTGCTCTCCTTGCCTCCAGTATCGACTTTACCACCCCATTCTCCATACTGGTTGCTGCTAAAATGAGCTTTCTACAGTGAAAATCTGTTTGTTCACCACCAACCTACAAATCTTTATGATTCCCATGGGCTTTGTCATAAAGTTGAAACTGCTTAGCAGAACAGGTCAATCACAATCTAGTTCCCAAACACACACCACTTCCTGATTCACTTCCTATCCCTCTCCCTGGAATCCTATGTTCCAGACATACCTAGTTACATTGTCACACCTTCATGTCTTTACACACATCCACTACTTTGGCTGGTAAACCCAGCCTATCCTACAAGCTGGCAGATGTCCCCTGCACTAGGAAACTGGTGACATCTCCCTCTGTAGGCATATTTGTTACCCTTTCTTTGGTGCCCACTTTCATCAAAAGTCCTCGGGTCTGTTTAGTGGTCGATGTGCCAATGTACCCAACTGAACACACCTCCTTGAAAGCTATCATTTGATAACTATTTAACATGTGCTTTCTATGTGCCAGGTCCTGGACTAGGCATTGGCCTTTCAAAAAATATATTGTTTTCTTCTTTGCCTCTGCCCAGCACATGCTTATTGAATGAATGGCTGAATAAGTTTTTGTAGTACAGAGATCCTCAAACTTCAGCATGCATATGAATCACTTGAGGAGCTTGTAAAAATACAGATGCCTCATCCCAAAAGCTACTGAATCAGAACCCCTGGCAGAGTTCAGTCACTTGCGTGTTTAACAAGCTTCCCAAGGGATTCTGACGCACTCCAAAGTTCGTGATTGTTTAGAAGTCCCCCTTATCTTCAGAAAAGACTGTGCCTGAGTCATTCTAGGCAGATAAAAGCCCACTCTGAATTTGTTTCCTCAAAGGAAGAAAGACACTATTTACTGAGCATTTATTAAGTATCAGGTGACATATTTAGGTGCCCTATTTACTTTTCTTACTGAATTAGCACAAAAACTCTCTCAGGGAATTACTGGTTTCCCCACTTGAAAGGAAATTCAGGCTCAGAAAGATTCATTTGTTTGCTCAAGAGAAATTGGTGCTGGGACTCTAACCAGGAACTGCTGGCCTCCAAAGCTGTTTCCATGACACCCGGCCTCCTCCCCAAGCCTGCCACAGCCAGTGCCTCTCTCTGGGTGCCGCATTTTTCACATTTCCCAAATGCCCACCAGCAGACTGGTGCTGGTCCCTGATGATGGTTTCACCAGGTCTAGAATAAATGAGAAAAATAAAAGTAATACCACTCTTCTTGCTAAACTAAAGTCTATTTAAAAGATTGGCCTCAATTTTGAGATTCTTTTCTTTATTCTTAGGATTAAAATGTCTTTTCTTTTACCAAATGATGGTAATGGCAGTTGATTGTTTCTCCTTTCTTTTGAATTTTATTTTTCAATTACAGTTTACATTCAATATTTCAGATTTACAGCATAGTGGTTAGAAAATCATGCACTTTACAGAGTGGGCAAAATAAAAAATAGGTAACAGTTTGGGCTCCAGTTTTTAAAAATTTTAATTTCATTTTTTAATTATTAAAGAAAACATGCTTATTGTGCAGAACTTGGAAAAATATATCTAAGCAAAGAGAACAACATAGATACCTTTGTCTCTTTGTTCTATTTTACCAAGGGCCTCCCTCCATCCTACCTAGTTTTAACCCCACACACATATGAGAGTTGAGAGGTGAAATGACACAGGGATTTTACTTTTTCATTTACTGTTATATCCCAAGTACTTCTCCATGTCATGAATATCATTGTTAATGGCTATTTGATATTATATTGTAATTGATCAAACTATTTTTCTGCTGTTGGATAGAGTTAAGTGTTTAACAAGGTGTATGAGTCATGATTTTCTCCATGGACTCTGATGACTCTAGCTACCTTCCAAATGTTGATGTTACTTAAAAGTCTATCTTTGGCTCCTCTTCTTCTTTACCTTTCTCCTTCATTGATTTTATCCATTTTCATTTTTCCAAGCTCCTTCTATATGCTAGTGACTTCCTATATACTTTCCTGAGTCTAAAGCCCACATAAGAGAGTAACATGAAAATACTGAGGAGAGTCTTGACTGCCTGCCATATTGAAGAGTTGGGGTCCAACTTAAAAATAAAAATTAGACCAGTTCTGTAAATTCTAGAATGTGGTTAACTGCTAATTCAAAAGCAATCCCCCTTCTACAGTGTGAACCTGTTCCCTTGACTCTCCCTGGTGGAAGTGGAGATCACTCACAACATTTCCCTGTACAGGGAAGGTTTGATACTTATTGCAGAGTCGGGTGTGTGTGTGTGTGTGTGTGTGTGTGTGTGTGTGCGCGCGCGTGCGCGCGAGCGCATGTGTGTTAGTTATTGGGCTGGGGGCAGGGAGAGGAGTATGGTCACAATTCCAGCTCTTTTTCTTTGGCAGTTGAAATCCGATTGTAATATGTGAGTATTACACTCCCCCAAAGCCTGAACTTCTCAGGATGAGAGGCAGGAAGTCGAGCTGGAATAGCAAAGGATTTGGAGAGGGCTGAGATGACACAAATAGCTTTCCTGACCCCTGCACAGGGTGCCTTGGCCTCACCGTCTTTGCTCCATTTCCTGTGCGGTTGGAGGAAATTTCTGGAAAGTCCAGCCAGGCTAAGCTAGGCCCAGCCAGCCCTTTCTCTTCCTGCCCAGTTTTTGGGTCTTGGAAAATCTGAGGACAGGGAGGTGGGGTGGAAGCGGGGAGCTGAGGCCAAAGCGGTGGTGATTGTGTTGGCCTCTCCCACTGGATCATGAGCTCTATGAGGACAGGGAAGGTCTGTTTTATTTGTGTCTGTGTCCTAGATACAGCCTGGCCCATTGTAAGTGGTTAATAAATACTAGTTCAGGGATGAATGATTGCATTGAGAGAGGTAACTAGAGGAAGGATCTGTGCAGGGAAGATCATCTGTCTTGTCTGGGAAGATGGGGTCTTTGAGAGGAAGAGATAGGAGGGTCTGCTCTGGCCTATTACCAAAGACTGGTTCAGAAGAGGATCTTCTAGATTTTTTTCCCCTCAAAACCCTCCTCCTTCCCAACCTCCCAGTACTTCTCCTTTCTTAGTTCTACTTCCTCATACTAACTTCCCAATACCGAGGAAGGAGTAACCCAAAAAAGGCACAACCCAGAGATCTTAGGCTCTGAATGGAAGGGGTGGTCAGAGGGGGAACTGGGCTTGGTGAGACAACTGAACTTGGATGACACCAACACAAGGACTTACTAAAACACTTCAATTTCACAGAGTCTGGAATTCTAGAAACTTGGGTGTTGGAGGTCATCTAATCCCACATACTCCACCAAAATCAGGGATTCCTCCTAGGACACCCAGGTTTTGAATCTCATTAGAAGACCCTTCGTTTGACAGCTTTATAGTTAGAGATATCCACTTATGCTTCAAGATCTGATGATGCCCTTGTTGACAAAGGAAAGGAAAGAGGAGTAAAAATCCAGATGTGTCTGGCCCTAGAAGCCAAAGAAAGGCCCCAGAATATCAGTGTCCAGAAAGACACTGACCCGTGTATTATGTTAAGACAGCATTAAAATTTAGCCCGAACTGAGGGTCTAGAAAGAGAAGTTCTGCTAAAATCTGTTCTTTTCCTAAAGACCTTCAGGAGCTGACTCCATATCTTGGGTTACATTGGCCATCCAGGGCTCACCTACTTGGCCCAAAGCTACAGCACAACAGAGGCATTCTAGAATGAATGTCTTCAGAAGATGGGTGATACTGGGATATCGTTTTCCTAGGTTGAGTCCTGTGAGCAGACAGGGCAGGAGAGAATTGTAGCAATGCCCTAGACTGGGGTTGGGGGAATGGAGCCTCACACAGACCTTGAGCTGATGAAGCACACAGTCAGGAATGAAGATAGGTCATTGTCCTGTTTTCAAAGTTTCTAGCTTACCACAATGGGGAAGCAGAATTACCATCTGTCACCATCTGTCAAACACCTGCACTTGGTTGACTCACATTCAGCTTATCTCTATCAACTAAACATCTCACTCCCCATACTGCTATTGGAACACCTAAACTTGTCACGCCCTCCTTAACATTTCTTCACTGGTGTCTGATTTCCCTCCCCAGATCTATAGATGGGGCAGGGGTAGAATGGGGTGGGGTGACTCTGAGAGTTGGTTAAAAGTATACTGGATGTCTGTAACAAACAGAAATTATCTAACATCCAGCAGCAGGTCAGGAATAAGGTAAACAATTTAGAGCTGCATTACAATGCCAAGTGGGGCAAACTGTGTGAGGAGAAATTACCTTGTGGCAAAACTGCAGGGGTCAGAGGTGGAGGAGGCTACTGGGTAAGAAGTCCCACAGGAGGAAGCAAGGCAAGCCTAGCACGATGACTGGTCCCCTTTTCTATGTGTCATTCATGTATCTGGTGTGTGAAGATCAGGAACAACCAGAGAAGCGAAGGAACAGAAGATAACTAGCATACTGTCATCCACTAGGTCAAGTTCAAACTCCTTAGCAGAATATTCAGATCCTTTCTCACCTTGCTCATGCTTACTTCTTTAGTTTCATCTTTTTCACTCCTTAGTTCATCCCAGTACTAGAGGCATTTCCATGCATTTGGTGTGTCTCTTGTGCTTCTATGTATACACACAATTCCCTCTGCCTAGAACATCATTTCCATTGATGTCTACTCAGTAAAGACCAACTCATCGTTGCAGAGGAGCCCCAGATTTATCAGTGCTTTCAGGTACAGTGAGTAATTCTAATGTCACCTGAGATATACCTTTTTACCTCAGTTATTTCAATTGCTGCATTACATAATAATTGCTTATTTGCCTGCCTTAACTGAACAGTGTACTCCATGAGGACAGAGCCTATATATTACTGAATTTTTGAACCCTAGCACCTAACATAGTAACTGGTACATACTTGGTGCACCATAAACATTTGTTGGATGAGTAAGTGAATAGATGAATGGGCTCACATTGTCATAGGGGAGATAAGCAAGGGAAGAGAAAATTACAAAGCTGTGTGAAAGGGTCATGCTAATAGGTCATTCTGGGTACAGAGAGGAAGGAAAGACTAACTTTAGGCAACCCAACCCCACTTTATGCCCCTTGCAATATGCAATTTAATATAAAAACACTAAAGAGTAAAATACAATTTTATTTTTGAGACAAACAAGCCATCTTATTCACAGGAATGAAATTAAGCTCTTTCTTTTGGGGAAGCGGGCAGTGCCTGGCTTTGTTGGTGACTATCAGTTAGGGTGCAGGCACACTCAAGAAGGTAATCGAAGAGAATGAACTGACTTACTGGCAGAGATGTGGGCAGAGTTGAGGAAACCAGTCAGAGCTGAAGAGGCAGGAAGTTGTTGCCATACCTAAGCCAGAGGTCTAGGGTGGGAGCCTGAAGCTATAGAGCAAAGCTGCTGTCAGAATCTCAGCCTTGCCCAGCAAGCTGGTGATAGGGGAACCTCAACCATGCTCTTTTGACACAGTTGGATCTGCCTCTGCCTCTCATTAGCTGAACCCAATATGAAGCTAGAGGGCAAGTTAGCCCTGGTGATACAGTACACAGAGGTCAGACTCCAGGGACTGGGCGGAGAAGGGCCAAGAATAGATCCGGGTGTTAGGGGAGCAAACAGAATAATCAGCAACGAGGAAAGATGCCTCTACTCTGCCAATGATCTGTGTGTACAATTATTGCCTGTTGGGTAATTAAACATTAATTCGAGCCCATGGATGACAATTTTATGTCTCATGTTTTGTAGAGTTAGGTGTTTGTGTGTGCAAGCTTATTAAAATCTGTGCTTTAAAAAAAGCTTTACAAGTCATTTTGATAATCTTTGCTTTAAAAATTTTTTATTTATTGATTTGAGAGAGAGAGAGGAAAGGAGAGACAGAGAGAGAAACATTGATTTGTTGTTCCATTTATTTATACATTCATTCAAGAAATTCATTTAGGAATCCAGTCATGAGACTGATTAGAAAGTCCAGGTAAAATGGTTATAGAAATAATGGCAGTGTCATCTCAGAAAACTCATTTATATATCAAAATCTATTTTGATATCTGGCAATTTACAAAAAGGCCGAATTCTTCAAACTAATAATGCCTTCTGTAACTCAAGCACTCTTCTCTTGGCAAGAGCAAGCTAAAGCTTACCCATGAAGACAAAAGTGCTTAATGCTAAACTTTTCTTCAAAATTTAGATTTAGATGCTGAAGAAATGATACCCAAGAAACCAGCATGGTCTTTCTACATTTTTACTATCTTTTTTTTAAAAAACTTTAAAAAAAAAGATTTTATTTATTTATTTTTAGAGAGAGGGGAAGGGAGGGAGAAAGACAGTGAGAGAAACATAGCAGAGTGGTTGCTTCTTGCATGCTCCCCAACTGGGGACCTGGCCTGAAACCCAGGCATGTGTCCTGAATGGAAATTGAACCGGTGACCTTTCGGTTCACAGGCCAGCACTCAATCCACTGAACCTCACAAGCCAGGGCTACATTTTTACTATCTTAAGATTAGAACCCTATAAAGTTATTCTTCAGCTATCTTCCTTGCCTGTATCAGCCTTGGCACTCAGTTAAGACTGCTGAAGTCTATTGCATTTTGTACTTTCACATAGAATTCTTAACTTTTAAAAACCTTAATTTCTAGTGAAAACTAAAAAGTAAGCAACTGTGAACTGTTACTCAAATATTCTTTTAGATTAATAAATTTATGAACACATTTCATAATTTCTAAAAATATATTTTCCTCATAGCACAACTTTTCCAAATGTGGCACAAGACATATTTTCTAAAAGACTCAAATGTCCTTAGTTTCTCTATAATAAGAAGCAAAAAGTAGATAAACCTATGTTCAGTAATTAATGTTTCATTATTTTATCTTATTTGGAAATGATTTAACCATTCAATGAACTGAACTTGACTTATTTAACTTAGCAAAATGCTAAAATTTCAAATTGCCAGAAAGTTTTAGGAAACCATATTTAAGTACACATACAATACGGGTAGGTGTATAGTTGTTCGTATAGAAAGTAATACAATAATTAATAAATAATACAAGAATGGACTGTTTCACATACTCACAACTGTACTTAATGCCACACCCTGTACTTAATGTTGATAACTTTAAAGAAATGCCAAACTCAAGCTTTAATATCAAATATTTTCCTAGATCATGATATTCTGAAAAGCATTTGGGTTTCTATAATATTTTTGAGAATTCTTATGTAAGTGCTTATTTGTTTGAGCCAATTAAATAGAGCTCTTTTATAAATTAACAATACCATCCCAAGGTAGAAAAGACCACACAATACACAGTCCTTTAGGTCCTTAAGTATGTATGCTCAGGTCTGCCTGTGTGTCTGTCATTCCTGCTGTGCTCTTGTGTTTGTTACAGTCGTATCACAGCTGCGTGCAGCCCATTTGTGTCTCTGTTTTAAGTTGAAGGGTGTGTGTCAACTTGCAGTTGTTGGTTTTGTGTTTATGTACTTCTTTGCTGCCTACAGGTAATTGTGATTCTGTATGTGCTTGTGTATGTTCGGATTATGGGTCTATGGGCTGCTATGTACCTATTTATGTATTTCTTTTCATGTTAAAGTTGCATGTCTGCTGACCCTTGTGTGTCCACCTGGATATGTGTTTGTACACAGTCAAGGCTGTGGGTTTAACTGTGACCATGTGGACTGCATATGTTTCAAGGCTGAAGGGAACCTGTCTTTGCCTTTTATACTTGGGTTATGAGAAAATGTGTGTAGCCTTGTGTTCAGGACAAGAATGATGGTGACTCACCCAACCTCGGTCATCACACAGGAACTGGGGTAACGTTTTGTTCTGAGAGCCCTTGGCATCGCTTTCCCCCGCCCGAGGCCCCGCTGCCTGACTCCCCCTGGGAGCAAAAGCCCCTGAGGCTTGGCCCCGCCCACTGCCCACTCCAGCCACCTCATTGGCCAGGTCTGCGGTGACGTCCTGGGGATCGCAGACAGAACTCTCAACGCCCAGCGTGCGGGAGGTATTTTCCGTCACCCGGTCTTTGTTATCCCATCGCCTCCTCACCTGGCCACAGGCAAGTCCTGGCCACTGCAGCCCAGAGTTAGGTGCCAGCAGCCGCCGCCGCCATGGTGTCCCCGGTCACCGTGGTGAGTGAACGAGCAAGCGAGCGAGCCGATGTTCTGTGCTGCCGGAGCCCACCGGCCTGGAGACTGCACTGCGGCAGGCCAAGCCCCTGCGGGCCGAGGAAGGGCAGGGGGTCCCGCAGCGCCAGTGTACCTGGGCAGGAGGCGGCCGCTGTCAAGGCCTCCTGGCTCCCCAGACCCACTGCGCCCTTCCTCCGCGCGCCCCCCGCCGGTCCGCGGCAGGGACACAGATGGCACGTGACTCTGGAGCGTGACTTTGTTGATCTGTGTGTGTGTGTCTGGCGCGGGTCGGCAGGATTGCAGTCAGGGACAGGAAGGGTACAGGACTGTGCTGCTGGGTTCTGCGTGGGCTGACAACAGGGAGGTGTGGAAGTTGACGAGGAAGGGCGGGAGGATGACTTGGTCCTCCTGGGAATCCTGTCCCAGACTGGTTTCCTCCCCTTCCTCATTTTATAAACAAGTCTGGGGCGGAGGACTGGCCGGTGAGTCTAAGCATCCTTGATAGCAAGCTGGAGGAAGTGGGATCATTCTCGTTTGACACCTCTTCCTGTTCCGACTTTTTCAACGCTAACTTTTGTCTTTTCCCCACCTTTCCTGTAGTGCTGGGCTCTCTTTAACTGTCAGAGTATCCACAGCTACTATTGCCCATTTCTTCTAGGACATATGGGGCTGGGGGAGGGGTATGGAGCAGACGTTGGTGTTTCAGACGGCTGGCAGACAGATGCTGGGGAGTCTTGGGGACAGTGCGGGCTGTTCATCTCCTTCAGTCTCCTGTGCCTCTGCCCTGCCCTGCCCTGCGCTGCCTGGATGGGGGGATCTCCAGGGGAAGGACTTAGTCAACTCTTCTCCTGGCTTCCACCTGGGCAGAGCAAGGGCAGGCTTAGAACCTGGACCCATCCATCTTCTTCTTCCCAACCTCCATCACAGTCTGATCAGCCCCAGGTAACTGGTAGTCTGGGAATCTGAGTGTGTCCCCTGTGCCCTGTGCTGGACAGCTGACCCAGACAGAGGCACAGTCACTTTGAGCAGAGTGTGGGTATACAGGGCACCTCAGCTGCTCTGAATAACTCTTAGAGACTCTGTACCAGAAGCCCCAGGAAAGAAGTTTTAGGGGATCACATATTCAGAATTTCTGCAGCAGCCCCCGTCCCTCAGCTTGGAGAGTGCCTTCAGTGACCTTGGACACAACCTTTCTTTAGCTGCCCTCCCTGCCTAATCTGTCTGAGACCAAGTCAGCTGCTCTGACTTCCCTCTCTTAGTTCCCCATCTCCTCCCAGCCTATTTGCTGGCTTCGGATAAAAGATGGGAAGAGAACCCCCACCCCTTTCTGCCTCTCTCTCTTTGATGTGTCTTGAGTTGCTCTTGTTGGGAAATGAGACTGACACTTACCTGCAACCCTCAGATCCATGAAATTGCTAGTGTTTCAGAGACAGTTTTCTTGCTCCCAACTTCTGGGTCCATTTCTCTAGCTAATATCTCTATCTATTCTCTTTGCTCATGGTTGCCTTTATGCTGAAGCAGCTGGAGTGGAGGCTTAGCAGCAGACTGGCTGAGAGAGCCTGTAGGGCCTGAGGTGGTTGGCAGGACACCACCTCACACATTCCTGGCAGTCACCTGGTGTTGCCCAGGCCCTAAGCCTGTGCCCTGGCCCCACTGCGGAAGATCACGAGTTGGCCAGTTGTGGCGTCTCTGTGGTTTCCTGATGACTGCACTCCATTCAGACAGCTGAGGGCTGATGCTGGCAGACAGGGGCTAAAGGGGCTTTGGGAGGGAAAAGGAGGGGGCAGGAAGAGAGAAGCATTGGGGCTACAGGAGGGGACATTATCTCAAGGTCTGTTTTCTGCCCAGTAAGTGACCATTCTGGTTCTGCCCCAGGGCTGAGAATGGATATGGCCAGCAGGAATAGTGGAGCCCTACCCTTCCTAATGAATTAAGCCTCTGGGTAGTGATGGGCTTGTTCACGTTCTGCTGTTGGATTGGGACAGGCCTAACTGGTTTCTATGTGTCAGTCCTTTCCATTTGGGAGGTGGCCTGTCTCTGGGGTGAGTGTCTGGGCTGAAGGTACTGGATCTGATCTCTCCCATGGCCTTTTGAACTCCCAAGCTCTGAGTGCTGCCCTTGTCCTATGTTCTCCAGGTGAAGAGTGAGGGACCCAAGCTGGTGCCCTTCTTCAAGGCCACCTGTGTGTATTTTGTGCTCTGGCTGCCCTCGTCCAGCCCATCTTGGTTCAGCGCCCTCATCAAGTGCCTGCCCATCTTCTGCCTCTGGCTCTTCCTTCTGGCCCATGGCCTAGGATTCCTGCTGGCCCGCCCCAGTGCCATCCGCATCTTTGTGGGGCTTGTCTTCTCTGCCCTAGGTGATGCCTTCCTCATCTGGCAGGACCAGGGCTACTTTGTGCACGGTCAGTTGCTGCAGTAGCTACCTGGGAGGAATCCTCGGGTTGGGGGATAGGGATCCTAGAGGGCCAAGGGTTTGGGAGCTTTTGAACGAGAATATCGGAATCTGAGGGGTTCTGAGACCAATAACTGTGGGGCCCCTATTGGAGGATGCCTTTGCTGGTGATCTGGTGATCAGGTCTGGAGTTCCTCAGGGGAGTTGGGGTGGGGGGTGGATCTTTACCTTTGTGGATTTCTTCCCACCCCTCCTCTTCCCCAAACAAAGTTCCTGGGTTATTCCAAAGGCTCCACTCCCAACCCTAGCCCCTCTTACTCATTGCTCACCTGAGCCTACCCTCAGCACCCATCCCATTCTCTCGCTCCCAGGTCTACTGATGTTTGCTGTGACCCACATGCTCTACGCCTCGGCCTTTGGCATGCGGCCATTGGCTCTTCGGACAGGCCTGGTGATGGCAGTGCTGGCGGGCCTGTTCTATGGCTTCCTCTACCCAGGCCTCTCGGGTGCCTTCACCTACTCGGTGGGGGCCTATGTGGCCCTTATCAGTTTCATGGGCTGGCGGGCTGTAGCAGGGCTGCAGTGCGTCGGGGCAGCCTGGCGCTGGACTGAGCTGGCGGCGTGCAGTGGTGCAGTGCTCTTTATCATCTCAGATCTGACCATCGCTGTCAACAAGTTCTGCTTTCCCGTGCCCTACTCACAGGCACTCATCATGTCCACCTACTATGCTGCCCAGATGCTCATTGCCCTGTCAGCTGTCGAGAGCCGGGAGCCAGCAGAAGACTACAGAATGAGCAAGGCCAACTGAGGGCTAGGGTCTGGTCACCCCTCTCTCCTCCTGGGACTGGGGTCCAGAACCTGGGAACCTGCAAGAGCTGGTTCAGGATGGCTTTAGTTCCAGCCTGAGGCAGCAGGTACCACCTAGAAAATGTACAAGTTTGAGGGGGTGAGCAGGAATGGATCTCTAGCAAAGCTAGAGGCCCAGGACAATGCTTAGAGCTAAAAAGAGCCGGACTGATGCTCCTTGGTGGGGCCAGAAGCAGCCATCTCAACGCTACCCCATCGGGATTCTCAAAACCCCTCTGGCATTGCGATGGTGCTCAGCTTCTTGACCTCCTGCAATTTCTACTAGATGGAAGACTCTGGCTCACTCACTCCCCCTCTTTCTGATTTTTGTAGAGTTGAAGGCGAGGGGAGAAATCTGTGCCAGGGCTGGAAGCTCCTTTTGAAGATCCCTAGTTGGGAAAATTGGATTGGGGCAGAGTCTCCCTTTCCCTCATCTATCTTTATTACTTGAACAATCTCAGTTTCTATGTGATGAGTGGAAAGGTGTCTGTCCAGGTAGGCAAGAGGGGACTTCTTTGGCCAGGAGCTTGGGGTATCAAGGATTCAAGTTGGTCCTATCTCTCTCAAAGGTCAGCCCAGAGTTCAGGCCTCACATCATCACCCCCAGACCCTATCCCCAGGGCTAGGGTGGATCATGCCAAAGGAAGGGCCAGTCTGTGTGTGTCTGTATGTGTGTAATCTGTCTCCCAGCCAGTCTTCCTCTGCCATCTGTCTCTGTTTTGCTGTCTGTTAACGTCTTATAGGGAGAGGCCTCAGGGAGCTGTTGAAGGGGTGCTGAGCCTGGCTTGGAGAGCTGGGAACACCCCTCCCCCCTCCCCCCACCACTGCTTTCCTCCCTGCCACTCCTGCACTGTGAGCAAGGGTTGGGGGGACTCCAATGGCACTCTAGGGTCATAGACCCGAGGCACATTCAATGCAAGGTGAGCAAAGATGGGACACCTCTGTCCTTTATTGGTCATATGGAAAAATAAAAACAAAAACCAAGGGCCATTGGCTCTCTACTTGTCTGTCTGTGTGGCACATGCCTGTTCTGGAGAGAAGGGTGTAAGGGCATGGAGCCAGGGGCCCTGGATGTCCTCACAGTGTGGGTCACAGTACTGGCCAGTACATCTTGGTGCCAGACTGGCTCCCTGGCTCTGGTAACACTGCTGATTGGAATGGGTCTCACTTCCCTGGTCATGTGTGTGGGTGAGGATGTAGTTCAGGAGGATGGGGGATGGGTGGTGTTTGCCACTGTCCAAAATTGTCCTTGATGCCCTCGCCCGTGCACAGATGCCCAGCACCTTTGGTAATCCTTAGTTACCCAGTGTCCTGCTGCCCACCTCCCTGCCTCACCCCAGACCTGCTGCCTGCTCCACAATGATCCAGATTCCCTTCAATCTTCTCTCTTAGGTTCAGGCTCAGCTGAACAGCTGGGAGGAATGGAATTAGACTGGGTGATTCATACTTCTGATGTGAAGCTCTGGCAGAAGAATGTGTCCCCCACACTCCAGGGACATTTGCATCTTAATAGGCAGTGCTCTGACCCAGAATTCTAAAGGGAAGCCTTGGGTGGTGTTGAATACGCCATGAGTAGACGGGTTGTACAGTTGTGGGGATAAGATAGAAGGTGACTCAAAGTCCCTTGTGGGTGTTGGGTGAATCAATGCTTTTCAACAAAAGGTTTTTACAGTAATCTCTGTGGGAGATAGCAAAAGAATAAGTAGAGGAGGGAGGCTCAAAGTCCTTTATCCTTATTTCAAGCCCAGGAGCTTCCTAAGATTTTTTTTTAAAGGAAGGATTCCACTGCAAAAACATAAGTTTGAAACCTAGAGCTGGCTGAGGAATTCTTTCTAGCTCCGAGATGCTCCAGTTTTCAAACAGTGGGAACCCTGGACACCAAAGAGTCAAGGTCCTGATCCCTTTAAACCTCAGAACTCTGATGACAGGCCTACCTGGTGCAAAGATATGGGAGGGAGTGGGATGGAGAGGATGAATCAGGCAAGACTTGCCCACCTAAACTCGGGGGGAGGGGAAGGTACTGTGTGTCTGTGGAGGAGGGGAAGGCAAAGGCCCAGTCAAAAGGGGGCTCGTCACTCCCTATGTGGGTGGGTTTGGACTCTCAGCAGTCTGGGTTCTGTGCATCCCCATTCACTTCCAGCTCCTTGGTCCCTGCTGTACACCAGCTATACACCATCCTCAGGAACAGAAAAGGGTGAGTTTGGTGAGTGTATTGTACCATTCCTTCACTGAATGTTTACATTGACAAGCACCAGAGCGCAAACTGGGCTTCACTTACTGGGGCCACACAGAGGACAGGCCAAGAGGCCCCACATCACAGCATCCTGATGCCCGGACTGGGCTGGAGCTCACATAAGGTGCTTTGCTTTCTTCTGCAGACTCTCGATGATTGATGCGAGAATTGACTTGTCATCTTTGTCTGAAAGAGCAAAGCAAGTGTTTGTTAGTTTAGTGATGTCAAAGGCAAGGGAAACTACATTGCTGGACTTGCAGTTAATGTGCAGGAACCACGGGTTGGGACCCTGCCTGGGACTCTCAATTCTTCCCTGGGGCTGGGCCCCAGCTCCAGTCTCCCAAGGTCAGCTGAATTGTGTAGCCATGAGCTGTCAGTTATTCAGCACTTAATATTTGCCAGGCATTGTGCCAGGCACTTTCATGCACTATCTCATTTAAGCCTAAGAAGTAGATGAGAAAATAGGTGCAGAGTGGCTTGCCAAGGTCACATGGCTGGTTCGTGGTGGAGCCAGGGTCGTGGGTGCATGTGCTTACAACCAGAATTGAGTTGTTAGAAATCTCTCCAGCTGTGGTATGAAAGCTAGATATCTCCCACGGTGTCTTCCCTGCTCTAGTTTTGTCACACAGTTCAGCAGCCACTCTGAAGGCATCACCCCAGTGTGCCAGGCACTTAGCTGACTTGAGAGACGGAGCAACAGGACATGGTTCTTCCCCCAAGGAAAGGCATCTATAACAGGATGAAAAATGTCTGTAACCATGGAGACTGGACACCAGCGGAATGTCCTAGGGAGTACATGGGAAAGCCAGGAGGGGGTTTCACAAGAGGGAACAAGGCAGGTAAGTTTTGCTTTTAGAGTGTTCATGCTACTAGCTGTGTAGCTGTGAAGACAGTAGACTGTGTAGGAAGGAATAAAATATTTCCCTACATGTGTATGTGTGAGCAGAAACATGGCACATGTGTGTGGAGGGAGGGTCTCCACTAGTTAGCTTCCTTCGGTCCTCCCCTCACTTGTGCCTCCCATCTGCCCTTATCCTAGATCAGTAGTTTTCAATCTTGAATCACTTGCAAAAATTTGTAACATAAAGATTCCTTCCATGACCCTGCCAGAGAGATTGTGATTGGTGAGTCTGTTTTAGGCCTGTTCAGTGTCTTTTTCCAGGCAAGTCTAGGCTTACCAAGGGTTGCAAACTGATCTGAGGGTTTGCAAACTCCCTGGTCTGCAGCGGCCAGGAACGTAACAAATGATATTGAGGGTGGAGACTGGCACCAACTATGGCCAATGTTTACACCACCTGATGGCAGATTAAATAAAACATGTTGCCAGCCATAGGAAGGGCATCCACAACCCACAAGACCACCATTTTGTGCCTCTGCCCCAGATGGGAAGCAACCTATCTCCCACCCCCAACCCCACCCCGGCTGGTCCCACAGCCCTCTCACCATAGACGGTGAGCCTGCAGCTGCTGCGGTCCTTGCCCAGCTCATCCTCCATTAGCACGCTGTACTCGCCGCTGTCCTTGAGTGTGCATGTGGGGGTGACAATTGTGCACATGCCGCTGGTAGAGTTGTACCAGAACTTGGAGTTGGCTGTGATGTTAATGTCACCCTTGTAGAGGGTCACTGAGGGCTGCAAATTCTCCCCTAGGCTTCCTGACCTTCACTTCTCTGCTCATCTTCCCAACATTCACCTTCTCACCTCAATGGTTCTCTGGTTTTACCTCAAATCCTGGGTACCCCTTGCAACTCTTATGTCATTTCCAGCATCAGAGATCTTAGATGGAACCTGAACCCCCAAATACCCTGACTCACTCTTGCTCTTGTTGATGAGCCAAGTATCCTTGGAGTCCAGCAGATCACTGTCACCAATTTCATTCCAGGCCAACACTTGGAAGTAGTACTTCCTGCCAGGAAGCAACCCTGTCACTGTGTACTTGTTGCTGAAGGCGTGCTCTGCTGCTGTGAACCAGGTGGCAGAGTTGGCATCCCGTTTCAGGATGACATAGTGGGCCTCACCATCCTCCTGCATGTCTGGGCTATGGTTCCAGGTCAGTCACCATGCTGGGAACCTCCTCAAACAGCTGTAGGTTTGTGGGTGGCCTTGGAAAATCTGAAACGGTCAGAGGGTCCATCAATCATACCGGGGAGCCCCCACCCCAGGCACCTGCCAAGGCCTTTGAGTCTTAGGTAGCAGATGTCTTGGAGTCAGAAAGATGTTTCTGAAGTGTAGCTCTGCCACTTACTAGCCCCGTGAACTTGGCAAATTACTTATTTTTCTGAGACCCAATTCCTCATTTGCAAAGTAGGGCTAACAATAACTATCGGATAATTGTTGGGTAAAGTGCCTGGCATGTAGTAACTGTTCAATAGAAGTTCATCCCTTCATTCCTTGGGAGCTTAGGGCTTTAAAGCTTCCAATCCTCTGTAAGAGGTTGCCCCAATTTTTAATGAATTATCTTCATCTGTTTCTCCTCCCTGTCACTCATTCTTTACTCTTTTTTATTGGTCCTACTCTGCATATGTCCTGAAGCTCACCAGAGATGATTGCAGAAACTGAAATAAGGGCTTGGTCCTAGTTCAATGCCTCTGGGGCTTCAGGATGGAAAAAAAGCTGAAATAACCCTCCTCATTAAAGCAAAGGCTGATAAGTCTTACTTTGAGGCAACAAAGAAGCCTGCACTACTTTGAAGCATGACTTTTTAGTGGTAGGAGCTCAAGCAGTAGTGGGATCTATATTTTGGAGTGTGCAGTGATGCTCCCTGAGGCCTCTGCCCACTGTCATACCTGCCACTCATACATGGATGTCATAGTGTGCCTCTCCAAACTCATTCTGGAGCAAGATGTGATACACCCCCGAGTTGAAGTGCTTGGTGCTGTTGATGAGGACCTGGGAGTGGTTTTTGCTCTTGGTGATGGTTTCCCTGCCCTTGGTGGGGATGCCATCTTTCTGCCAGATCATGTTGGGTGGCGGTGAGCCCTGTAGTGATAGGAGATGGCACCAGATGTCATGCAGGTGGTATTTGGAGTCAGACCCTCCCCCAGTGCTGAGGAGCCTCCTGCCAGGCTCTAGTGTCAGGCGTCTGGCAAGGGGCAGAGTCAGAAGCAGAAACTATAAGAGCTACAGCAGCCATCTTGGCTAAATGGTGGGCATCTGGGGCCAGGGTCAGGAATGACTCATGGAGAAGGCAGCATGGATGCAGAGGGCTGTCCCCGCACGAACCACCATGTGACTCTTCAGCCGGGCACTGAGGTCAAACTTGGGGGCAGCTGAGACTGAGGAAAGAGAAGTTGGGGCATGGACCTCTCCTTCCAGAAGACTCAAGCCTCCCCTCCAAAGCCTCTCCCAGCCTCTGTTATAGGCCATACAGATATCTAACAGCTCTGCGTCACTACGACACATTTTTTTCTCATCTGTCCCCCTCTAATAGTATGTAAGACCCTTGAGGGCAGGTCCAGTGTCTTGTTTGTTTCTATATCCCTCACACTTAGATGCACACTGGATACTACTTGGCACATAATGACTCGGTGTGTGTGTGTATGTGTGTGTGTGTGTGTTTAGGGAGCCCCTGGGGTCACCCCTGGCTCTGTCCATGCACAATAAGTCTGGATGACTTTTTCTTTATTGCAGCATGATCCAAGTTTCTTCTGTGAAGTGAGGTCCCAGAGAGGAGCTGCCAGGCCCTAATGCATAGTGGAATTAGCTCAGGAGCTAGGACATTGGGGCCTAAAGCCCCAGCCCTCTGTGCCCTCACCTGGTGGTGGCATGGCCAGGACCCCCTCATGCAGCTCCACAGGCTCCCCAACCCCAGCCTCATTGACAGCCTGGATTCGGAAGAAGTACTTCTGCCCCTCAGTGAGGCCTCCCACTGTGTAGCAGGTGCCTGAGATGGGGATCTTTGTGCACTTGGATCACTCCTTGCTGTCTTCTGCCCGCACCTCCAGGATGTAGTCGGAGGGAGGATCACCCTCTTCAGGCTCCTGCCAGGCCAGGGCGATGCGAGATTTGGAGGAATCAGACACGCGCAGGCCCTGCACCAGGCCTGGGGGTCCTGGGGTTCAAGACACATCCAGTCAGCCCCCAAACTCATCTCCACTCAACCCCTTCCAGGCCCCGCACTCCAGCCCTGAAACCTAACTTCACAACTTCTAGCTCCAGCTCCCCCAGTTAACACCCTTCCCTCAATACCTGACCTTGCACACTCAATGAGCTCCAACTTCAGTTATCTCACTGATTCAACACTTACACCCTTGAAGTCAATATCCTCGAAATTCAACATATTCTACACATCCAACCCCTCTATATTCAAAACCCTAACCTTTAACCCCATCTATTTCCACCACTCCATTCACATGCAGAACCCCCACCTCAACTCCTAAACCCAGCACCCTCCCAACCATCTACCAAGCACCCCTGCTCCATCCTCAACCACATTTCTATTTTTTTCCAACCCATCTTTTGACTGTCCCTGGTTCTTGGTCTTTATTTGCTGGCTTTCTTATGTGTCTGACGTCTGTTCCTCCAGTAGGCTGGCAGCTCCCAGAAAGCGAAGACCCTTTGATACCACCCCTACTGCCCTGTTAGAATTTTCTAGAGAAGAAACCCTCTCTCTCTATTGTGAACGAGCTAATTCCACTATGCATTAGGGCCTGGCAGCTCCAAGCTCACCGACAGGGTCTTTGGCCACCACTGAGTTGGACGGCATACTGGGATGTCTGGGGCCTGCCTTATTCACAGCTATAACTCGGTATTCATACTCTGTATCCTCCAGGAGACAATGCATGGTGCACTTGGTGCCTGAAATGGGAATTTGAGGGATCATGAGGCCAGGAGATCCACAAGGGAAAAGGACTTGGAAGAGGGGGAAGTGGGATCCTGTTAAAATTCCCAAATGAGTTGGGGGAGGGTGTATGTTCAGAGCAGCAGGGGTACATGGTCCATCCAACAAGGCCTCCCTTAGTTCCTCCTGGGCCTCTGTCCCTAGGAACCTACCCCGGATGGGGTCCTTGTTGGCTGGCACCCACAGGTTACTGCCTTTCTTCCTCCATTCCACAATGTAGCCCTCCACGGGGGCTCCCCCATCCTGGTTGGGGGCATTTCATGTGATGGTCATGGCCTCTTTGGTCACCTCAGTCACTTGAGGCTGGGAGGCAAGACCAGGGGCCTCTATAGGGGATGGAGAGAGGGCAGAGGTTAGGAGAGAGGCACATAGACCATTGCCCACCCCCAAGCTGACCTCTGGCCCCCTCCTTGAAAAAAACTTAAATCCATGATTCCTAATTCTGGTTGCACATTAATATGAAGTGGGAAGTAAAAAGAAGAAGAAGATAAAAATATATAAACAATAAAATGGCAACAAAAACATATCTGTCAAGAATTTAATCTGAAAAGCAAAATAAACAAGCAGAACGGAAACAGACTCATAGACACAGAGAACATTTTGATGGTTGCCAGATGGGAGCAGGGTTCAGGGATGGACGAAAAAAGTAAGAGATTAAAAAGTACAAATTGGTTGTTAAAGAATAGTAGTCATGGTGATGTAAAGTACAGCATATGGAATATAGCCAATAGTCGTCGTCGTCGGCAGCCGTCCGTCTCGAGAGACGATGGTGTAGCTTCTTAAGAGTCTATCTGCACCGCCGAGAAAGGCTGTGCAGTCCGACTCGGGAGTGACACGGTATCTGTCTCCTCCAGTGTTGAATCGACATCTTGCGATGACGCTGGAGTGTCCTCTCCAGTGAAGCTGAAGCTACAGAGCCTGGGCAGGGTGATATGGAGGGTCTGCTGTTGCCCAAGCAGCAGACCCCCCCTCTCTTCGCAGCTGAAGGGTCCAAGGGAAAGATGGAGTCAATACAGCTTGGCTTCAGGTGCGCCGCAGGAGTTGCCGGTGTTGACTACAACGTCAAACCGCCTTAGGGACTCCGGCTCCGGATTTTCTGTCGGGGTTTACTCCCTTAGCCTTTCCCCTGAAGAGGTATGCCGCAAGGCAGCGGAGGTTTTTTGGAGTCAGAGTTTTCCTTCTCTGATGTGCCCTGACTGGAAGATCGAACCAGCGACACTTAGCTCGCAGGCCGACGCTCAATCCACTGAGCCAAACCAGCCAGGGCAAAAAAAAAAAGAATAGTATGCACATAGAAATTAAACAAAAGAAGTGCAAAACTTATATTCTAAAAACTATATAGCATAGTGGAAAGAAAATAAGCAAGACCCAAATAAATAGGAAAATATCCTATGTTCATGGATTGAAAAACTTAATGTTTTAAGATGGTAAGATTCCAAAATTGATCTACAAATTCAGTGCAGTCCTTATCAAAATCACAGCTAGCTACTTTGCAGAAAATGGCAAAGTGATCCTAAATTTCATACAGAAATTGAAGGGAACTTGAATAATCCAAACAATATTGAAACAAAAAGAATGGAGATAGGCTTATGCTTTCTGACTTCAAAATTTATTACAAAAGTAAAATAACTAAGATAGTATGATTCCAGCATAAGGATAGACAAATAGAACAATAGAACAAAATTGAGAATTCAGAATAAACTCTCACATCTATGGCCAGCTGATTTTTTAAGGTGACACCAGATCATTCAATGGTGGAAATAATAGTTTTCTTTTCTTTTTTTTTTTAAACAAATAGTCTTAATACAACTGGATATCCACATGCAAGAAAGTTGGATCCTTATCTGATACCATATACAAAAATTAAATAAAAAATGGATCAAAGACCTAAACGTAAGTGCTAGAACGAGACAACTCTTGGAAGAAAACATAGGCATAAATCTTTGTAATTTTGAACTAGGCAATGGTTTCTTAGATATGACATCAAAAGCACAAATAACAAAAGAAAAAAGAAATAAACTGGATTTCATCAACATTTAAAAGTTTGTACTTCAGGTGGGGAGAAGATGGCGGATGAGTAATCAGAAGCTGAGCCCACTTGCTGGCGCCCCCAGAATGGATTTTCAGCTGATCTTCTGACAAGTGATCTGAATACTCAATGGAATTTTAACTGGTATGAATTTTTGAAGCCAAGGAGTACAGAGAATGCTCTACACTTTCCAGTAAATGAGAGGGGAAATAACCTACATGAGGTGCCTGCAGCAAAAGACAGAACGGACAGAAAATGCAGCTAAGTAGCTCCCAGCCCTCCTTGAGTGAGGGGCCCTGGTTCCACACAGGGAACCCCTAACCCTAACTGGGAGAGGCTTGGGAAAATATGCAGAATCTGGGAGGCTCAGTCTGTGCAATAGAGCGAGAAGCACATCCATAGCTGCAGTACCAGCTGCGAGAGTTCAAGAGAGAAATTCTATCTCCTGAAACTATCCGGGGCATGGGCAGGCTGTGGCTGGCCTTGACCGAGAAGGACTGACCGCTCACGACAACGCCAGCGCGGATGTGGCCGCGCCTTGCTAACGGTAATGTCACCGCGGACGTGATTCCGCAGACCCGCTCACACACACGCCAGCGCGGACGTGACAGCGGATCCCCGCTCACCCAAATGCCAGCATAAACGTGACCACACCGCCCAGCTCACTCTGGCGCCAGCGCTGATATGACAGCGGGTCCCCGCTCACCCACACGCCAGCGCAGACGTGACCGCATAGCACCGCTAACCCAGGCGCCAGCGCGGACGTGATTCCCCGGCACCGCTGCCCCGCACACCAGCGCTGACATGACCGGGTAGCCCTGCTCACCCAGGCGCCCGCGCTGATGTGACAGCGGGGCCCCAATAACACACACGCCAGCGCGGACGTGACCGTGAGGCCCCGCTCATGCGGACACAAGCGCGGACTTGAGCGTGCGGCTAGACCCGCGCACGACGATGCCAGCGCGAATGTGGCCGCGCGGCCTTGCCAACGGAAATGCCACGGCGGACGTGATTCCCCAGACCCGCTCACTCACACGCCAGCGCGGACGTGACAGCGGGTCCCCGCTCACCCAAATGCCAGCACAAACGTGACCGCCCCGCCCCGCTCACTCTGGCGCCAGCGCTGATATGACAGTGGGGCCCCGCTCACCCACACCCCAGCGCAGAGGTGACCGCCAGCGCTGACATGACCGGGTAGCCCTGCTTACCCAGGCGCCAGCGCGGATGTGACAGCGGGGCCCCGCTAACCCACACGCCAGCGCGGATGTGACCGGGTAGCCCTTCTCACTCAGGCGCCAGCGCGGATGTGACAGCGGGGCCCCGCTCACCCAAACGCCAGCGTAGACGTGACCGCACAGCACCGCTCACCCAGGCGCCAGCCCGGACGTGATTCCCCGGCACCGCTGCCCCACACGCCAGCGCTGACATAACCGGGTATCCCTGCTCACCCAGGCGCCAGCTCGGATGTGACAGCGGGGCCCCGCTAACACACACGCCAGCGCGGACGTGACCGGGTAGCCCTGCTCACCCAGGCGCCAGCGTGGATGTGACAGTGGGGCCCCGCTAACCCACACGCCAGCGCTGACGTGACCGGGTAGCCCTGCTCACCCAGGCGCCAGCGTGGATGTGACAGCGGGGCCCCGCTAACACACACGCCAGCGCGGAAGTGACCGCGCAACCCCGCTTACCACCCACACGCCAGTGCAGATGTGACTGGGCAGCCCGGTTCACCCACAGGAAGCGCGGATCTGACAGAACAGCCCCGCTCACCCACACGACAGCTCGGACGTGACCGTGAGGCCCCGCTCATGCGGACGTGAGCGGGGACTTGAGCGCGCGGCCAGACCCGCTCACGACGACGCCAGCGCGGATGTGGCCGCGCGGCCTTGCTAACGGAAATGCCACCGCGGACGTGATTCCCCAGACCCGCTCACACACACGCCAGCGCGGACGTGACAGCGGATCACCGCTCACCCAAATGCCAGCATAAACGTGACCGCACCGCCCCGCTCACTCTGGCGCCAGCGCTGATATGACAGCGGGTCCCCGCTCACCCACACCCCAGCGCAGACGTGACCGCATAGCACCGCTAACCCAGGCGCCAGCGCGGACGTGATTCCCCGGCACCGCTGCCCCACACGCCAGCGCTGACATAACCGGGTATCCCTGCTCACCCAGGCGCCAGCTCGGATGTGACAGCGGGGCCCCGCTAACACACACGCCAGCGCGGACGTGACCGGGTAGCCCTGCTCACCCAGGCGCCAGCGTGGATGTGACAGTGGGGCCCCGCTAACCCACACGCCAGCGCTGACGTGACCGGGTAGCCCTGCTCACCCAGGCGCCAGCGTGGATGTGACAGCGGGGCCCCGCTAACACACACGCCAGCGCGGAAGTGACCGCGCAACCCCGCTTACCACCCACACGCCAGTGCAGATGTGACTGGGCAGCCCGGTTCACCCACAGGAAGCGCGGATCTGACAGAACAGCCCCGCTCACCCACACGACAGCTCGGACGTGACCGTGAGGCCCCGCTCATGCGGACGTGAGCGGGGACTTGAGCGCGCGGCCAGACCCGCTCACGACGACGCCAGCGCGGATGTGGCCGCGCGGCCTTGCTAACGGAAATGCCACGGCGGACGTGATTCCCCAGACCCGCTCACTCACACGCCGGCGCGGACGTGACAGCGGGTCCCCGCTCACCCAAATGCCAGCACAAACGTGACCGCCCCGCCCCGCTCACTCTGGCGCCAGCGCTGATATGACAGTGGGGCCCCGCTCACCCACACCCCAGCGCAGAGGTGACCGCCAGCGCTGACATGACCGGGTAGCCCTGCTTACCCAGGCGCCAGCGCAGATGTGACAGCGGGGCCCCGCTAACCCACACGCCAGCGCGGATGTGACCGGGTAGCCCTTCTCACTCAGGCGCCAGCGCGGATGTGACAGCGGGGCCCCGCTAACCCACACGCCAGCGTAGACGTGACCGCACAGCACCGCTCACCCAGGCGCCAGCCCGGACGTGATTCCCCGGCACCGCTGCCCCACACGCCAGCGCTGACATAACCGGGTATCCCTGCTCACCCAGGCGCCAGCTCGGATGTGACAGCGGGGCCCCGCTAACACACACGCCAGCGCGGACGTGACCGTGCAACCCCACTTACCACCCACACGCCAGTGCCGATGTGACTGGGCAGCCTGGTTCACCCACAGGAAGCGCGGATCTGACAGAGCGGCCCCGCTCACCGACACGCCAGCTCGGACGCGACCGGGTAGCCCTGCTCACCCAGGCGCCAGCGCGGATGTGACAGCGGGGTCCCGCTAACCCACACATCAGCGCTGACGTGACCGCGCAACCCCACTTACCACCCACACGCCAGTGCAGATGTGACTGGGCAGCCTGGTTCACCCACAGGAAGCGCGGATCTGACAGAGCGGCCCCGCTCACCCACACGCCAGCTCGGACGCGACCGGGTAGCCCTGCTCACCCAGGCGCCAGCGCGGATGTGACAGCGGGGTCCCGCTAACCCACACATCAGCGCTGACGTGACCGCGCAACCCCACTTACCACCCACACGCCAGTGCAGATGTGACTGGGCAGCCCGGTTCACCCACAGGAAGCGCGGATCTGACAGAGCAGCCCCGCTCACCCACACGCCAGCTCGGACATGACCGTGAGGCCCCGCTCATGCGGACGCAAGCGCGGACTTGAGCCCGCGGCTAGACCCGCGCACGACGACGCCAGCGCGGATGTGGCCGCGCGGCCTTGCTAACGGAAATGCCACCGCGGACGTGATTCCCCAGACCCGCTCACACACACGCCAGCGCGGACGTGACAGCGGGTCCCCGCTCACCCAAATGCCAGCACAAACGTGACCGCCCCGCCCCGCTCACTCTGGCGCCAGCGCTGATATGACAGCGGGTCCCCGCTCACCCACACGCCAGCGCAGACGTAACCGCATATCACCGCTAACCCAGGCGCCAGCGCGGACGTGATTCCCCGGCACCGCTGCCCCGCACGCCAGCGCTGACATGACCGGGTAGCCCTGCTCACCCAGGCGCCAGCGCTGATGTGACAGCGGGGCCCCAATAACACACACGCCAGAGCGGACGTGACCGCGCTACCCCGCTTACCACAAGCAAGCGCGAACTCTACCCGCCAGCCCCGCTCACCCAGGCGCCCGCGCGGATGTGACAGCGGGGCCCCGCTCACCCAAACGCCAGCGTAGACGTGACCGCACAGCACCGCTCACCCAGGCGCCAGCCCGGACGTGATTCCCCGGCACCGCTGCCCCACACGCCAGCGCTGACATAACCGGGTATCCCTGCTCACCCAGGCGCCAGCTCGGATGTGACAGCGGGGCCCCGCTAACACACACGCCAGCGCGGACGTGACCGGGTAGCCCTGCTCACCCAGGCGCCAGCGTGGATGTGACAGTGGGGCCCCGCTAACCCACACGCCAGCGCTGACGTGACCGGGTAGCCCTGCTCACCCAGGCGCCAGCGTGGATGTGACAGCGGGGCCCCGCTAACACACACGCCAGCGCGGAAGTGACCGCGCAACCCCGCTTACCACCCACACGCCAGTGCAGATGTGACTGGGCAGCCCGGTTCACCCACAGGAAGCGCGGATCTGACAGAACAGCCCCGCTCACCCACACGACAGCTCGGACGTGACCGTGAGGCCCCGCTCATGCGGACGTGAGCGGGGACTTGAGCGCGCGGCCAGACCCGCTCACGACGACGCCAGCGCGGATGTGGCCGCGCGGCCTTGCTAACGGAAATGCCACCGCGGACGTGATTCCCCAGACCCGCTCACACACACGCCAGCGCGGACGTGACAGCGGATCCCCGCTCACCCAAATGCCAGCATAAACGTGACCGCACCGCCCCGCTCACTCTGGCGCCAGCGCTGATATGACAGCGGGTCCCCGCTCACCCACACCCCAGCGCAGACGTGACCGCATAGCACCGCTAACCCAGGCGCCAGCGCGGACGTGATTCCCTGGCACCGCTGCCCCGCACGCCAGCGCTGACATGACCGGGTAGCCCTGCTCACCCAGGCGCCCGCGCTGATGTGACAGCGGGGCCCCAATAACACACACGCCAGCGCGGACGTGACCACGCTACCCAGCTTACCACCAGCAAGCGCAAACTCGACCCGGCAGCCCCGCTCACCCAGGCGCCAGCGCGGATGTGACAGCGGGGCCCCGCTCACCCAAACGCCAGCGCAGACGTGACCTCACAGCACCGCTCACCCAGGCGCCAGCCCGGACGTGATTCCCCGGCACCGCTGCCCCACACGCCAGCGCTGACATAACCGGGTATCCCTGCTCACCCAGGCGCCAGCGTGGATGTGACAGCGGGGCCCCGCTAACCCACACGCCAGCGCCGACGTGACCGCGCAAGCCCGCTTACCACAAGCAAGCACGAACTTGACCGGGCAGCCCCGCTCACCCAGGCGCCAGCGCCGATGTGACAGCGGGGTCCCGCTAACCCACACATCAGCGCTGACGTGACCGCGCAACCCCTCTTACCACCCACACGCCAGTGCAGATGTGACTGGGCAGCCCGGTTCACCCACAGAAAGCGCGGATCTGACAGAGCAGCCCCGCTCACCCACACGCCAGCTCGGACATGACCGTGAGGCCCCGCTCATACGGACGCAAGCGCGGACTTGAGCGCGCGGCTAGACCCGCGCACGACGCCGCCAGCGCGGACGTGACAGCGGGTCCCCGCTCACCCAAATGCCAGCACAAACGTGACCGCACCGCCCCGCTCACTCTGGCGCCAGCGCTGATATGACAGTGGGGCCCCGCTCACCCACACCCCAGCGCAGAGGTGACCGCCAGCGCTGACATGACCGGGTAGCCCCGCTCACCCAGGCGCCAGCGCGGATGTGACAGCGAGGCCCCGCTAACACACACGCCAGCGCGGACGTGACCGCGCAACCCCACTTACCACCCACACGCCAGTGCCGATGTGACTGGGCAGCCTGGTTCACCCACAGGAAGCGCGGATCTGACAGAGCGGCCCCGCTCACCCACACGCCAGCTCGGACGCGACCGGGTAGCCCTGCTCACCCAGGCGCCAGCGTGGATGTGACAGCGGGGCCCCGTTAACACACACGCCAGCTCGGACGTGACTGCGCAACCCCGCTTACCACAAACAAGCACGAACTTGACGGGGCAGCCCCGTTCACCCAGGAGCCAGCGCGGATGTGACAGCGGGGTCCTGCTAACCCACACGTCAGCGCTGACGTGACCGCGCAACCCCACTTACCACCCACACGCCAGTGCAGATGTGACTGGGCAGCCCGGTTCACCCACAGGAAGCGCGGATCTGACAGAGCAGCCCCGCTCACCAATATATAGCCAATAGTAGTCTAATAGTTATGTATAGTGTCAGGTGGGCAGGAGATTTATCGGGATGATCACTCACTGAGTTGTGTAATGTCTGGTCACTGGGTATACACCTGAAACTAATATAATGATGCATGTCATCTGTAATTGAAAGTAAACTGATATTTTTCAAAAAACCGTGATTCTCAACTCTGGTTGCATATTAATATGAAGTGGGAAGAAAAAAATAACTAGTGTCCAGGTCCTACCTCCATATTTTAATTTAATTGGCCTGGGGTGGAGGCCAGGCACAAGTGTTTTAAAAAAAGACTTAGCTGATTCTAATGTGTAGCCAAGATTGAGAATCACCAACTTAAACCTTCCAACCTGTGTCACCCTCAGTGTCCCAGTTGTCAAGGTATTATCTTGACACATTAGGACATGAAGATCAGTAAGAAGAAGTGTAGAGAGTACTTAATTACTAATCATAATTAAGATATAGATGTTGTCAAGGATTTTCTTTGGAAAAAAACAGCATAGATTCAAGGTTATCTCTAAAGTAACATCACTCTCACTTGGTGTCGGGATGATTTCTGGAACAGGGAAACGTGGAGTCAGGCTTCTGGAATCATGCACAGTTTGGGTATACACATAGGAGTAAGTTGTGCATGTGATTTGACCAGAGAAAGTTGAGAATTCCTACCCCAAATGGTGCATGGCTCTTACTCTGGAATCCAGCTGTCTCATGGGGTGGCTAGAGAAATGACCCCAGGAAATTCCCCCCCAGATCAGCATTCCTCACTGGCTAAAGGCCCCATCCTGACCCCTGAGTTCCCCACTGAGCATGGGGCTATCTCACTGACTGATAGGATTTCCTGCAAACACTTCATCTGTCTTCAAGGGGTCGCTCACTCCTTCCGAATTGATGGCTAGGATATGAACCTGGTAGGCTTTTCCCTCTTCCACTTTGTTGGTGGAGAACTTGGTGACTTTGCTGTCCATATCACCTATTTTAATCCAGGACTTCTTGCCAACTGCCCTCCATTCCACTATGAACTGTGTCGCAGGCTGCCCACCATTGTCCTTTGGGGCCTTCCACTTCATGTGCACACTATTTATTACCTGACAGCTCCAGGAACTCCACTCGGCCCTGGGGAGGCTTGGGGCGGTCTGAGGATAGAAGATGGGGTCAGAATGGGGCTTTGGAGCCAAGGGTCAGAGGTCTAGCCAGATTGAAACATAGCTAGATTCTGAACTTTCTGGATCCCTCGCCCTTCCCTGGGTCCACTGCCTCTCCTAAGATATGTCCAAAGAGTTTGATCCTTGTTCCCTGAGACTCCTGTCTGCCTAGGAGTGGGTGGACTGAAGACCTGAGGGGCCTTGGCAGATCCCACCTCATCCCTCTCCAGACAAGATCTCTCCCTCTTCTGAGCTTCCAGAATTCCAGCGTTCTCTGGTAATACAGTCTGCTTTATGTTATAATTACACATCTACCAGTTTCTGTCCCTTTAGTGTTGAGGGACTGCTGGGGATACTTCACCTCTGTGTCCTCAGGACTGAGAGCACAGAGAAGGTGCTAAGTCTTGCTGCTAAATCAAACCCAAGTTCAAACCTTCCCACCCCACAGTTTGATGGAGATGCAGGAGGAGGTGGTGGTGATGGTGTGCGTGTGTTGCATGTTAAATATGAGTTCACTAAGGCCAGCTTCTCATTTATTTCCTTAACTTTATGTTCAGACCCATCTCAAATCCCATTCCCACCCACCCTTATTCCATTTTTTTCTCCAACCTCCTTTTATCCACAGCCTTATATCACATCCCTTCATTTTTTCACTTCCAATCCCAATGCTCTTCCCAACCAACCTCACTTTCACCCCTAAAATCTCACCTCTTTTTTACCTCATCTCCACCATATATCCAACCATGTCCTCATCTCCAAGTCAATAACAATACTTAAGTAACATGTGAAGGTTCATTATGTGCTATGCACTCTACTATGTGCTTTATTCACTTGAAACAGATATTAAAAAAATAAAAATCACCCTGTTCCACAAGAGAAACTGAGACTTAGGAAGATTAATTGATTTGCCCAGGGCTACCAGTTAGGAAGTGTGGCTTCCGGCTATAAAGCCAGCACTCCAATCCCATTTTCAACCCAAACTCCAACTCTGTCTCCAGTCTGCCTCCTACCCTGAGCACTGGGCAGCAGGTGCCCTCAGCACAGCCCAGCCAGGGTCCTGCCCTCACCCAGCACGCAGAGGTGCAGAGTGGCTGTGGCTGACCCATGGTCATTCTTGAGCTTGAGCAAGGTAAGGCCGCTGTCTTCCCGCACGCAGTTGGAAATGGTGAGCAGTGCCTGGTCTTCCTTGCACTCCACAAACACGTGTTCCTCCTCTGCCACCTCTATACCGTCCTTGTACCATGTCACTTTGGGAAGTGGCTTTGCCTGGAAGGGAACCTTGATGTCTGCAGTGTGGCTCACCTTCACAATCACGCAGTGTGCAGCGAGGGCCTCCAGAACAGAGGGGTTGATGGTGGGAGGATCTGCAGGGAGGGACGGTAGGGAAGGGTGGCCCAATAGAAATAGGGGATGAGTCGAGGATGGAGGAGGAGCTATGAGTATGTGGGCGGGGCACGCATGGTTGGGGCTCATCTATGGTGGGCGGCAACCTTACCTGCAATGAGTACCGAGGCTTCGCTCTCTGCGCCCTTGGCCCGGAATGTGTACTTGCCCTTGTGCTCGGGGCTCATGTTGGGGAAGATGAGCTTGTGCACGGAACCCTGCTTCACGATCTGCACTCCTGGCAAGTCCGTGATCTGGGGGGCATGGGGTGGGCATGAGTGCGAGTGTATGTCCGCTGAACCCTTTCCTCCTTAGTCCCCTTCTCTAGCTCCTGCTCCAACCTCCTTCAGTCACACACCCTCCACCTTCTCGTCGTTCAGTACTACGCAGAGCTCAGCCGGGCTGCCGGTGGCCGCATGCACGTCAGACATCCCGCTCTTCACCGTGGCCAGATGCTCTGGGGAGATAGGGGTCGGGGGGCTTTGGGAAGGGGCAGGTGTGCCACGTCTGTCAAAATCATTTATGATGAGCGGGAGGTTTGGAAATGGTCATTGGGCGATTGGGGAATGGTCAGTGTGGGGACTGGAGTAAGTATGTGAGGGGTTGGGGGAAAGTCAGTGGCTTTGGGAAATGGCGACAGGAAGAATAGAAGGTGACTAATGGAGAGGTGGGAGTAGCTGATTATCATAGAGTGGTCAACGGGCACTTAGGATGCTCAAAGAAGGGGAATAGATGGTGGGATACAGGTGGTCTGTGGAGTTGGGATGTTGAGTTGTGGTTTTGCTGGTCTGTGGGATGCGCAGGGTTATTGGGAATTGAGGGTGGTAAGGGTCACAGGGGAATGGTCAGGGCTAGTGAGTAGGGGCTGGTCAGGGTCAAGGGGTGTGGGATGATCACGGTTGCTGGGGACAGTCAAAGGCTGGAAGTAAAGGATGGAAGTCAAGGGATTTTGGATAGAGTTCAAGAGATAGGGGATGATTGGGGTCCAGGACAGTGATTTTCAACCTTTTTCATCTCATGGGACACATAAACTAATTAATAAAATTCTGCAACACACCAAAGCATATATTTTGTGACAATCTGACAAAACAGGTGTAGTTTTGATTCATTTACACTGAATAGCTATTGTTGTCATTTAAAAAATTTGGCTATCTAAGGGAAAAGAGATCAGTGTCCCTGACTAAATAGTTGGGTATTGCATGTTTTAAAAATTCTTCCGACACACTGGTTGAAAATCACTGGTCTGGGAGGTAGAGGTGTTCCGGGTCTGGGAGGTCAGAGGTGGTCAGAATTTGGGAGATTGGGGTGGTCAGAGAGGGGAGGTAGAAATTGATCATGGTCTGGGGAGGGTTGGAGTCAGTAGGGGTGCAGAATAGGGAACTGTTAGGATCAGGGGGTTGGTCAGTACCCTCCACAGTAGCCATGGCTGTACTGCAGTATTCAGTAGGGTCCCCATTTTGCATGGCCACCACTGTGTACTTGCCACCGCCACTGAGCTGTGCATCCTCAATGGTAAGCTCTGCCCACTTGCCCTCATGGCTCATGCTGTACTTGGTGCCACGCTCCAGCAGCTGCCTGTCCTTCTGCCAGCGCAGTGTCAGAGCCTTGGATGTCAGCTCGCACTCAAGGCATGTCCGGCTCCTCTCTTTCATGCGTACATTCTTGAGGGTGCTCACAAACTTGATGGGGATGCCTGTGGACAGATAAACACTTGGACCTGCTCCCAACCTCCTACTGCTTTTCTGCAGCTACATGCTGCCCTGCTCCTCTTTTTGGCCCCAGAAAACACAAGGACTTGTGACATGTAGTGTGTTTGCATGCAACATGTGATCCATAGAGGCATGTGGCAGGGAGAGCCCCTTACTTGTTAGCTGACTGTATGCAATGCATTCATTTTCTGAAGTCTCACTTTCCTCATATATAAAGTGGGATAAATGCCCCCTTGTAACTCCAGCCATAATTGCATTGTCTCTCTGGTGTCTGGGTCTTTATGCATGCTATTCCCTCTACTGAAAATGTCCTCTCCTCTTCCCCCTTCTCTGAAAGCTGAGCTGCTTTTCATTCTTCTTGGTAAAGCTTGGCCATCACCTCATCATATTATTTCTGACATTGCCAGGTGGTGCCTCTTCTTCAGCCTCCTACAGCTTTTGTGTCTTCCTCCATCACAATAATGATAATTCCATGTCACATGTGTCAAGTGTGGTTCACATGAGACATGCCTCTTGGTGTACCCACCATCATGTGCAATTCTCCAAGCAAGTTATAAGAATGTGAGTATTTAGGAGTAATGTGTTGTATGTAATATGTGATATTAGAGCCATAAAGTCTGATAATTTCTCAGCCCATTATTTCCCAGCTGACAATAAGGCCCCGGTGTATCTTGACTCCTTGCTTAAGAACTTTTGTTCTAATTCCATTTCCACATGTGCCTTTCCAACCAGACTAGGAGTTAGTGGAGAGGTGAACCCTTTCTCTTTCTAGGACCCATCACAGGGCCTTGCAAAGAGAAGGGGGATGGGTGGATGGGTGGGTGGGTGGATGAATGGGTGGATGAATGACTACCCATATGGAGGTTGCTGTGGCATAAAGCCCACCCCTCAAGAACTGGTTCAACCACTCATGGCCAATAGTGATCTGGGCCTTCTGTACCAGGTTCCCACCTCGGCAGAGAACTTGCCGCTGTCACTGAGTCTGGCATCCTTAATCTTAAGTGTGTGGGTCAGACCATCCTTGGACACTGATTGCATACTTTTCATCCCTCTTCAGCTCCTTCCCATTGAACTTCCACAGAAAATCAGGTACTTTCTTGGAGAGGTGGATCTCAAATACAGCTGTCTGGCACTCTGTCACCTTCATGGGCTTCATCTCTCCCAGGAACTTCAGTGGCTCATCTGCAGCAAAAAGTAGGAGGGGTAGTCATTGGACTGCAGCCCTGGTCTCTCTTGAGGAGTGGGATGGTGAAGGGGACGTGGAGAGCCAGATGTCATTGGCCTTCTGCAGCCCATAGTTGGGGAAGGTATCCTTCCTTCCATTCTGCTCATAAATCCTGGCGTCCCCTCTCATGGTGTTTATATGGTCTCTCCCCCAAGGATCTTAACAGCAATTTTAAAAGCACCTGCGTAGTCTTAGATATGTGCCAGGCACTATTTTACCCAATGGGAACATAGTAAGGCATCCAATTCCCACACAGGTAGATTCTGTTATTATTCCTCATTTTACAGTTGGGGAAACGGAGGCAAAGAGAAGCTAAATAACTTGCCCCAAGTCACACAGCTCACAAATGACAGAAGCTGGGATTTAAGCCCCAGTAGTCTAATTCCAGAGACTGTGCTCTTAACCACTCTACTACACTGGCCCATAGCACTTGTCTCTCTGCTCCATGAACTCCCATTCCCATGCAGTCCTTTCCTACAAAGCCCCACGGTCCTCTCTTCCATATCCCCATGGACCCCATCCCTGGCTACTCCTCTCCCTGCCCCTCACCATGTCCCCTTGTGCCCCCTGATGCCCACACTCAAACCCAGTACCTTGAGCTCTGCACTCATCTGCTTGTCGCCCACATTCAGGGTGTAGGTGCCTGCATCGTTCGTGTTCACGTTGGTAATAACCAGCATGAATTTGGTGTCCACCTGCTTCACATCATACTTGCCCAGGGAGTACTGGATCCTCCATGGTTCACTACCCTGCCTCAGGAAACAGGTAGAAAAGTTGACGAAGTGGTTTAGGATACTTTCAGAAGTCCCCATTCCCCAAGGCTAGTCTGAGCTGGAAGGTGCCGTGTCTACCTTTCTAAGATCTAACACACACCTAGAGGCCCCTAAGATCTCTCCAGCCTCATCATCTGGCTCAGTGGGACCCAGGGTCCCTGCCTTCCCTAAGGTCTGAACTCTTAATATGCATGACGTCATTAGATGCTTTCTGTTAGGGGCACAGATCTTCAGTGACTTTGAGGGTCATCCAATCCTGTCTTTTCAGATGGGTAGACTGAGGCATAGAGAGAGAAGAGTAACTATCTCAAATTAAACAGCAAAGTGGTAGAACAGCTAAGAACAGAGCCCAACTTCCAGGCAGATTCAATGGGGTGTAAGAGAGGACATGGCTGATGGATAATGAGAGAGTCTGCAAAGGGAGGGGGTGCAGAGAGGAAATGATATTGCCAGCATGGGCCCCGACTAGGTGCTCCCCCACCTTGACCCATGTCATCCTGGTATTGGGATCCTTCAGCTCCATGATGCAGTCAAAGGTCACCATGGTGTCAATCTTGGTCTCTATATCTTCCAGGGGCTTCAGAATCCGGATGGCCTGAGAGATTGTGATAACAAAATGGCAGTGTCAGGGGCACCTGAAGCCTGTCCAGCCTGTGTCCCCAGTCCTGGAGAAGCCACCCCCCCCAAGGGTGTGGGGAGAAACAACTAGACTGATTAGAGAGCCATATTTCCCCCTACCTCCTGCCACTGATCAACTGGAAGATTTAGGGGGGGCGGGGGACAGATATACTAGGGCATGAGAAAAGCACCATCATTCATAGGACAGCCACTATGGACCCGGGCCCATTACATACATTTTCTAATTCCAATGTAGATGTTTAATAATGACAAGTTGGTTGAGTCAATGAATGACAATAATAACACAAAAACAAATGAAAGAGGAAATTATAATATTCATTTGGCAGTTGAGGAAACTGAGGTTCAGAGAGACATCCAAGTTCACATAGATAATAAGGCAGTAGATAGAACTGGGATTTGAACCCAGGTCTGTCTGAATCCAAGTTCATGCACATATATTAGGGAGCCGTGAAGAGAGGAGAGGTAGAAGAAAGGTGACTTGAGTTCCTTTCCCGCTTTCACTGTAGAGAATATATGCTTTGGAGTCTGTGTGTGTGGGCCAGGAGACACAGGCACCAGCACGCTTGGCGAGACCCGGGCCCATCCTGCAGACAGACCCCTGTCCCCAATGGGCACTGACCTCCACCTCTACTTTTTTCATCCCTTTAAGCTTCTTGAGCAACCCCCGGAAGTCGGTGAAACCGTACTCCATGCAGACTTTCTCAAAGTCCTTCTTGGGCACATTGGACAAAATCTCCAGCATCTTCTTATCTGTCACCTTCTGCTTTTTCTTGGGAGCAGGGGGAGTTCTGAGAGGAGGTGGGTGCTAAGCTTGGACTCAGCAGCTCCCTCCAAAGATGGAGGAAGCCCCTCCTAACCTTGAGATGCCCCTCCCCACTCCATGGACTCTTGGAGCCTAGACCATGTAATCAGAGCCCTGTTGAAAAGCCTTCGACAAGCTCTAGCCTGGAGGGTGGGGGGACAGCACCCTGAGCAGAGGAGCCTCCTTCCAGCCTCACCTCTTCTTCAACATCTTTTTGAAATCCATTTTTATCTTGCCCTGAAGACAGAGGGAGTGACAGGGTCAGAGCAGGGGAGTTTGGCCCTTAAGAAGAAATGCCAGGAGGAGGGGGATGGCCTACCCTCTGTCACCAGCAAGGACACAATATAGATGGCATCTACATGGTCATTGCTTGCAATGCACTTGTAGTTGTCAGAGTCACCCGAAGTCAGTGGCTCCAGCTGGATCAGAGTCAGGTCATTAGTAAGGGGCAGAGGAGGGGTCCACAAAGAGGCTTTCTGTGGGAAAGGAGGGTATATTTGGGAAGATGAGGGTGGAGCTGAGTGATGGGTATATGTGTGGAGGGTCGAACAGCCCCTAATTCTGGTCCTCTGCTCATTCTGGGAAAGACCTAGCTCCTGAATAGACTCTCTTACCCTGCCCCTCCTCTAGGGCAATGATAGCCTCTCTTCCCATCTCCCATTTCTGGGGTCTTGCTGTGACTCTTGTGGGTGAGAAGACCCACAGCTTGCCCTGGGGAGAGGTGGGGTCCCTGCTTCCGCCCTCATGGGTGACTGGATCTCAGGCTCAGGCCCCTGCACCTTCAGCACGTGCTCCTTGTAAATGCTGTCATAGAACATCTTGGCGGACTCCTTGGTGGGGATGCCGCTTTCCCTCTTCCAGGGGATGTTGAGTTTGGGGTTTCCCTGCACCTGGGCTCGGAACACAGCCTTATCCCCTGCAGTGGGCACAGGACGCAGGTTTACCTTTTAGCCTCCAGGCTGTACCTGCTGCCTGGGCCCCGCCTCCTCCCAGGGATCTGAGCCCAGCCCAGGCAGGAGAGGGACCCTTGGCCTGGCTCTGCCAGTGTTTGTGTATCAAGGGACGGTGGTGGTGGTGGTGGTGGTGGTGTGGTGTCTGGGACACTGGGGAAGAAAGGGAGGCACCCAGGGGCCTGAGGAGACATGATTGTGTGGATGACACACCCTCGGAAGTGGTGACTGGATGAGACTTCTTCACAAACTCTGCGGTGCTCTTGCCTTCAGGGATGTTGGAACTCTGGGTCACCAGACTGAAGAACTCCACAGTGCTCGACAACTTCCTCATCACAACTTCCTCTGTAGTGGCAGGTTAGAGGTCAGATGAGCTCCAGGCAGAGCTCACCCTGGGACTGGAGGGCTGGTCTTTTCTTGGGGGGATGGTGGGGCACTTTAGGCCAGCGTGGACAGGACCAGCTTTGGCCAAGAAAGGAGGCCCTTGGAGTCCGTGGGTCGTTGTATTGTACTATGGCAATTTTCAACCACCACCAGGGGGAGCCAACATCTCTCCCATTCCTCAATAGTCAAGCACCCTTTTTGGACCAAAGCCCTGAATCCTATTTTTAATTTTTTTTATTTTTAAGGAGACTTTTCTTTTGGGAAATGTATTTATTTATTTTTTAAAGAGAGGGGAAGGGAGGGAGAAAGAGAGGGAGAGAACCATCGATGTGGGAAAGAAACGCCAATTGGTTGCCTCTTGCGCGCCCTAGCCAGGGCCATGGCCTGCAATCCAGGCACGTGCCCTGACCAGGAATCAAACCAATGACCTTTCAATTTGCAGAAGGATGCCCAACCCACTAAGCCACACCAGTCAGGCGTGTTTCGGAATTTCTTGATCTTTTGTGCTTCTCTCTTGGAAGTCCCCCAGTAGCATTAGGAGAGGCTGGCCTACTCCTGCTTGGGAGGCCTGGTAGCTTAGCTGAGTTCTGCTGTGGACCTACTGCCTGCCGTTGTGTGGGTTCAGCATTCATTGCCTTGCAGTAGTGATTCCCGAGTGAGGGACAAGAAGCATTCCCAGTCCAGTGCGACTATATGTGGGAATCTCATTATCTGAAAGATCATATTCAATGTGTTAATATAAGTTTATATTTGGGAAACAAAAAGTTGTTCTTTCAATATAAGCTACACTACACAAAATCTGTTTGGCTAGTGAGTTAATAACAATTGCTCTGAATCACAGAGTCCTTTTCTTATGTCAGGAACTATGCTAAGCACATTTCAGAGATTATTTTATTTAATCCTTACAGTGACCCAGTGAAGAAGGTGCCTTTATTATCCCACTAATCTGAATGACTGAGAAGAGAAAAATGTGTTAAGAAGTCCTGTGGCCTGCTGTGACATAGTGATCAGAGGTCTCAAACAAGCAGTGTGCAGGCTGCACCTGGCCTGCACAGGTGTTTTGTTTGACCTCTACAAACAAAATGTAGCCCTATATATAACAATTGTGAGATTGCACAAAAAAACTCAGACTTGTGGATTCTCGTATTTCCATATGGTAACCACCAGTGGGAGGTGAATATGGCTGCCGCTGTAGATGGGGGGTGTCCTCTCTGATTCACCTCAGTTTTTTTCACGTATTTATGTTCCCTGTCTGGACCCTGTTGGTCAGTGGTTTTAAACCCTGGCTGCATATTAGAATCTCTGGAGGGTTTTGGAAACAAACACACACCTGGTTTAACAGCTGGGTGAGATTCAGGTATTGCTATTTCTTTTTGCTCCTCTCCTGCTCACCCCCAACTGAGATGGCTCTAACATGCAGTCATCACTCAAATTGCAACTTCTGGTCTCAAGTTCCAGTCGTCTATTTGCTCTGCCTCACTGAGCAGGAGGGGCTGGTATAGAGCATGTTTATCTGGCTTTGACCTCTGTGCACAGAGGACTTAGAAGGACAGCCTCCCTAGGACTTCAAGGGAGGGGCAATGACTAAGAGCACGGATATTCAATATCCTGGCCCTTGGCCATCTTTTAATCACTTTTCTCTAGAGACATGACTGAAACAATCTGTTCCGCTCTGAGACCATTTCTCAGCTTTCCCCTGGATCTGCCCTCCCCCAGGCCTGGTTCCCCAAGAACGAGAGCCTGGAAGCTTAGGTCACTTGTTTTTCTGTTCATCCTCTCTACACTGGCAGCTCAAAATTTCCTATCTCTTAAGGGGAGCAGTGTCAGCATTACTCATATGTAGTCAAGGTAGCTACCTCCCTAACCTCCTCAATGCTGAAATTCTACCATTGGAGATACATGTGTTTATCTATGGCTCTGATCTGCTCAAGAAATTAAGAGTTCATCAGTCACTCACACAGAGCCATGTAAGGGATTTTTCCCAAGCTATTTTCCTGCAGAGCAGATCTATGGGTGAACATCCAGCTGGCTGAAGCTTTATCAAAGCACAGATTAGAAGCACAGGATGGGAGAGAGTGGATCTTGGTATCTTGGGTTCTTCAGAGGCCCAGTCGTCACAGAGACTGAGGCCACCCAGGAGGTAGGTGTGGAGGAAGAAAAGCTGCCCCTTCCTGCCCTCCTCTGTCCCCCGCATTCTACTTGCCTCCCACCATCTTGGTTGTCTGGGAGAAGGTCTGCACGTGGGTGGGAGCTGGAGAACTACATGGACACATGCTCCTGCAGCATCTGCTGGTGGTGAATGGTTGTCATGGTGACAGCAGGCGTGGGTACTCACCTGGGAGGACAGGGAGAGAATGAGGCCACAAAGGACAAGGAAGGGAGTAGGAGAGAGATGCAGAGATGTGTGTGTGTGTGTGTGTATGTGTGTAAGGGACGGGCAGGTGGACACAACAGACAATGACGGTGCATGGGAGAGGGTGAGAAGTCGGGCAGCAAGCCTCTTCTCTCTGGCCCCTTTTTCCCTTTATATCTCCCTTTCCCAGCCTGGTTACAAGGACCAATGGGCTTGCCTCCCACTGAATAATCCCAAACCATTCTGAATTCTGGGAGGAGAGGATGTAGGGCTCAGGTTTATCTGGTGAACCAAGTGAGTTGAGGATACCTCTTGACAGCTACATGGAACTAGGCAAGCGGTGCTGGTGGTCTCCTCAGAAGGAAATGAAGTCACACCTAAGAAGGAACTTCCTGGCTAAGCCATACTGAAGCAGGCCTTGGAAGGAAGCTGTGGATTTACTTCCTGGGCCCTGGGGACCCCTGGCATTGGTGGGATGCTGAGACAGATGACAGCTCACTTTTGCAGCTCTTCTGTTTGTAAAAAAGTAAAGACAGAGGTGGAGCTTTTCTTATACTTCTTTTTTGAATTGGTAATTCAATCATGAACAATAACACAGTTTAAACATCTCTATGAAGAGACTCCCTTCCACTCTCGAGCCCTGCCATCTCCAACAAGCACTGGTGGCCTCTAGACTCCTTCATGAAAATACGAATGTCTTTGTCCTTGTCCCCCTGCCCCCTTTGTTTTACATGTAAGGTCTCCTATTATACACACTTTTTAGTTCCTTTCTTTTTCACTTCGTGCATTTTGGAGGTCTCTCCATACCAGTTCATAACATTTCCTCTTTCTTTTTAACAGCTACACAGTATTTCAATGAATGCATGTACCTACCATCTTTGATCTAACTAGCATGGTAGTTTTAAAACCTCTCCTTTGTACAGGAGGAAATTGATGTCTGAGAGATATAACATGTCCAAGGTCATTCATGCTGGAGTCCTGGGCTCCTGACTCCCCAGTCCAGTGCCCTTCCAGGGACCCCAAGAGCACTGTTATGAGCCAGGCAGTTTGAGGCTAAACTTTATCTCCTGCCCCACTTCGATGTGTCTCTGCCTGATCTATTTCTCCCTCTAGGGTCTGAGACCACCTCTGTCCCAGCTCCTGCTGTCCCTCTCTGGGCTCAGAAGGTAGGAGGCTCTGCCCCTTCTTGAGGGACAAGGGACGTCTTACATTCGTGTGACCAGTGTCTCCTAACACACAAGTGCTGTGTCCACGGCTTTGGAGGCAAGGCTGGTGCTGGGGCTGTAGACTGGCCTGTCTCCTTCTTCCTTTGCCTTAATAGTGAGGCTGCCAGAAGTCACCTGTTCCTTAAATGTCTGGCCCCTGGGGGCAACTCCCTAATCAGGTCCTGCAGGTGCCCCAGCTAGGTGACATACGCTTTGGGGTGGGGGGGACTTGAGGCTGGAGCTAAGGCTGGAGGAAAAGCTGGGCATGGGTGAGAGGGAGGTTGAGGGTGGTGGTCCAGGGTGCTTTACCCTCGAGGCAGAGGTTTTGTTCTCACTGCTGCTGGGTGGGAACCCTCTGAGCTGAGGGGCTCAGGGTGGTGTGTGCGTGCGTGCATGTGCACACACAGTCCAATGGGAAGGTCAAGGGGGTCTGCCATTTTGCACAAATCCAGGGAGCACAGTTTATCTCTGTATCGAGTCACCCAGCCTGGGGGAGGAGATGGAAATGTTAGCGCTCCCCTCCTCTAGCCTAATCCCCCAGTCTGGATGGAAGGGTAGGAGGCCCATCCTGCTGTTGGAGGGTGGCTGGACAGCACTGCGCCTACCCCCAACCTCCAGCCCAGCAGTTCAAGCCACTTCCTGTTGTTCCCTCCATGTCTGCAGTATACCTGCATGGCTAGACCTGTGACCAGCCCACACAAGGTTCTGGTACCTGTGAGGACGGGCCAGGTGATCAGCAGCACTGCCCTGGGCCCCTTCCTGCCCGGAAATGACCTCCGCCTGCCAGCCTTGGTATCACAGCTCCTTTTGCTGCATCCCCAGGGGCAGGGGCAAGAATACAGCATGAGTGTCCAGAATCTGAGCCCATGGGGAGATTCTCCAGGCCCCTTGGGAGGGGCTGCTCTCAGCCCAGGCCTTAAAAGGGAAATTGCTGGGTTGCAGCCTCTGTTGTGACCTGTAGGGGAAACGCGGGGTAAGTGTGCTGGCCAACGGGGAGGGGCCTGGGAGGGTGACCCAAATGTTCCCCTGACCCCTCTGCCACAGGCTGGGCTTCTCTGGCCCAGCTGTCAGAACTGGTGCCCTGCCAGCCCCTTTGCCTTCTGCAAAGCCTTCCACTCCTGTTCTTGAGGCTGCCCATGTCCCAGGGCTTCCGGCTGCCCTGGGGTGAGGGAGTGTGAGAATTCTGTCTAATGGACTTCTGACTTTGCAGATCTGGATTCGCTTCATACTACCAGTCTCCACAAGGGGGTGTTAGGGAGATCAAGGGCCAGGCTGTGTTGTGTGTGTGCGCACACACGTATGCACACACACGTGCATGTGTGTACACTAGGAGGAGGATACTGGTACAGGGAAGCAGGGAGTGGAGGGGAGAGACAATCACACAGATGCAGGAGGCTAGTTTTGCTCAAAATGCTCTGTTTATTGCTCTATTCAATGACCACGAGCAAATTATAAAAAGACAGCCAATGTCTCTGTCTGCCGTGGAATAAATATTTAAAGTCAGCAATAAAAACACGTGGCTCCAAGATAACACATGTTGCCGAAGAGTCATGCATGCCCTGCTGATGGGCTCTCAACACGCAGGGACACAGGAACACACGCAGAGCTACACGCAGCAAAACTTCTGTGAAGGCTTCCCCCAGTGACAGAGAAATGTTCCACACAGATCTGGGGCTGAGTCCCCACCCCACCCCTGGAGTTCCCCTTCTTCCCCCAACCCCACAAGGGCCCAGGTCCTCTGGGTTCACAGCCCCCATCTGTCCCCAATCTTCCCAATGCCTCCCAGGCTGGTCACTGCCTCCTGAGGGCGCCTGACACCCAGAGGCCATCCAGGCTGTGACACTCCTCTCTCCCATCCCAACCCAGAGACCTCCCCTAGGTGAGACCTTCCTCCCCACGCAGGACCTCCCAATGCCTGACCTCCAGGTCCTCAGGCCCTTCTCCCCACTCTGATCCCAATAACTGGGGGCAAAATGCTACCTGCTGGTTGGGAGAAGTGGGGCGGGGGCCCAAGCCAGGCACCTCTGGCTGGGCTACTTAGGGGCTGGAGCTCATTTCCCCTTTCCCAGGCTGAGGAGACACAGTGTCCGGTACAAACAGCAGAGATGGATGGACAGACAGAACACGCTGTGGCAGGACACTTGGGGTGCAGTACAGAAACATTTTGAATCAAGTAGCAATGTGACCATCGTTAAAAACTGAGGCCCCAGGTCTGTGTGGTGTGGGTCAGGTCCCGGAGCCCCAGGCCTGGCCTGGCACATCCCTCCCCCACCCAGCCCCACCCCCAGTATATACAGTAGGAAGAGCTATGTTGGGGGGCAGGGGCCAGGCTGGAGAGAAGGAAGCAGGAGGGGCAGGGCAGGGAGCAGGCCAGGACCCCAGGCAGGGCCCTGGGGGTGTGGCTGGGGTGAGGGCCCAGACTCAGGCTGGGTGGTGCCCAGATGACCTCAGGGGAGCAGTGAGGTCACTCTGGGGACTGGCGGGACAGCTGCTTCTCATAGAGGCTCATGACATGATGTACAAACTGGTACTGCTCGCACGTCTGGATCATGCCGCCCCTGCCCAGCAGAGAGGCACAGTGGAGATGGGGTCGTTGAGGGCTGGGCTGTGGGAGGGTGCCTGTCACCCCCCCCCCCCAACCCATGGAGTACTGACCATCCGTGAGGGGTCTTGTCTTTGTGCAGCCACCCCTAGCCAGCCATTCCCCCTCTGCTCCTCCTTGTCCCTCCCAGCTCTGGCACAGACAGCAGGGACAGAGATGGCATGTCCCACCACTCTCAGGCCCTGTCCTTCTGGTCACCGGCTGTTTCTCTCTCCTCTTCATTCGGCCACCAGCTGCTTAGATCCATACCCTCTACTGACCTGTCTTCCCTACCCCATCAGCCAGGTCCCTACCCAGTGTCCCCCTGCCCCTCATCCCAAGCATGTATCAGTCTCTCCTCCTGCCCCTAGTGCTCAAGCTCTCCAAGTGCCCCTGCCCTGCCCGTAGGCTGACCTGTCCTGACGGAGCTGGCACGTGGTCTTCAGGATGTCCACCATGCCCTCCTGCCGCAGCTGCTGGCAGCAGATGCTGGTGGCAATGAAGCAGCCAGTCCTCCCAATCCCTGCGCTGAGGGCCGAGGGGATGGGTGGGGTGAGGCAGCGGGGCAGCGGAGGTGGGGCTGCCCTGCCCTGGAGGGTGGCTGGGAGGACCCACCTGCAGTGGACAATGATGGGGGCGCAGTGGGGCCCCTCCTGCTGGGCAGCCTCCTCCACTTCCTGCACCAGGTGCAGGAGTGGGGGGGCTCGGTCCGGGGTCTTCTGGTCGGGCCAGGACGTAAACCAGTAATGCTTCAGGCCTCGCTCTTCGGTCCCGCTCTGTCCAGGAGACAGAGGCCCACCCCAGATACATGTGAGGTCTCTGAGCCCACAAAGCAGCCCAGAGATGGGGAGGGGACGGGAGGAAGAACACAGGAGGGAGGACATGGAGTGGGACCTTTGGCCTCCGCCTTCTACACCGTGTTGCTCAGTGGCACGAGACAGAGACCCAGAGCCAGTCTGGCAGTGGGGGCTGGTCAGCGGTGTCTGCATTGGTTTTCACCTCAGTTCTGTCCCAGCAACTCCAGCATCATCCAAGAGAGGCATGCTTCCCAGTTCCCTATCTTACCAAACAGCCTAGTCACCCCTCTGTCACATAACCAGAGCTCCGGACCCTTCCTCTTGCCTCACTGCTTGGCCTGCCCTGCCCCGCCCCCAGTGGTGTTGTTTCCCTGCTGTCCCTGCCCCGTCCCGCCCCCCCACTTCTTCCCCTTTAGCTTTCAGCATCTCTTCCCTGTGCAGGCCTCCCCCTCCCCCAAGACTGCCCCATCTCCACTCCAGTCAAAAACGTCTGTCTGCAGCACAGATCCGGACATGCTTCTCCCCTTGCTCCGTGAACGAAACCTGCTTTCCTCAGTCTTCTGCCAGGCAAACAGGACACGCTTTGCAGGGCCGACCTTTCCAGGCCTGTTTCCTGCCCCCACGTGCTTGTCCTTGATGCTCCCTCATCCCAAATGGTTTGTAGATAAAACCTCTGCTACACACACACACACACACACACACACACACACACACACACACACACAGATGTTCTATCTTCCATTCCCCTACTTTTTTCTCTGCTTGGAATGCAGAGAAAAAAAAAAACCTCTCTGCCCCTTGGCCAACTCTTACTCATCCTTCAAAACTCCATTCAGCATCACCACTTCCAGGAAGCCTTCAGGAAGAACAAAGGGGTGAGGACACAGGGAGCATCAGGCTGGCAGCGTGCACTTCTGTGTCCTTACCTATCTCTAGCTCAGTGCTTACCATCTTATGGGTGCTCCTTGAGGAGAGTACAGGCTTTAGTCAGCTCTGTTCCCAGTATGCAACCCAGAACCAGGTGCGTGCAGGTGCTTATAAACGTTTATGGACAGAAGTAAATGCCTCCGAGCCCCCAGCTACCCTGGTTCTTCCCTAACCAGTCCTGTGGCACCGAGAGGATGAGGCAGCCCTGCCTCTCCCAACCTCTCTTTCTGGGGAAATGAGAAGCTAGTTCCTTGGGTCCCCGAGTTATCGGGCTGTGACAGCTACCACAGCCTCTGCCCCCCACCTCCTGGCCCTTTCTGCCCTTCAGCCAGGCCTATGTCTCAGAGCTGTTCAGGTGGGCACTGCCCTGTGGGGGCTGAGTGCCCTCCGACACTCCACTTTGCATCTTCTCCACTGGGAGAGGGGGCAACTCAGAGGGACAAGTCTCAGGCCTTGAACTGGACCCTGTGGCTGCCAGCACCACAGGACTTCCCACGCTGTTTCTGGATGGGCCCTCATTTTCCTGGTGCCCAGTTCACCTCTTCCAGCCTTTGGGGTTACTAGAGTGGTTCCACCTTCCCCAAACGTGGCTCTTATCATTTTTCAAAAAGACAACTCACTAACCCTCATGATTCCAAAGGAACAGTCTCCTCTATTATGCCGCTCTTGGAAGAAGCACAACTTCAGGGTGGGAGGATGCCTTCCCCCACTCTTCTGGGCTGTTTTGTATTGCTCATATTTTGTGTCTCTTCCCCCCTGCCCCCTTCCTATAGTCACAGCTTCCTTGCGCCACCAAAACGCAGCAAGGAGTGCCTGCTCTCTGGTGGACATATTGGGCACTACAGGCCAGAAGGCCAGTATCCCAGGTGAAAGGGAAGCTTCTAGCCAGGATCTCAAAGTCACCACCCATGGTCTTTCAGTAATAAGGACAGTACTGGAGGCAGCTGGAGATTCCTAAGCCAGACAGTCCTGAATTTGGGTGCACTTGAAGCAGAGCTGGAAGGCATTATGAATAACAGTGTAGACACAGAGAGCCCAGCAGCATGAAATACAGCTGAGGTCTGGGCCTACTTCTGTCCCCCAAGCCCATTCACCGCTTCCTCATCACTGCTTATTAGTAAATCCTGGAAGACACAGGACTTGATTTCAGCGAGAGTGGACTTGGGAACACTGCTCTCTGTGATGTCCTCAATAAAGCCCTTGTCCCCTATCCTCCCAGCCCAGCCCAGCCCAGCCCAGCCCCAGGCCTCACCCTGAGGGAGATGAGTCGCAGCCGGTAATCCTCAGTGTGAATGACTTTCCGAACGGTGATCTCAACACCGTCATATACCATCTGCTCCTCCGGCCAATACTCTGTGCACTTCTGTAGGGGGTCAAGATCAGATTGCGGTACCCTCCTTGTTCCCCAACGGTACTCTTCCCCAGTGCCCCTCCATGGCCAGTGGGGAGAGACATAAAATGGCAACAGGTTTGCAGTTAGAGCATCCTGGATTCAAATCTCAGCTTCGTTACCTTTCAGTTACTTCCCTTTTCTGAGCCTGTTTCCTTATCTGGGAAATGGGAATAATACCCATTTTGAAGAACTTTTCTAGGGATTCAGTTAAATGGGCTGTTATGGGTATGGAAGTAGCCAGTACCAGCCCTGGCAGCCTTGGAGGCAGCAGAGCATCCTGGTTAAGATCAGGGCACTGGAGGAAGAGAAGCTGGCTCCAGGCTCTGCCTCTGACCATCTGTGCAGCCCTGAACAAAGGACTTAACCTTGCTGAGCCTCCTCCTTCCTCACCTCGATAGCAGAGCGAACACTACTGACCTCACGAGAATGTTGTGAGAATATGGAAACCAGAGGCCCAGCGAGGGCACAAGCAGCAGACGCCTGGTGGTGGTGCAGGGGTGCCTACCTCGTTCATCTCCTCAATGTTGGTGATCATGACAATGATGGGCGTGTGCTCCTGCCATACCATGCGCCAGAAGTCGCCGACCGTGCTGACGATGGGTCCCTGAGTGGCGATGTACACCTTCTCCTCCCCACCGTAGCCCTGCAGCCAACCAAGTCCGGGCTGTCAGGGTCAGGTGCGGTGTTCCTGGGGCCCAATCCCCACACTCAGACTCTTCCCGGGGGGCTGACAGCAGCTACACTGACTTAGGAACAAGCCTAGAGGAAGGATCCCACCTGTGTGGGCATCCTTTTTGGGGAGAGGCTGGCATGATGGGGTTACGTACCCGGATGTAGTTGGCGTTGATGTAGGAACTCAGAGGGTCGTCAGGGTCTGGCGAGGTCAGACACACTCTGCTGTGAGGGTCTGGGGTCGGAGAGACAGGTAAGACTGGGATCTGATGTGTGCAATCGCTCTGGGGCAGGGCCTACCTTGCCTGGCCTGCTCAGGGCACCCACATTTCTTCTGGGACTCAAAGTTCCTCCTTCCTCTGCCCAGTAGCAAAACACTGACCCTTCCCATGGCCCACTGAGGCAGCCCAGGCTGAAGAGGAGGGTGGAGGGCAAGGTCATAGGTCTCCACCTCCATAGCATCAATGCCTACCCCTTGCCCATGTCCCTTAAATGGCTCCGTCTCACTGTTCTGAAGAGAAGAAAGCTTAGGGTCCACACCCTGGACAGCAGGGGCGGCAGGAGCTGGAGTATCTACTCTCACCAGCCTGCTGTGTATGCTTGTAAAGCACATGGCCTTCCTCAGCCTCAGTTTTCCTGTCTATAAAACGGGGATAAAGATACCCGCTTCTGAGGATGGGTGGGAGGATAAATGAGAAAACACCATGAAAGTGCTATGTAAACTGTAAAGTCCTTTTTAACTAGAAAGGGCTATTATGATTTGGGGTATGAATCCTAAGGAAGAATATTGGGATCAGAGGAGTAAAAGCCTTCCACGTCTGAGATGAGACTGTTGGGTTTCAGCCACAGACACGTGTGCATACAGGTTTTTTATTTTTTCCCTTTGCAATCCATTCACAGGTCAAATCCCATAGTAACGGGTTCTCCTGACATCCTGCTCTTCTTCCTGGAGTAGAGTCTGCTTTGTTCCAGCTCTAGCCTCCCTGTATCGACTGCTCTGTCAGCCCGCAGAGGCTGGGACTGAGATGGAGACGGCATGTGGGGGGGCGGGGGGCAGGAAGCGGGTGGGGCCCGGGGTCCTGGTGGTGGTCTAGCTTTGTCACCAGCTCACCGCCTTACGCCTTCGCTGGGCCCCAGTTTTTCTCCTGTATAGGGAGGGCTGGACTAAAGTTACTTCAGGTGTGCACAGCACGTGCTCTCAAAGTATAGGGGAGCGGTTAAGAGTCTATACCTCTGAGCCCGACAGCCAGGGTTCACATCCTGGCTCTGACATACTAGCTGTGTAACCGTGGGCCACTTACTTAATCTCCCTTGTGCCTTATCTGTAAGCTGGGGACAACCCTTTCACCATAACCTTACCAAGCTTGTCAAGGTTAAAGGAATGAACATTCTCAAGTCCTAGTCCAGTAACTTAGCCCCGCGTACAGAACACACGATACAGAAAGTTGCTGCTGTTATTACTGCCATTATTACAAGTGTTAGCATAAGCAAACAGGTAAAACAAGGGTGTCACACCTGGCAGGACAAAAGGCATGAGCCTCTGTTCTCCAGCCCCAGTATGTATGCCCCAGCCCCAGGGCCTGCAGTTTGGCAGGTGATATGAGGATGGGAGCAAGGTGGGGGAGTGGCAGCTCTGTGGACACAGGCGTAGAAGGATGTCAGAAGTGGAGCAGAGGATAAGCAGAGAGGGGCTCTGGTGACCACCAGCACAGAGCAGCAGGGCCTGCTGCATGGGCCGTCTCCCTTCTTGCCAGCACCTGCTTGGATCAGGTGACCCCTCTGGCCAGAGTTAAAGAACCACTGTGGGAATGGCAATGGTCCTGTGGCCCTACTGACACTGCTTCTGTGCCTGGCACTGTGCTGGAGAGTAGAAACGTCCCGATAAACAAGACATAGTCCCTGCCCCACAGTGTTGGGCAGGAAGACAAGTAGCGTGTGGCCGGTGAGGACTGGGGCTGAGGGACACAGAGGGGGCTGCTGACTTGGAAAGGGTGTGACACTAGTTTCTTGGGAGAGGTGGCACCTGGGCCAGGTTTGAGGGTGCACAGGGCATGGTGGGGGGCTGGTGAGAGATGAGAACCTGTTGACGAAGGGTCTTATAAACCATGCTCATCAGGCTGGACCTAAACCCGCGGATTACACAGGACCCGCAACAGTGTTTAAGGAGAGGAAAGGCATGGCTGGATCTCAGTTTTGCATCGTCCTGGTGACAATGGCTGAAGACGGACAGGAAGGTAGGATGTGAGACTACTGCAATGATCCAAGGAAAAGGAGTCAGGGGTCAGAGGACTGTCCTGCCCTACACAACTCCAGGGGGCATTGTCAGTGCAGTCTATGTAAATGGCACCCCCTGAAACTGGGCAACTACCCCCTAACCCTAAAAAGTCACTCACAGTGAGAATGGAGAAGGAGAGCTAGATTTGAGAGATATTCATTCATTCACTCACTCATTCACCCATTCATTCACTCAGAAGGGTGGAGTGTCTTGTGATGTGCCAGGCACTACTGATGTTCGGGACACAGTGGCGAAATGGACAGAAGTTGCTCTCCTGTACCTTGTTCTCAGGGCTGACTGCTAGGTTACTGGTCACTCTGCACTGTCACCATCCACGTCTGTCTCTCTCACTAGCCTGTGAGCTCCCTGTGCACAGAGCCTGCATCTCATTCATGTCTGAATTCTCAGCCCCGGGGGCAGGGGCTCAGGAACCATGAGCAGAATGAATGCAAGAACAAACCTGGACCTGAGGGGGGGCCTCTGCCAAGCCTGGCCTGCTTCTGCCGTTGCTCCCCATCCCAGTCCCTGAGGGCACGGGGTGGCTCAAGGCCTTTTGGCAACCAGGACCAGGTGGTGTGATGGCCTCATGCCCATTCTCCCTTAGTGGCCATGCTGAGCAGCCAGCAAAGGCCTAGGTTCTGGGGTACCTGAGCCCCTCCCACCAGGTGGGGCTAGGTGGGTGTGGGGGAGCAAGATGAGGGAAGAGGTGAGCAGCCTGAACAGTGCATTCTGGCCTTACATGGTGCTTTGTTTAACCGGAACTACCTAGAGACTGTGTCACCATAGCAACCAAAGTTGCTATTTTAAAAGTTAAAAATAAGTCATGACATCTTATATATTGTTGAGGATGCTGATGGCAAAAGTGCTTTTTTAAAGCCTCCTCACTCCATAAACTGAGTGGAGTAGGTTTGTGGGGATTCACTTTCAACAAGTCACCCCCCTATCCCTGACAATCCAGCCCTGGAGCCTGGGGCCAGAACTTGGCAGGGTGACAGACAGGTGATTGATTACAGTTCCTGCTCTACTTGAAAATGACACCCCAGGGCCAAAAGAGAAACATCAGGTCACCTGGTCTAACCACCCCCAAAGAGGGGAAATCCCTGCGCAGCTGTGCTCGAGCCTTGAGTGATGGGGCGCGTACCCTGACGGGCTCACTGCCTTGTGGCGTTGCTCTGCCTGTGAGAGCATGCACAGTCTGGATGGACAAACAAACCTGAGGTAGACAGAAGAGCCCCCTTCTGGGGTCACAGAGGCCTGCTTTGAAACTCAGTTCTGTGCTTCCTAGCCTTGTGAGTGTGGGGGAGCCGATAACCTCCCTGAGCCTTAACCACTGCTGCTTAAAATCTGCCCACATGGAAGAGACAAAGGATGGGAAAACACCTTGTGTCATCGCGCACTGTGTAGGAGCTGCTGCTATCGTCACCCCTTCTCTCTGGGTCAGTCGAGCCCAACACAACGCCTGGCTGGGGCAAGGGTCCGAGAGTGCTCTGTGAAGGAATGAACTAACCTCTGCCTCACTGCAGGGAGGGAGGCCTTTACTGGGCATTGCTGCCCCCCATCCCTACTTGTGACCTTGGAGGCCCAGCTATGGGGTTAATCTTCCAGGGATGGGGCAGTGGGTACTCACTGGGAAGGATGGTTTTGTACCGGTTCTTCCGTACCAGCCCAGGGATGTCATACTCTTTCGGATCCACGAAGTTCATGGGAATTTCCTGCAGGAGGAGGACAGGGAGTGTGAGCAGCTGTGTGCTATCCCTCACACACGTGTGAATCCAGGGGCTGCTGTACCCCAACTTCTAGTCCAGGGGCTGGCTGGAGTGTATGCGTTCATTCACCACTTACTATTAAATGAGTTAGAAAAGCATCTGGCACATGTTGAGTGCATAATAAACATTATCATTACTGTCTATTGAGGGCCAGTCTGGCACATAGTAGACACTTAATAAATGGTTGATGAATAAGAAGAATGAGTTTGAAAAGCAACCTAGCCATTCACCACCATCTCTCTCACTCCCTGTGCTGCAACCAAACTGAGTGGCTTTGCTGATTCGTGTTCCTGCCCCAGACATCCCCATGTCAGGACCTTGGGTTGTGCTGCTCGCTGTATGATGCACCCCATCCTCATCTTCTAATGTCTTATCTTAAATGCCACCTCCTCTGGGAAGTCTTCCCTAATTGTCTAGCAGGAAACGGGCCGCCTGAGCTCCCAGGGCTGTGTTTGCACGTTCCAGTCACTCTCTGTGTCAAGAGACCCAAGTCTGAACTTCTCTACCTAGAATGTGAGGTCTTCTGGGATCTTTCTTTACCACCAGCTGCTCTCAAGAGACTCGCCCTCCAGTTGCGCCCACCTCTTCTTGTTGCCGATACGCCGTTCTCCACCTTGTTTCTAGGTCTGAGCTTGTGGCATTCCACTTGAAGGGCACACCCCTCAACTCTCCACATCATTCTCACCCTTTAGGGTTCCCCTCTAGCCTCTCCCCTCCCCGTGTCCTCTGGGATGACTCCCCAGTGCCTCTCGTCTCTTCACTCCCCTTCTGTCTGTCCACACTTGGCCATATATGGTTCTATAGTGTTCCTGTATTTGAACGTACTAAGTATGTGCTTTGTAAAATGAGGATCATAATACTGATGTTCTAGGATTGTTGTGAGACTCAAAAGAATAAAAAAACGTGCAAAAGCACCCGTGGAATGGGTGCGCAGACTGTGTTCCTTGCTCTCTGGGCAAAATCAACAAGGATTTACCGACTAGGAAATGACAGAGAACACAAGTCCCTTCTTCAAGGGGAGGTAGTGGTGGTGGGGACTCGGAGAGCGAGCGGGGCTGGGTGGTCCAGGAAGGCTTTCAGAAACATCGAGGGTGGGGGATGATGTGGGAAAAGGCCCGGGAGGAGAAAGACACAGGAGTGGGGATCTGGCCTAGTGTGAAGTGGGCAGTCCCTACAGGGGCTGGGGCCCATAAGGCTAGAAAAGGGGGCTGGGGCTAGTCCAGCTCAGATAATGCAGGCCATGCAGGTTCTGCAGAATTAGGAGCAGTGGGGCACAGGGTGATGGAGGTCTTCTCAGAGAGCCATCGGTCCAGAAAGGGAGCAGGGTGGCTGGAGGCCAAGGCAGTTGTGAGGGATGCACATGAGTTTGTTCCCCATCCCTCTTGCTTATCCCAGGGGGGCATCTCCTCAAATACTCATGTCCCCTCTCTCATCCTGCCCACAGAGCTGGGTGAGTAACCCGATGGGCCTTCCTGCCGAGAAAGAATTATAGGGATGTCCCAGGGGCCCAGGATATGCCAGTAGAAAGGTTAATTCTGGGGGTTGGTATTAGGAAGCTCACTCTTGCTACACACCTAAGCTTCATCTTAAATCTAGTCTTTATTGACAAAAATAAAGACACTATTGTGATCTCCTAGGTCTTAGCTCTTAACTGGTTGAGTGTGCAGGCAGGTAAAAGAGAGGTGTCACTTCCTGGGTCCCTCCAAGTCTACCAGGCAGCTGGAGGCTGTTGCAGAAGTCTAGAGAGAAGGTAATTAGGATGACCTTAAGATACAGCCAGAGGTGGAAAGATTTCGATGGGGGACAAACCATCCTTGGTGATGTGGGACAGGAAGAGGGCAAGAAAGCAGCAGCCAGAAGAGAAGGCTTTCTACGGCCCTCAAAGCACAGGACTGGGCACTGAAGACTTGGGAACACCACTGAACACCAATTGCCTGGATGGGTGCTCTGCACACCTTAAGTGTTTTCCTTTAATCCTTGCAATAACCCCATTGTTTTTATCCCTGTTTTCTAGATGAGGAAACTGAGGCCTGGAGGGGAAGCAGCTTGCTCAAGACTGTAGAAGAGGTGATAATGATGTTCATCTATCAGATGCTGAATTCTGGGCATGCCCCTCCACTGCCTGGCTAGTCAGGTGACGTGAACAGAGAGGTCTGCCCACTGGGGGGGCAGCGACTCAGGGGACTCACAAAGAATTCCGCCTGTAGCAGGAAGGGGTCCAGGGCCTTTTCATGGAGCTCCTCAGCCTGAAGGACGCGGGAGGCGCTGAGCAGGTACTCGCGGGCTGACTCCTCATGTGGGGACATCAGGTAGCCGAAGCCCTCCTCGTTGCAGCCGGGCGTGCACATGTCCAGGGTCAGGGAAACGTTGGAGCCCCTCCTGGAAGGGGAGGGAAAGGGGGAGTGAGTCTCAGGAGCAGGAAGGGACATCAGCAATGGACCTTAGAGTGGGAAGACGAAGGACAGAGAGATCGGGGTGGGACCCGAGTGGGCTCCCAGAAGCGAAGTGGGGGTGTGACCGCACTCCTGACATAAGGAGCACAAGTCTCAGCCCCAGGGCTCAGGCCTGACTCCCCACCTCTTGCAGTGGAATCGCTACCTGAGTGGGGGGTGGAGGCTCCAATTCCAAAGGTTCCATCTGAGGCAACCTTAACACAGCCCTTCCCTGGACTCTCCTCTGTCACTACTGGAGGCAGTGCCGAGTCCTGTGGAAGCTCCCAGAGAGAGGGGGCCTGCCTAGCTTGGAGAAGCATTGCTCGACTGCCTGTATCACGGTCCTGGTCCCGGCAGTCTGGGATGAGGTTGCCAATGAGTCACGGCCTTCTCATCTGGGAGAGGCCAGGACCCTTGGCTGTCAGGGAAAGAGGGAGGTCCAAGGGCAGCACTGGGGGGCGAGAATATCTACCCTAGACAATCTCTACTGTGTTCAGGGAGGGCCCTCTTGATGCAGAAAAGGAAACCAAGTCCCACAGAGGGGACACGAACTTCCCAGGCTTGTGCAGTCAGCACGCAGCAAGAGCTGAAACGAAATGCTGGGTTTACCGACTCCTCGTTCAGTGCTCTGTCCGTGGCATGGCATGGGGAACCCCAAGCTGGTGTGATCGGGCTTACCCGGCTAGTCTCTGAAAAGAGGGTCCCAACACCTCCCGAAGTGGGATCTGTGGTTCAGTGGCTTTGAGGAATGCCACACACCACCCCCTTGGGGTTGACAATGAACACTAGCAGTTTAGAAGCCCTGACAAGTCCTGCAGGAGAGAAACCTACCTACACTCACTTGAGCCCGGGAATGTACATATGAGTGTGTTCATGTACACACCTGGGTAGGCCTGTTTGCTCGTGTACAGTAACGGGATTTGTCAGCACTCACCTTGGGGCATTCTGATGCATGCGCACCAGACCTCAAGGGCAAGCATCTCCCCTGGCTAGGCTAGGTCAGCTCGGTCAGGGCACTGGGAGTTAGTCAGGCGCCTGCCCTTCCGACTGGGAGCGGAGAGCTCCAGGGCCCACAGAGTCCACCCCTCCTGCACCCCTCCCACCTCTCCTGCAGACCCATGGACTTGACGGTCAGTGAGGCGGGATCGGCCTCAGGCTTGATGTCCATCGTGCAGTCAAACACAGGGGTCTCCGGGACGGGGTCCAGGTCCAGGAAGTCGTCCTCGAGCTTCTCTTCCATCCACTCCGAGTAGGTGAAGGAGGGCTGGCGGCTCACCGACTGGCGCCTGTCCTCAGGGGGCACCGGGGTGGGTGGCTCTGGGGGAGCCCTCAACAGGTGCCACACCTGGGTGGAGGCACATGGCATCATGGACCCTGGACCACGCTGCTGCCCCCTCATTGATGGGCTGCCCATGGGATTAACCCCTTGCCCCCCAGTATGTCTAGAGCAGCCCTGCTCTCCTGGGGGCTATCTGCATGGCACTGCCCCTCACACAGATGGGAGGCTCCAGTCCCACCTTGACCTCCTTGACCCCTCCCTCCCCCTGACCCCCCAGTTTCTTGTGGACCAAGGAAGGGCTTCTTGGTGGGGAGTGGGGGTTTCTGCTTTGGTCTTCTCCCTGCCTAGAACACTGTAATCAGTTTCGAAGGTGCTCTCACCCCATGCTGGGCACAGTGGTGGGAGGAGCCGGCTACCCCGTCCTTGGCCCTACCCGGAACGTCTAATGGGAGCTGGTGGAGATCTGGCCTCAGGGCCAGAGGAGGGGAGCACCGTGGTCAGATCGGGAGGCGCCTTACCAGGGTGGTAATGAGGAGCACGGACGCAGAGACCAGCAGCAGACTGGGGACTTCCCAGGTCCCAACGCCCAGCCAGGCCTGGGGAACGCCAGACGAACAGGTCAGGGTGGGGAGCAGGGAGAAGCTTCGTGGGGGCGGGAGTGTCTTCGGAACTCAGAGAAGCCCCACGTGGGGGTGGTGGGATGGGAGGCCCCCACCTGCTCCCTCCTACCCTGGAGGCCCCGGAGCTTACTCACCCTGGGTCCCAGCTGTTCCAGGAGCGTGGCGTTCTGCAACCAGACGGGGCCATAGCCGCTGAGCCAGAGCATCCCGCAGGCAAGCTGGGACAGGGGACTGAGTTCAGAGCCTGGGCTCTTTGCCGCTCTTCCCCTCCCAGCAGAGCTCACCTCAACCTGGGCCCCCAAGGTCCAGACCGCACAGCGAGGGAAGGGTCCCGGTACTGTGTGCCCCAAGAAGGCCTGAGACTGTCTGGAGAAAAGCTGACTAAAGGGAGCCAAGAGCAAGCCCTTCCTGGGGACCTCTTCGCTACATACATAAAGAGGGAAGTCTCCCAGAGATGCCTCCATAGGCAGGAAGTCCTCAGAGAGACCCCAGTAGGGCCAGAGGCTTTGAGGGGGCTGTGCCCCTGCTTCTGGGGTTACGGAGGGCAGGGTGTGAGGAGCTTAGCTATCGAGGGTGTAGCTCTGAACTCCAGCCTTCTCGCCACGCCAGCCTGAGGGCCGGGAGTCACGGAGGGACACCAAGAAGTCCCCTCATGTCTCCGCATCCCCAGGCGGCCAGCTTGGGGAGGACGCGGAGGGCTGTCCCTCAGCCCGCACTCCCTGCAGGCCCTCACGAGGCCTGCCGCGTCCTTACCAGGAACTGGGAGGCAGCTACCAGGCACAGGCTGCTCTTGACAGTGAGGGAGTGGCTGCTGGTGCCTTGAGGTGGCGGCTTCTGAGCTGGCTCTGAGGGCGGCGAAGGAGGGGGCGGTGGCGGCATTTCTCTCTGAGAGTCCGTGAGTCCTTCAGCCTGGTCCGGGGCCTCCATCACTACCGGCTGGGGGGCACCTGTGGAAGGCGGACAGCGGCCGCTGCCCCGGGGCCTGCGACCCGCGCGGGCCGCTCCTCCCCGGGCTGCCTGTGGCTTCCTCTCAATCCAGGATCAGTCAGCGTGGCTCCACTTCCAGCAGTCACCCTCGATTAGCAAAGCAATATTCACCTACCTTCGTCAGAAACAGCTAAGTGTGGGTGGACAAATTATTTCTCTTTTATTTCTCCAGTAACAGAGTTAAAATGGCAGGAGGTTTTTCAGGGAGTTAACATCGTTGTGTTTACGCAGCTTCATTCTTTTCCATTTCTTAAGGAAACAAAAACAACCACCTCAAACTCAATTAAGAGAGAGAGAGAGAGAGAGAGAGAGAGAGAAAGAGAGAGAGAGAGAAAAGGCACGGCACAACCAGGTCGTGAACGCGAACAACCCACCCACCCACACCTGCCCTCTGGGTTTCTGACTCTTGAGCTCTGGGCCCTGACGGGGGCTGGAGGCTGGACACGTGGCGCGATCACAGCCACAAGCCCTTCCCCAACCTCGAGACTCCAGACTGAGCAGTGGGGGCAGTCAGGATGGCGTCGAGAAAAATCTGCGTGTTGTAAAATCAATAGCGAATGTCTGGAATTCAGTTCTGGGTCTGTCCCTAGTTGTGTGACCTTGGGAGAGTCACCCACTCTCTGGACCTCAGTTTCTGCACCTGGAAAATGAGAGTTGGGTTCAACTCTTGGTTTTCTAACTGTGCTTTATGGAGCCCTTGTATTTTCTCAGGTTCACCAGGTATTACTAAGTGCCTGGAGTCCCTGTGCCTGTGGCTCAACCATAGACGCTCTGCCTGTCCCGTTCCACACAGATTTCCTTTAAGATCTTTCAACACAGGGTTCCACTACTAAAATAGTCTGAACACCACTGGCGCAGATATGAGGCCCTGACTGCAGTGTAGGGATTCCAGCAGCAGCTACTTTGGCGAGTCTTGGATGTTGAAGGTTCCCATCTAAACCTATATGTTTCATTCTACTGTCAAAAAGAGAGGGACCAGCAAAAGGGATGTGTACCACTTGACAGTGGGAATGGAACTGTCCACACATAACTGTGTATATGGGACAGTCAACTCCTTTTATGGTTGGGTGACAACAGAAGACCCACAGCCAAGGCCACGTGAGGGCAACGTAGTCGTCTGTCCACATGCTTGCATTGACCAAGCATCTCCCATGGGCTGGGTCAACAGTGCGGTGCAGAGTCCAGGTCCTGGAAACAGCTGCATTTCCATCCTACGCTCCTCTTTTCCAGATCCTGACCCTGGATGGCTCCCTACCTGCTGTGTTCCAGCCACACTCCATGCATTTCCTCAGGTGAGCCCACCCTCTGTACTTTGCACACGCTGCTTCCTCTGCCTGGAACATCCCTCCAACACTCTGCTCTCCCGCCCCTGTCACCCTCCACACTTTGACAAGTTAACTTCTACTCATCTTATAGAACTCAATCAGATGCCACCAGATGAAGGTCCTGCCCTATCATCTGCACCTGGCACCCTATGACTCTCCTTCATTCCACAAGCAGCAACACTCCTGGAATGTGCAAGGCCCTGCTTTGAGTGCTTTATGTTTGCTCATTTACTCCCTCCTCATAGCACCCCTGTGAAGTTGGTACTATGATTATCTTCTTTTTGCAGAAGACCAAGAGGAGGTGCAGAGAGTTTAATAGACCTGCACAAGGTCAGTCAGCTCATAAGTGGGTGGGTTTAAACTGAGGCAGTTGGAAGGGCTCTGGGCTACATCACACTCACCACAGTTTGTAAAATTATTTGTTGAATATCACCTCCCCCACTTGTCTGCAAGTTCCATAAGAGCACGAGTGGTATCAGTTTTGTCCATCATGACTGTCCACAGCATTAAACACAAGTCCTGGCATGTACACCTACAATACTTATTGAATGAATGATGATGGGTTAGTGATAATCTTTTACTCCGTTTTCTTACTCATATATGGGTATACTCATCCATATTTTGAAAAGCTGTTATAAAGACTATAGATAAACACCCAGGATGGCACCTGGCATCTAGGAGGTGCTTGATAAATGTCAGATTATAATAATAATTACACATGATTCCTAGTCTCTTGGGTAAACAAGACCAGTGGGTACATGTTTACATTAAGTGAAAGATCTAAGTGCTACTGCAGTCCCTGGGGGCTGCTGGAGGGCATCCACCTTTTGCACATAAAGGCTACAGTTACTAACCACAGGACTGCACAGTTCAGATGCTGGCCAGCAAGGTGAAAAAAAAAAAAAAAGCTGCTATTAAGAGATGGATCATGAAGGAAGCCAAGAGTTTCCACTATTGACAAGCAGAGGGTTAATTACTAAAGCGGCAAGGTCTCTACCCACATCCTTTGAGAAAGCAGTGGAGGGATGCTGACAAATGTGGAAGGCTGGGAGGGGTAGGGCCAGGGTCATGTGGCTTGGCTTTGCAACACACACTGTGGACTTTGGACAGTCCCTTCTCCGTGGGTCTCAGGTACCTTATCTGTAAAAAAAGGGTCTTGAACTAGAACTCAGAGCTTCTCAGATGTTCCTGCCATCGTAGAAGGACAGGCGACTTGCATCTTTGGGGAATAACAACAAGCTCACACAATTTTGAACTTGGCTTCTTTGTTTTAAAATTCATGGGTGCTCTTTGTTTTATACTATGGTATATATGCACTTGTTTTGATATTATAATAATGTGTTCTTTTTCCCTCCCAAAGCTTCGAAGCAAATTTATGCTTCAGGAGAATATGCTACATTTATCCTGTGGCTTTGCCCTCAGGGGTACATGCACCCCAGTCTGAGAAGCACAGAACTTGCCTGCAATAAAACATCATGCTGCTGTTATAAATGACTCTGTAGATGAATATTTAATAACATGGGAAGAAATTTTAATGCTATGGAGAAAGACAAGGTTACAAAATGGTATGATTCCCTTGGCCTGAAAAATTAAGAAAGTATAAATGTGCATATAAAAAGGTGGAGTAGACCCAATGCAAGACAAGAGATTAACATGAGATGGTACTTGTAGAGTGCACAGCAGTGCATGCCTGGCACACAGGATGTGCTCCACAGATGTCCCACATGGTTAATGGGAACAACAGAAGCCAGATATTAACAACAGTTCTTTGGAGGAGGGTGAAATTAGAGGTGATTTTTTTCATTGTTTATATATTTTAGATTTCTTCCAATAAACAAACACATATATACATATGTCTATACTCATACACATATACTTATTTTTAGTGAGAAACAATATTTTTTAAAAAAGATCACCGTTTTGAGTTTAGTTACCATGAGGCTTACTCAGTAACCCCAGGCTCTGGGCCCTGATTCCCACCTGTCACATCTCAATGGGTAGAAACCAACCAAAGGGATGGTTACCAGAAGAGAGGGAGTGAGGGGTGGGTAAAAAGGGAAAGGGAAATATAGTAAAAAATATTGTGATAAGTATGAACGGTGACAGATAATTACTAGATTAAGTGGAGTGATCACATTGTAAGGTATAAAAATGTTGAACCCCTATATTATATACCTGAAACTAATATAACCAATATAAGATTGTATATTGATACTTAAATTTAAAAATAAGCTCAAAATAATTAATGCACTTGGTAGGATATAAGAGAGAGTGTGTATGGCTGTCTGAGACCAACCCTGCTGTAGAACAGCCCCTTGGAAGACAGGCCCCTGATGATGTATGATCATGACTTTTGCATATGAAAGATGGCAGGTAACTAACTTGCAGAACTGCAGGCTGGTGGGGCCCTGTGTGCACACCTCAGAGACACAGATGGAGGCTTTTCTGTGGCAGTCCCAGGGGCTCAAAATAGTCCCTGCCTGCATGGACCACCGAGGTCCTGGGCTCACCTGTCCTGCTAGTCTCTGGTCCCACACCCAGAGATGACATCAGTGCTTCTCCTTGCCCTGCTTACCATTCCCCTCACTACTGTGTTTTGGGAATGACAATGCCACCGTGCTGGGCAGGCCCTGTGCAACCCGCAAGGCATTTCTGCACACACAGTTGCATTTGCTTCTCTCAGAAGCCCTGTGAGGTAGGTATTATCATCATCAGCCCTGTTTTGTCGGTGAGAGGCGGTTGCTTGTGTCAAGGACTGGCTTTTCAACAGTTCACAGCGAGGTAGCTGCTTTGCCATGCATGAAACCCTGACTCAGAGGCAGCTTGCTGACAGAGATTGCACATCGCGCCAGCTCCTCATGCGTTTGCCTCTTGCGCACAGTGAAGGGGATTTTCCAGGCATGGGAATCGAGGCTTAGCGAGGTTAAGTGGCTTGCTGGAGTAAGTGCAGACCTGACATTCGAACCCATGGCTTCCTGACACCAAGGGGTCTTTCCATTCAGCCACATTGCTTCTCAGGAAAGGGTCACTGCAGCAAAGGCAGGGAGATGGTGAGAGCCTGGGAGGGAGGGTGGGAGGGCGGTCCCTGTATCTGGGGGAACCTTGAACCATAACCAGCTGGGTGGGGGTGGGAGAGCTTTTGTCCTTGACCTCCAGCTGACGGCTCCTCAAAGGCCACAGTGTATGGAGGGGCGAAGTCCTGGAAGGCAGGAGCTCCAGATCCTACGTCAAAGCCCTTGGAGATGCTGCGTAAGGCCTGCAGGTAAACATGCTACAGGTTTACCTGGGACTTGTGGAAATACTATGATCCCTGTGCTGTCGCCTAGCACCTGAACCCCACCATTAAACTCTGCAGCTACTGTGTGCCCGGGCCTGGCACCCCCTGAGCTGGAGAACCCGTGGTTGCTCCCGTCAGTGACTCATCCCTGGAGCTGCCAGCTGCCAGCCCACCGGCACACCGGAACTGGAGCAGAAGGCGACTCAGCCTCTTCCTGTTTATATGAGCTGGGAGGTTGGTTCGGTCCCATTCAGCTTTTCTTACCATCCCAAACATGGTCAGGGTGACCTCTTGGTATTGCCTACATAGTCACAGGGGACCCAGACCAACAGAACCTCACAGTCAGTCCTGCCTGGGCTTCTAGAACAATGATGCCAGAGCCTTACAGGCCCTGAGGGGTATCTGGGCTAGTCTGCTAATTTCTTAGATGGGGAAACTGAGGTCCAGAGATGGGGAGTGGGTTGTTCAAGGTCAAGAGCCAACCAATGGCAGAACTAGGACGTTGGCCAGTCTTATGACCACTATTAGCTAACACATAATGAGTGCTTACCACAGGCTGGGTGCCGCTCTAAGCGCTTTTCCTATATTAACACGTTTAGTATTTACAACAATCCTAGAAGGTAGGTGCTACTGTTACTCCCATTTTATAGATGAAGAAACTGAGGCACACAGAAGTCAAGTCATTTGGCCAAGGTCAGCTAATAAATGGGTAAACTGACTAGAACTCGGGCAGTCTGTCTTCAGAGCCCATACCATTAACCAACACACAAGATGACTAACTCAGGTATTCTGCTCTCTACTTCACAGCACCTTTAAGAAATCTGCAACACTCCACCCCTCAATGTTTCAGAAGGTGGCCTCCTCTATCTGGGAGACGGTGCTGGGCTTCACAGCCTATCACTGGGTCTGAGGTCCCACCATTAGACATGGACACTTATCTACAGGATTATTGCTCCTGTCTCACGGTGGGGATGAAGGGAGTGTGGAAGGGATGAATGGAAGGCCGGAGGGGTTTTCTGATGGTTCCCACCTTCGTGAGGGGGGTTAACCAACAGGGAAGACTCACCTTCCCATATACTCCCCCTCTGCCAGCTCTGAGCCAGCCATATGCTGAGCCTTATGCTATTCAACAACCAGAACATGCTTTGAGCTGACGTTATTGTCCAATCTCACACGTGGAGCCACAGAGGTACAGAGAAGTTAAGTCACTTGCCCAGGGTCACAGAGCCAGAAGTGTCAGAATTGGGATTTGAACCTAGGTCTGTGGGCCTCCACAGTTCATGATCTTTCTGCTGTTCCACAGAAAGATCTGGAAAGCTAGGGTGGGGCAGGCTAACTCGGCCTATTTTGAACTTCTGCTTGGGTAGGCCCCGAATGCAGAACCAAGGTGTTGCCAGAGGGACGGAGAAGGGGTGGAAGAGTCTAAAGGAATAGTCCCAATCAGCCATTTCCACCATCACAATCACCACACCTGTCAGCGCTGCCCCGGGCTCTGAGGGGACAGCCTGGCCTTGCTAGCCCCGCACTGCTGTGGACCCTGTCCTCACTGGGAGAGGCTGCAGGAGTGGCCCCCTATTTTCTGCTATCTTCTGGGGAGCACAGAGCAGGCAAACTAGGAGCCAGAGGGGATGTGTTGGGGTGACAGAAGATTCCTTGAAACGATGTTTTCACTGGGCAAACACTTCCTGAGCCCCAGCTCTGTGCCCTCGGGATGTTCTGTATCACAGTACTCACGCTGACCAGCAGGACTCCTAGGAGCGAGGACAGCCCTGGCAGGAAAAAATTTCTAGCTCCTCTGGGCAGAGGCAAACTGATGGGGGCTGCTGGGTTCTGAGAGTTTGCCCGAGCTTCCCACAACCCTTCCAGCTCCTCAGTGAGCAACCCAGCTGACAAATCCACAGAAGGAGGCGGTGAGAGGACAAGGACCTGGGCTGGAAGTGAGTCGGTGTCTGGTCCCTTTGGACGGTACGCTGGCTGAGGGCAGGGCCCACGTCTTGCTCATCTCTGCCTTCCCCGGGCAGGCAGGGTGGCACGGGCAAGGGAAACTGGGTTCCGGACTAGAACATAGGAGCTCACCACTTATAAACTAGCTGATTGGGCAAGCTGTTGAACCTCTCTGCAACTCGATTCCTGTGGTGGTCTTCAAACCTGTCTGGGCATCTTCAGCACCAGCAGGTGGGGCCTACGTCCCTTACCCCTTGACCTGGGTGACTACTTAAAGATGGGAATATGGCAGGAGGGATGCCGTAGGACGGTGGAGGCGGGGTTACAGAGGTCCACATGGCCTCTGCCAACTCTCTCAGGACTCCTGCTCTGGAAACCTCAGCAGCCGCGTAAGAAACCTGGGTACCCTGAGGCTGCCTTATGGAGACAGAGAGAGGAGAAGGGAGAAGAGAGAGAGAATGGGAGCGGGGGCACTAGACACAACGGACGCTCTGGAAATTTTGAATTCTGAATCAAAGTCATCAGTCCTGACACTGAGCAGACAGGCGATGAAGCAGGAGGATAGCTGCGCTTTAGGCGCATGCGGACGGTCAGAAAATCATTGGTACGGGACTTTTGTGCGGTGTGTTTAAAGTCATTGTCCTGGGAACCCACCTCAAGCGAGGTGAGAAAGTCGGACAACAAAGGGAGGGCAAGGGGGCAGCTGTAGTGCTCTCCCTTCTGTCCGACACAGAGCCCTCCTCAGCGACTTTCTTCGGGCTGGAGGCCCTGGTTCCCAGACTGACACAGGGTGCAAACCTGCGGGTCTGAGGCTTGGGCTAAGCAAGCTCTGCCTCCTTCAGGCTGTAGAATCCTACACTGTCCTTTCTCTTAACAAGCCTAGCAAGGCACAGTGCTAAGTGCACCAGTGACTGTACCAATATTGTCTCACTCTGTTCCTATAACTGTCGCATAAGGTAGGTAAGAGGACCGTCCTCATTTTATAGACAGAAAAACAGAAGTCTGAGAGGTTAAGTGACTTGCCCAAGGCCATCATGGCTTGTGTGGAGAAGAGCTGGGACTCAGACCCAGGCAGCTGGATCTCTCCTCTTAACTGGACTCTGTGCGGTCCACCCCAGGCTAGGTCTCTGCTGCTTCCTCCTCCTCCTTGTTGAGAGGAAGTCAGGCTGAGAAGGAGCTTCAGCCCACCCAGGATGGAGCATACCCTGACACGCAGGGACAGAGAAAAGCAAGACTGGGACCAAGATGATGGGAGGGTCTGGGAATCAAGGGTGTCGGCTGCTTAGTCTGGAGAGGGAGAGGCTGGGGGTGGGTGGTGAATGCTGTCTGCAGACACCTGAGAGGCTGTGCTAGAGAAGGGGGCAGGTCAAGAGGCAAGAACGGGACCTGTTTGTAGATGCTCTCGGTAGGCACATTTCCAAGTCACAGGAAATAGTTCCAGGACCTCACCCTACAAGGCTGTGCTGCAGCTTCTCCTGTCCCCACAAGTGCCTTTGTTTCCAGGGAGTGGCTTCTTGTAATGGCTCACAGCAAAAGCTTCGGAGTCACACAGACTTCGGTTGGAGGCCTGCCTTTGCCATTGACCACCTATGTGACTTTGGGTAAGTGACTTACTCTCTCCTCTGGACAATAAAGATACGACTTGCTTCTTGGATTCTCAGAATGCCATAAGGTAAAACATGCGAAGAGCTGAGCCTGGTGCCTGGCACATGTGAATACAGAATAAATTGTAGCCAGAATTTAGAGAGAAGGGGAATGAGGGGAAGGGAGCTGAGGCAAGAGGCAGCTGTAAGGACTTCCCTTTCATATGCCAGGTGGGCCCCCAGGAGGACCCTGGGTCCCTGCCCCTACGTGGGTAGGGGCTTTGAGGCTGCTGGCAGCAACTGCAGTGGGCATGGATTGGGGGTGGCAGAAGTGGGGCAGCTTTGTCTCTGCCAGTTATTTAAAACCAGAATGCTAACAAGCTTTCAAAACAAAATGCAACTCAAGTTCTATTTTGATGGGATATAACAAAATGGTTCTATCTGAAACAGAACCAAACAGCTTTGTTGCTGCAAACAAAGGCCCAGTTCTTTGTGCTTCTCTGGAGTGCAGGCCCAGAAGTACAAGGGTGAAGGGGGTCAATGAAACTCTGAGGGTGCAGCACCCCCCCCACACTAAAAACTAAAAGAACCCACAGAGAGGCAGGACCTGGTGCAATGAGGTGCCAGAGGCCTCAAGCTCTTGAGACTTAAGCACAAATGCATAGGGAGGAAGGGACAGACTTGAGAGGGCAGCTTGTTCCATCCTCCTATTTCACAGATGAGGAAACTGAGGTCCACAGAGTAAGCCCCAAGATTAGCATGCAGATCCTTCACCCTCTGGGTCAGTTCTTGCCCATGAGGGCAGAATGGGAAGCTTCACAGTGGGGATCTGCAGGTCTGAGTCTGATGGCAACAGAAGGCTGGGTCCCGGCTTGGGGTTCTTTGTGGGTCCTGGTAAGTGCCCTCAGAGGTGTAGGAGAGTCCAGGCAACAATGACCTGAGAACCCCCAGAAGAGCAGTAGCAACCAATCCCAAGCCTCCAGAGGCTGCCACCCTTGATGGCCCTTTATAACCCAGAGCCTCACGACACTGGTGAAGTGGCAGCTCAGTTCTTCCCCTGAAGGGCTGAGTAACCCTGGGCATCTCCCTGCCTTCGTGGACTTCAGAGACCTTCTGTAAATTGAGTGTGACAGAGGGTCTTTAAGGGCCCTTCAAGTACTAAACACCACTTAAAAAATATGAGCCCCAGCTTTAGTTCCCCTTGTTCTTAGGATAAAGACCAAAAGTCTTTCCATGGCCAACAAGGAAGGCCCAGCATGCTTGGACTCCTGCTTATCTCCCCAGCTTCTACCCACACCACTTCTTTTTGGTTTTCTCTGTTTTAGCTTCTTCCAGATCCTCTCCTTGAACCAGTGTGAGAAGTAGAAAAGTCTGGAAACTGGGGTTTTCTGGTCAAGATGGAGTGTAAACATGCTTTGCCTCCTCACACAACTACAGCAAAAATTACAGCTAGACTACAAAACAAATATCACACAGATTCATCAGAAAATTGAGCTGTATGGAAGTCTGACAACCAAGGATTTAAAGAAGCCACATTCATACAGATGGGTAGGAGGGGCAGTCGCAGAGAGGCACAGAGAGGTGTGGAGACATGGAATGGGCGGTCCTGCACCCATGCGTGATGGATAAAACCCAGGAGGGAAACCTCAGACGTGAGGGATCCCAGCCCCAGGCCAGACCACCTAGCCTAGGGTTCCATTGCCAGGAAGGTAAGTCTCTATAACTTCTAGCTGTAAAACCCTGTGGGGGGTGGGGCGGCAGAAGAAACTGTGGGATTCTCAAGAGATTCCTCTTAAAGGGCCCACAGCAGATTTAGGACTTAGGCAGACGCACCCTTCTGGGGTTCAGCACCAAGGCAACAGCTGAAAGGGCACAGTGGCATATGGGGAGACTGGCAACAGGGTGAGTGCTGGGAGATAGCTCCCTCGCAGGCAAAAGTCCAGAGGACAGGCAGTGACAATGTCCCCTCTCTGAGCCCTTCTACACACAGAGCTAGAGAGCAGCAACATGGGTTGCTTCCCCCTGGTGATCACCTAAGACCCCACCCCATACAATTTACAGGTGTGCTTTTCTACAATAGGCCAGGCTACTAAGACAGGGAGTAAAAGCAGCTCTACCTGATACACAGAAACAAACACAGGAGGGCTGCCAAATTGAGGAGACAAAGAATATGGCCCAAATGAAAGAACAGAACAAAATCCCAGGAAAAGAACTAGATGAAATGGAGATAAGCAAAAGAGTTCAAAACACTGGTTATCAGGATGCTCAAGGAACTCACTGGGTACTTCAATGGCATAAAAAAGACCCAGGCAAAAATGAAGTTTACATTAAGTGAAGTAAAGAAAAGTCTACAGGGAACCAACAGGGAGGGGATGAAGCCAAGAATCAAATCAATGATTTGGAACATAAGGAAGAAAAAAACATTCCATCAGAACAGCAAGAAGACAAAAAGAATAAAAAAAAAAAACAAAAAAATAAACAAGGATAGGTTAAGGAGCCTCCAAGGCATTTTCAAACACATCAACATCTGAATCATAGGGATGCCAGAAGGAGAAGAGGAAGAGCAAGAGCAAGAAATTGAAAATGTATTTGAAAAAATAATGAAAGAAAACTTCCCTAATTTGTTGAAGGAAATAAGACATGCAAGTCCAGGAAGAACAGTGTTCCAAACAAGTTGGATCCAAAGAGGACCAAGACATCATAATTAAAATGCCAAAGGTTAAAGATAAAGAGAGAATCTTAAAAGCAGCAAGAGAAAAGCAGAGAGTTACCTACAAAGGAGTTCCTATAAGACTGTCAGCCTGATTTCTTGCAGGCATGAAGGGACTGGCAAAAAGTATTTCAAGGTGGTGAAAAGCAAGGGCCTACAACCAAGACTACTGTATCCAGTAAAGCCATCATTTAGAATGGAAGGGCAGATGAAGCGCTTCCCAGACAAGGTAAAACTAAAGGCGTTCATCATCACCAAGCCATTATTATATGAAATGTTAAAATAAATTATAAATGAAAAAGAAGATCAAAACTATGAACATTAAAATGGCAACAAATGCACAACAATCAACAATTGAATCTAAAAAACAAACTAAGCAAACAAGCAGCACAGGAACAGAATCATAGGTATGAAGTTCATATGAAGGGTTATCCGCTGGGAGGAGGAAGGAGGAGAATGGGGGAAATGGTGCAGGAATTAAGAAGCATAATTGAAAGGTACAGAATAGACAGGGGGAAGTTAAGAATAATACAGGAAAGGGTGAAGCCAAAGAACTTTTATGCACGATCCATGGACATGAACTAAGGGGGGGTGATTGCTGGAGGGAATGGGGTACTGGGTGGATGGGGCAAAGGGGGAAAATTGGGACAACTGTACCAGCATAATCAATAAAATATATTAAAAAAGGAGAAAAGCCTGGAAACTGGTGGTTCTGCACAAAGAAGTTCTCACACAGTCCCTAAGAGGGCATATCAGTGGAGATCCCCTTCCTTGCTATCTGTGGTGGGGGTGAGGGGAGTGGAGGCTTCAGCAGGCCCGTCACCTGGGGGAGCTCATAGGCCAAGTGTGTAGGGACACACTGGGGAACACTGTGCAGCCCTTAGGAGCAAAGGATCCAAGGACATATGGCACCATGGAGGGAGCCCAGAGACAGAGTGCTCAGGGGAAGGAATGAGATCTAACAGAACACAGTATTTACAAATTAAAAATACATGCACATATAGCTTCCTAAGTTACAGAAGTGTCTAACCACTGCATTGTACACCTAAAACTAATATAATACTGTATGTCAACTGCAATGGAAAAGCAAAAATATTATTTGAAAAAAGAAAGAATGGAAACAATATACGAACATAAAAACTGTAGCAAAATGTAACTTATAGAAACAGTTTGATCCATTCCTCGGGTAATGAGGACTTTCACAGCAGACCAGGGTTCCCACTAGGGAGAGGCAGGCCTGAGAGGCCGGGAGTGGCTGAGGGGCGACCTTGGTGTGGATGCAAAAATAACTGGGTGGGCGGCTCTAGTTGGCAGAGGGTGAGCTGGGGCTGGGTGGAGGGCAGACGCATGCTCCAGATGATCTTGTTTGTGATGGAGAAATGGTCTGTCTTAAGCTAAGTGATGTTCAGCAGGGATGTGGGCAAAAACGACTGAAAGGATGTAACGGTCCTACTTAGTTAGCCACGTGCCGAATGGGTCAGGGTTGGTTTTGGGAACCACCTCCCGGTGTTAGTACTTATAGCAAAGAAAAGCCAGGCTGAGAGGTGGGGGGACTGAAGGGAGGGGAGGCCGATGCTTGGTGCTTAGAAGAGGGGTGCTATATGCAAAGCCTCATCTTTGTTTAGGATTAGGTGGAGGGCAGTTGGGGGCAGGTGTCTCAGTTTTTGTTTGAAAAGGCAAAGGGGCTCCAGCTGATGTCTGCATATGCTTGGTTAAATAGCCTAGTTCCTTCCTTAAGGAGGACTTTCCCTGGTCCCTTAGATCCTCCAGGTTTTAATCACCCAGGATTAAAAAAGAAACAGCACTGGGGTCCTAATAAGCAGCCCCACCTGTCTCATGGCGTCATGTTTGTGTGTGTGTGCGTAGGTGAAGTTCCAAAGTTTGGAGACGTCAAGCGGTTCACACAAGACCTCAAGTTCAGAAGAAACAGAGCTCCAATTCACTACCGTCCAGGGCTTCTCAATCCAACAAAAAGAAACCATAAAAAACGCCCTGTGACTGAGACAGCATGGCATACAAGCCCCCTTCCACATCCCTTATCTCACCCATCCTCACGACTTCCATGCGAAGACTGCGTTTCCCACTTCACAGGGGCGGTGTCAGGGGGACCGTGGAGGGCTGGGGCACCACGGGGGCTTATCCAAGCCCACCTGTGGAAGGTGCTGCCCAGTGCAGGGGCAGACACATCCAGTCCTGTCCTCACACTCAGGAAAATGCCCCTCACGCTGGCCTCACACTTGAGGTGGGGGCCTGTTTCGATCCCTCACAGGCATGCTCCTCTTCATGGTGAGAAGTCATGGAGCCAGAGCCAAAGGGACATTCCTTTCTTTAGACCAGGTACCAGGCAACACAAACCCCAGATGCCCCTGCCCAAACAGTGACGAGCCTGATACCTGGGCCTGTGTGACTCTCTTCCCTGACTGCTGTGCTGCTGTGCATCCCTAGGACTGGCCAAGAAGTGACTGTTGGCAGAAGGTGTGTTGAACCTTGGATGTATGGGCTGGGGACCCATCTACAAAGATGCACATGGGGGCCCTGGTGAGGGTGGACAGAGTTAGGGGAGGCAGGAACTGCCTTTTCTTGGGGTCCAGCAGACTGAGGAGTCAGAATTCTAAATCTGAACCTGGCTTTCAAGCTCCTTACAAAGGACTACTTGTCAGGGGAGAAGGATAGAATATATTTCATTTAAAGGCTTGCTAGCTTGACTTCTAATTTTTAACTATTTAGACACAGACATAATACAGATAGGCTCTACAAACATTAGGGGTGGGCCTGCACGTGGCTGTGCTCGCTGAAGACTTAAACTGTTGTGTAGAGGGTGAGTAGCTTAAGTAATGGAAGGCTGGAGCAGGAAGGGAGGAGAATGGGACATGAGATGGAGTTGGAAGGAAGGAAGATTCAGGGCAGGAAGAAGCTAGGATTAGGAGGAATGTGACAGTTTATAAAGAGGAAGAGCTAGTGCATTGCAGATGTCCACTGATGCTCTGCACTTCTCTTGTGAAAAGCTGAAACTGATTTCCCTCCCTTGAATCCCAGCCCGTCCTGTGAAGTGACACCATGTAACTTCTGGGCCTCCTGAAGCTGCTGTCTTTGCCCCCATTCCTTAGAAATCAGCTGCCGTATGAGAAGTCTACCTTGAGACCACCATGCCGTGAGGAAGCCCAAGGGTGCTGCATGGAGAGAAAGGCCTCATGAAGAAGCATTGAGGTGCCACACATGTGAGAAAAATGTTTTCGGACCTTCTATCCCAGCCTAGTGCCAGGTGCATACAGCTAAGTGAATGACCTCAGCTGATGCCACACGGAACAGAACTGCCCAGCTGGACCCTGTGTGACTCTCCAAATTGTGAGCAAATAAAATGATTTTTTTAAGCCACTAAGATCTGATATGGTTTGTTAGATCGCTACAGAGAGCCAAAACAGGAGACCTGGAAAGGAGAAATAAGCTTAAATGGAAGGCTGAACTTTTTAAAGGTATAAACAACTTCTTGAGAGCTGGGATGATTAGTCCCTGGCCAGGCCAAAGAGAAGGGTGACAGCATTGTCACTGCATGTCTCGGGAATACGATGGATGCTCATTCGTCTCAAAGGGATTTAGCATCAACCTGTGTGGAAGGAAGAGACTGGACCAGGTGGCCTTTCTTCCAGTTGCGAAGATTTTCTTTCCTGTTTCCTCACACATCCAGGTATCTCCTTCCTAGAACAGCAGACCTGTTTCTACCCTGGTGAAGGAATGACTGCCCTTGTCCTGCAACTGTGGCTCCCCTTCCTGTCTGACTTTGCAGGGAGACAGTACTCCCGTGTGTGTGTGTGCTGGTTCTCTGAGGTCCCAGGGCTGTGATGGGGAGTCACGATAGCGTCACAAGGCTACACTGTGCACTCCACTGCTGAAGGAATGGCCTGGGACTTGATACCTGGGCTCTGGGAACAGTCACAGGTTTTTGTGTTTATACCTCAGATGCCCACCTCCATGTTATCACTCTCATTATGACCTACTATTTATCAAGCACTGCGCAATGAGTACTTTACATGCATTAACTCATTTAATCTTCACAAAACCTCTCTGAAGATCTTATCCTATTATCAACCTCATTTTAGAGTGAAGAGTTTGGAGCTCAAAGCAGTCAGATAGTTTGCCTAAGGTCAAGCTGCTGGTTGTGGCAGAGCTGGGATTTGAACCCAGGTCTACCTCCCCACAGCACCCTAAGACTCAGCTACCTGGGCTGCTGCCTCCATAACTGTCCTGGAGTCTGAGAACAGTTAACCTCTACCATTCCTGACCGGTGAGTACCTGGCTTGGTACTGCTCTCTCAGTACAATGGTGTCATTACAGAATGCTTTTCGACTAGGATTCTTAGCACCTCCAAATGGTGTGCTGTTCTTTAAACTCCACTCCAAAGACTCAAGTCAAAGACAATTCAGTGTATGATCAGCCACAATAAACACCCCTAAATGCATTAAAAGTCTTGAGTGAAAATAAAACCATCCATTAAATAAAGAAATAAAAGTCAGTAGAACTCAAGCTGCTGAGTATTGACAGACACAAATGACAGCCCAGCAATATTACTATGTCCAGGTCTGTCTTCTCTACATGTGTCCTCCTGGGCTCTTGCACCTGCCTCCAGACCATTTTGATTAGTCCTAGGCACCAGACTGGGGGGCTTTGTGAGAACAGAGGTTGGCAGATGAGGGATGAGGGCCGTTACAAGGTTAACTTGTTCCTTGAAATGCTTTGATAGTCAGTTCCCCAAAGTATGAACCAGGGACCCTACTCCTCCTTCAGGTCACAGTTTAAAGGTTGCTTCTTCCAGGAAGACTTTCATGGTCCCCTGATATAGGGTTACGTTACTGTTGCACCCTTCCATGGAGTCCTGTCCTCTTTGGGAGCAGGGCCCAGGTCTGTCTCGCTCTTCGTTCTACCACCAGTGCTTGGCACAGCTTTGGGCACAGAGTAGATGCTCAATAAAAACTTGTCAAATCAATAGAAGGGTCATGCTGCCTTTTCAATTGGCCCTTGTTGGGTTCTGGCCTAAGACCTTATCTGTGCGGTAGTGGTACAGTCATGAAAGCCGTGACCTCCTCTCCCTGATGGCCGGGAGAGTGGCTGCAGGATTAGAAGAGCAAAGGGTTCCTCAATACGGGCCTGCTCTCGACTTTACAGAAGGCTACCCATGCTGGGCAGTGGCATCCTGCAGACCTCACGCCCGTTAGAGCAGGGTCCAGTGGATACCTGTGATGACACAGAGCCTTCCCTTCAAGGCACTGGGACTTAGGTAGGGAGTGGGTGTCAGGGCCACTGGCTCAAGAAACCAGTTGCTCCTACCAAATGGGCAATGGCCTACTCAGGCCTCAGTGTCTACTCACAGCCTTGCATACAGCCAGCTAATCATGACATATTAATGTCTCCGGGTGGCAGTAACATCATGGCTCCGGCCAGCTGCCAGACCCAGGAGGGCTGTGGGAACACCCTGTTCCCTAGAGCAGTGTTGTCTTTAGACTTGGGGTCCCTCTTCTCTGGCTGTGCTACTCCCTATGGGCGCAGGAGGTGTACCCAGGCCCCCTTTTCAGGTCATGCTCTGGCTACTAGCACTCCAGAGCTGCCTGCCCAACTGGCCTGAAGACTGCATGGGTGCAGGTGCACCCTTCTGAGGGTGGGCACAGCCTCCTGTTCAGAGATCTTTAGGTTTGAGGGGTGGCGAAGGAACAGTTGTTGGGCCGAGGTGTGGACCACGCTTAGACACACAGACTGACATGCTCGCGTACATACACACAAGGGCCCTTGCAGTACAGGACCGAGCAGCAGAGTGAGGCACCACTCGGGGCCCCATCTGCAGTCTGGCTTCAGTCCCAGGAGCTTTGCCCACTGGGGACACAGAACAACGTCGTGCCATCACTAGTACCTGCTGTTTATCTACCTCCCTCCTCTGCCCTGTACCCCTGAAGAAGCTGCTGATTCCTAGCTAGGCCCACAGTGGTGCTGGCTGGGGAAGGAGCGGAGGCCCCAGCATCAGCAGGGTTGCTGGTTTCTTGCGAATGTGAACACCTACGCGCAGAAGAGGGGGAGTGTGAGCTGGAATGTATAACTCCGTTTGGGTGACTGTGAGCAAATAAGTGAGCAAGCAACGGAGAGTGAAGAAGAAGAAAAGGAGGGTGACCACGTGAAAAAGAATGTGTGCCTGTGGGGAGAAGAAAAAGAAATGTGTGCATGTGCGTGGAGTGGAGGCAGGTACACAGGTACACACCCAAGTGCCTGGGACAGTACCTGGGAACCAAGTATGACCAAGGGCCTGGGAATAGGGCAGGGAATGAGAGGGAAGGCATGTGCCTGCTTGTCTGTATGTGTGCTGGAGAGTTGGCGTGGTGTGGGAGAGAAAGAGACCTACAGGGGGAAGGAAAGAGCAAGCAAGTCTGTCCATCTCTAAAGGTCTGTCTAGTGGGAGGGGGTACATGATGGAGCCATGGACCTAAGACAGCCTGAGTGTGCAAGAGGAAGAAGACGAGCAGGTGTGTGAGCTTGAGGGTGGGTGTGCGTGCCTCCACAGGGCTCCATGAGACAGAGAGACAGGGCACGTGCCTGGGTGATGGTGTGTGGGCATGTGCACGTGAGTACGTGAGCATGAAGCTCTGACAAGTGAGAACATGGACAAGTATGTGAGCACATGCGTGGCGTGCCCCAGGGCTGGGAGCTAGCATGCCTGTCCCTGGGGCAGCTGTGGGTTGCCTGGGGTATGGGCGATGCCTGAGGGTGTTTTCACCTGGAAATCTCAATCTGAGAGGGCTGCCGACCTGCTTGGCGATGGCTCAGGTCCAGGCGACTGTGGCTGGGAGTGCTGGCCATTTTGCCCCAGCCTGGCAGTGCGGTGTGTGTAGGAATAAGTGAGTCACCAGGCATGGCTGGCCCCCTCTCTGCCTTGCCTCTGGTCTTGCCCAGCAGGGAAGACAGCTGGGAGGGGAAGAGATTACTCAAGGGCTGTATTTTTAACCATCATTATGCAATCACTTGCCCTGCCCATAGGCTCATTCTAAAGGGCCAGCACCCCAATTCTCTTGGCCTTGACACTGCCATCTCCTCTTATGGTCAAGTTGAAGTTCAGGTCAGTGGTTTCAGTTAATGCACCTTTGTGGAAATCTACTCCTTACCAGGTTCCAGAACCACCCTCCATTCCTTTCCCATCCCCTGCCTCTTGGCCTTAATTTTCTCCAGAGTGCTTGTGACTATCTACCACACTATATATTTTACTTATTTTATTTATCTATTTTCCCTTTATTGCAAATGCCTGTTCAGTACTTGCTATGTACCAAATGTTATTCTAATTTCTCTATTAATTCATTTAATCCTCCAACAGCTCTCCATGGCAGTGTATACTATTCTTGCCATATTGTAAAGGTTAAATAACTTGTTCATGATCATCCCATGGTACATGGTGGAACCAAGCCTGGTTAAGGGTCCATCCCTGCTGTTAACCAGTACACAACATTGTTCTGTGAGGATGGAAATTTTCTCACTTTGAATCTTCAGTGCTTACAAGAGTGTTCAGCACATGTAGGTGCTCAATGAATAACCAGTGAATGAATGAAGAAATGAGTGCATGAATGTTAGATATGGAGGATGAAATAGAGGTACTAGCCTTCAAGGAGTTCATGGTCCCATCGAGGAAACACAAGAAGTTACTTCAATAAACACACCAAGATGGCACTGTGGGGTCTAGAGGGCAAACAACTTGCCTGGCCTCTGGAAGGCAGGGTGCTCCGGAGGAAGGACACAGATGGGGACATGCACAGTGACACCACCCACCTCCTCCAAACTCCTCTCTGGGAACAGACGGCCCTTAGCTCTTCTGACCTCAATCTATAGGGCTGCAGAAGAGGGTGGTGGCTCCGTGGTTACAATGGAAGCACAGTAGGGCAGTGGCCAGCAGCATGAGCTCTGAAGATACTGTCTATAGTCAATTCTTACTCTACTAGCTAAGTGACCTGGACAGATCCCCTAACCTCCCTGGGCCTTGGTCCTCCATGTATAAGATGGGGATAGCTGACGATGCTGACTTCCTAGGTTAGTGGAGAGGATTACATGACATAACCATGTAACAGTGTTTGGCATAGTGTGCAGAGCACAAGGAAGGCAACGTGCCAGCACCAATGGAGATAACCAATGAATGCTCCTCTCCCATTTTACATTGCTTTCTGGCTTTCAGGGAGGAATGGAAGAGAAGGGTGGAATTAAACATCCTTATTATCCTGCTGTGGTGCCATCTCATCTTCCAGAAGCAACTCAAAGCAGGGCAGGAACTATGTCTGCTTTATTCATCGCTATTATCCCTAGCACCTACCACAGTACCTGACACATAGTAGGTGCTCAGTAAGTATTTGTTAAATAAGCACTATATGATTATATTTATTTAATCTTTGTGAGAATAAATATTCATTTTGTTGTTTCCACTTAGAGGTACTAGAGGCCCAGCAAAGTTAAGCAACTTGTCCATTAACAAACAGCCTGTAAACAGAACAGCCAGACTCAAAGGCCAAACCGCGTGCTCTTTTGTCTTCCCCATGCTACTCTTTGGACTCCTGCACATCGTGCCCTGTTTTCCGTGGGTTTTTTCCTAGCCAGTGGGGCCATCCCTGGTTGTAGAGTCATCTCCGAATTCTATGACTCATAGCTGAGTCACAGAACTGTTTAGTAGTTAAAAGGGACTTCTGATGTCATCTCGACCTCCCACCCTTGTGGAAATTTCCTCTCCAATGTCTATCCAGAAAACACTTGAATGCCTCCAGTGATGAAACACTCATTTTTTATTTCTCTTGAATTATCAAGTTCTATGATTGGACACCTTTTAGAGTCAGAAAGAAAGTTCTGCATCCTGTGGGCCAACAGGCCTCTCTTTAGTTTCTGTGTGTTGGGTTTATGCTGTCTTTCTAAGATACACACAGAATGAATCAATTGGCTGCCCCTTCACAAGACAGTCGTTCAGATAGTCACAGACAGCTCTCACATCCCTTTGAAGAGTTCTCTTCTCCAAGCTAGATGTTTCAAGTCCCCACGAACAACAACTGGGCAGTGGGCACCCATCCTAGACCATCTCAACAGGCTGTCCAACATATTTTGAGCAATGTCACCCCTACTGGATAAAGTGTGAATTGCACTATGGGGCTTAACGCTCATCTGAGGAGCTTCAGCAGTAGCTGGGGCACTCACTGGCTCATGGCGTGAATAAAACAACTGCTTACTTTATTTTTTTATCCTCACCTGAGGACATTTTTTCATTGCTTTTTAGAGAGTGAGGAAGGGGGTGGGGGGAGAGAGCAGGGAGAGAGAGAAGCATTGATGTAAGAGAGAAGCATCAATCGGTTGCCTCCTGTATGCACCCAGACTGGGAACAGAACCTGCACCCTAGGTGTGTACCCAGACCAGGAATTGAACCCGTGACCTTTTGGTTACTGGATGAAGCTCCAACCCACTGAGCCAAACTGGCCAGGATTAAAATAACTGCTTATTTTAAAGGGCCATCGCTTTAGAGGCACACAAAGTTGTTTCAAATGTCTATCTTAAAGAGTGTCAATGAAGACTCCATTCTAACATTCCTAGCCAATCATGAGGCTTTTGACAAGCTACAGGTTTGGAATTTCAACATTAGAATTCAAATGGCTATGTCTTTCTTTTTTTAAACATAAAGGTCTGGAAGGAGAGATATGAAAATGTATGCTGTGTTATAGGATTATGGTAATTTTTCTTTTTTTTCTAATATTTCTACAATGGATTTGTTATAAGAAGAAAAAAAAGTTTCTAAAAAGAAAAGAAACACAAGACTCTTCCCCCACCTTCCCTCTCTCTATTCCTTCCAAGGCTGTTTGTCACAATTTGGGTATCTGGTCTACAACTGGGACATTTGCCCCCACGGCAGGAGTGTCTCGGTAATATCTCTGTGGTGACATGGCCTGTGGTTCAGACAGCCAGGCTCCCCTCAAATGTGGTCAACCAGACAGAAGCAGCACAATTTCACACCCACAACCAGGCTTCTCAACAGGTAGTTTCTCCACATTCTCCACCTCACCTTGGGTTCATGCCTCAGCCAGGTTTTGTTTCCTGATCTTACCTGCTGAAATCAGCCCAGCACACTAGTGGTCAGTGGTCATATCCTGATCAGCCCTGGGCTCCCCAGCTCTTCACCCTTCTCTCCACCCTCCCAGCACACTCTCAGCTACCTGCTCTTCCCTCCATGAGAGCCTAGAGCAGCTCCAAAGGACAACAGGTCAGAAAGACCTCAGGGATTAGAAAAACAAATCCCCATTTAAATGAAGATCCATGGACCAGCTGAGTCACACATCTGAAGCACATTCACAGCTAAGCAGGCTTTACTCCAGCCCCAGGGTCATCTGGGGCTCTTTCCCTCCATCTGGAACTTGGGGAAGACTCACCCGGCAGCCTCTCACTGCAGCACATGTCCAGGGCCCCTGCCTCGGAGTCATCAGCAGCGTGGTTCTCTCTCTCCCTCCTGCAGCAGGATGAAAAACAGATGATGCTCTTGAGCTGGGATCAAGACAAAACCCTGAGCAAAGACAAAAAGCCTTCCTTTCTGGTACTGCGTCCCTTCGAATAACCCCATCCCGCCCCATCAGAGGGACCTTAGGAAAAGACCAACCTACAGGAGGGTCAGGCTGCAGAGACAGGAGAATTCTGCAGGTATCTTCCAGGTGAAATCAGTAACAGCAGCATTACTGCAACCACCATCATCATCATCACCATCTCTCCCATGTAAGGAGGGCTTACCATGTGCAAAGCACTTTACAAATTTTATCACACTGAGTCTTCACTGTGACCTCATGAATTAGGAATCATTAAACAGGCTCTGAGAAGTTAAATAACTTGTTCAAGGTCACTTGGCTCATTAGAGTGGAGCTGGGTATGAAATGACAGTCTAGGTGAGACTCCAGGCTCATGCTCACTGCTGTGTTGTTCTGCCCCTTAGTCCCTGTGTGTTTAAAAGTTGAAAGCATGGGTGAGCAAGTAGAGGGGTCTGGGTAACGCAGTCTGTGCCCAGCTCCCCAAGGACTGCAGATGCCCTGTGCCTCAGGCAGTGGACAGTGGCATGCAAAACTCTTCCCCAGAAATAGCTAGAAAAAGTAGTTATGTGCATTTCTTGCATATTCTAAATATTCTTTCTGAAATCAGAAAACCCTCTTTCTAGACTAGCAGGGCACCTTCCAGAACTATAGTGGGGTCTACCTTTTCTCTTTTATGCAGTAAACTGGAAAAATGTTGCTGTGGATCAGGCAGACCCCTTGAAGGGTCTGTAGATAGACATACTCTAAGGGCAATTGCAAAGCTCACAGCGGTCCCAATTCAGAATAGCCTGAAATGTGGTGGGCTCTGAAGGTCTCACCTGCCCTCCTTGTCCCTGACTGCTGTGGTAGATTGCTGGACATGCCAACCAGGCTGGGTCGATCAGACGCACTCCGGAGCATGTGCGGTTGCTGGGGCTGAATCATGGTAGCCACAGTGCCTGGGAGAAAAGGGCTGAGACATCTGTGGCTGGGGGCCTCAAAACTGCTGCATTTCTGCCTGTCCTGAGTCTTGACAGGGCAACATGTCCATCAAAGCCACAAGATGCCCCAGAATCCTTCCAAAAAATTCCAATATTTTTGCTTAAGCTAAATGGATTTCTGACACTGGCAACCAAAAGAAACTTTAACAGAGCCTCACTAGCATGCTTTTGGGTTGGCCAAAAAGTTTGTTTGTTTTCCCCCTGAGATGACTCTAGTCGCTCTTAGCTGTCTTTAACTTCATTTGAAACAATTTTGTTAGAGTGTATTGCAGCAGCTGTCATATCAGCGTGCATTTAAAAAATAAAACATCAAAATTGGTGAATTTTTGTGTAGTCATTTTAATATTGAAGATGGAAGAAAGCATGCAACATTTTTGGCACATTATGCTTTATTGTTTCAAGAAAGGTAAAAATGCAACTGAAACGCAAAATGCTAAGTTGCATGCTGGAGATTTTCGCTGGACGATGCTCCATGGCCGGGTAGACCCGCTAAAGTTGATAGTGATCAAATTGAGAGATGAACTGAGAACAATCAGTGTTATACCGTGCGGGAGACAGCCAACATACTCAAAATATCCCAATCAATAAAGTTATTGGTAAAAATGAAAAAATGTGTCTTTTATTTTATGGATAAAACCATATGGACTCTTTGGCCAAGGCAATCCTTTCAAGAAGTGCAACAGGTCCGTTGCCTCTCTGCCCAGCAGTCCTGCAGTCCTGCCTCTCGGACTGGTCCTGAGGCTGATTTCAGGCCAGGCTGCAGAGCTAAAATAGTTAAGGGCAGACAAGCTGGGTTAAGGTGCTCACAACTGGTGTTGCATTATTTTATTTTTTCCTTTGCCATTTTTCCTCACTGAACCCCCCAAATTTCAGAGCTGAGCTCTCCTGCAGAGAGGGCCTTTAAATGTCTCCTGAGTCCCTGCACATTTTTCCCTGTCCACCACCTCCACCTTGGTCCACGCCCAATACCTCCTGCCTAGATTACCCAGGCAGCCTTTTAACTGGTCTCTGGCAACCACTCTGGCTGGCCTCCAAAACAGTCTCCACATGTTCCAATGCACGCGCAGGGCTGTACAGGCTGTGCAGCTGACGCAACTGCACGGCTGAATGGGGCAGGTTTGAGCTGGGATCAACTCTTCCCAAACTCGACATTTATCATGTAACCTTCCTTGAAAAACTGCTTTCATGGCATCATACTACACTTAGAACAAAGATAAAAATCCTTTACCCAAGTTTACTAGATCTAGCATGGTCTGAACCTTGTTTATCCTTCTGACCTTACTTCATGCCTCTGTTCCTCTTGACCTCTGCACTTGGACAGGCTCCTTTTTTCATGATGAATTTATACATGTTCTCCTCTCTACCTGGAGAGCTCCCCCAGCTCTGCTTCTCAGTTCTTTTTACTCATAGTACTTAACACAGTTTGAAATTTCATTTTGATTTGTGCCGTTATTTGATTAACATCTATCTTAGCCGCTGGACCATGAGTTACATGAGGGCAGGGACCACCATTTCTGCTTTAAAGTCTCACACAGTGCCTGGCTTATAGCAGGTGTTCACAAAACAAATACTTGTTGAATAAATAAATGTTTTCCTGACCATCTTGAAAAAAACACCAGGAACCTCAAACAGGTTATAATCTGAGCTGCCTGGTGGGCATGTCTTTTTTATTTAAAAAAATTTTTTTTCATTTATTGATTTTAGAGAGAGATGGAGGGAGAAACATTAATTTTTGTTTCACTTAGTTATGCATTCATTGGTTGAGACCTTTAAATTAATTACTAATTTTTAGAGAGACAGTGAGGGAGGGAGAAAGAGAGTGAAACATCAATGTGCGAGAGATACGTAGATCAGCTGCCTCTCGCACGCCCCCAACTGGGGACCTGGCCTGCAACCCAGGCATGAGCCCTGACTGGGAATTGAACCAGTGACCTTTTGGTTCTCAGGCTGGCGATCAGTTCTCTGAGCCTCACCAGCTAGGGCAGATTCTTGTATGTGTCCTGAGTAGATTGAACCTGCAACCTTAGCGTATTGGGATGACGTGCTAATCAACTGAGCTACCCAGCCAAGGCCTGGTGGGCAGATCTTTGTTGAGTCACCTGCAATCCTGTCTCCAGGGTTGTTGTCAAAAACGGTCACAGAATCACATTTGGAGGAGTGATTTTGCAGAGGAGGAAACTGAGGCACAAAATGGAGGTCTGACTTGCCCCAGGTTGTACATTGTGGCCATGGAAGTTGGGATTAAGAATGCCTATCCCTAATCTCCCAATCCTGAGAAAGAGCCTTTTCTTCATCCTAAAGAGCACCCAAGCCTCGGGACAACCCATGAGGGCTGGCCTCTGGCTGGGTGTGGAAAGGTAACCAAGGTACCCAGATACCTCTCGAAGGAGCCCCAGGATGCTTTTACACCTTAAGCCTCCCTGGCCCCAAGATGCTTTTACACCTTAAGCCTCCCTGGCCCCAAGCCGTGTTCAGAATAGCTTGGTGCTGCATGCGTGCAGAGAACTCTATAAATAAGCTTCCTAGAAAATGACTAATTTCATAATCAGAAAAGCAGAAAGAGTAGCACCTCGAGTTTGTAGAGGAAAACGGAGCAAGAACCTGCTGCTCAGTCCTGCAGTCAAAGGACTTCAGGTAACTTTAGCCCTGGGGAGTGGTGTTAATTAGATTCCCAAAAAGAAGAGATGGTCCATTCAGGTTACTCGGAGAAGCCCAAGTCTCTGGGCACTGCCCTCCTTCCTCCTCACCAAGAACAGAAACAGCTGCTTGCAGTGGATCACTGCAGGCTCATTCTACCTCCTTCTCCATTTCTGTCAGTGGGCAAAGGAGCAGAAAACTGGCCAAGATGCAGGCAGCAACTTGCTGGAGTGGCTCCCACTGTTGCTCTTCGAACCAGAAAACCCTAGAGATGAAGGGACATCATGTAGCCTGTCCCTCCCTCAGTGATGGGAGGATGTCTGGGAGGAAAGAGAACCTTCCCAAGGCCATTGCTTCATTCAACAAGCATTTGCTGAACGTCTCCTATGAACGAGGCACCAGAGTTGTTTTAGAATACAGTAACATGCCAGGCCCCGCCCTCCATAGCTCCCAATCCTCCTGGGGAGACACACGTGCAAACATGATGCACCCACATCCTCTTTAACTGGCTTATGCATATGTGACACCTTGGGAAGGGCTCAGCTCAGCTTGTGGAGAGGGGGCCAGGGGAGGAGGAAGTCTCCTCCAAGGGAAGATAGGAGCTGGTTCCTAAAGGATATTTCAAGGTGGAAGAGGGGTCACAAGGGAAAGACCCTCCTGGGTAGTGCACATAGGAAGAGCCAGACACAGAGGCCTGAGAGGTATGAAATGTTTGGCACTAATTGGAAGCAGGCTGGCTAGTGGGATGGGGAGGTGACAGGTGCTAGGCCTCAGCAGAAGACACAGCAAGATGCAGGCCTGGCTGCTGGGAATCCTGGCTCCTGGGATGACGGGAGCCCTTTTCCACTTGACCATGGGCTCCCCCACAGTGAGAGGTGCCACAGGCTCCTCCACCGATGGCCTGGGCTGGGGAGGCCTGTAACAGGAAGTGGGGCCAGCAGCTGTGTTTGAAGAATAGACATTAGGCCCAGCTAATGGCATCTTCTCTGGTCCCAAATACCAACCCCCCCCTTTTTTTTTATTGTGGCAAAATTCACATAACGTAGAAGTCATCATTTTAACCATTTTAAAGTGTACACTACAGTGGCATTCAATACATTCACAATGTTGTGCAACCACCACAACTATCTAGTTCCAGACATTTCATCGGCCCGAAAGGAAACCCCATACCTATTAGTGATTACTCATTCTCCTCTCTCCCAGCCCCTGACAACCACCAATCTGCTTCGTATCTCTATGTATTTGCCTATTCTAGACATTTCATATAAATGGAATTATAAATAGTGTGTGGCCTTTTGTGTCTGGCTTCTTTTGCTCAGCATGTTTTCAAAGTTCGTCTACTTGTAACAGTACTTCATTCCTTGTTTGGATGAATATTCGACTGTATGAATATACTATATTTTATTTCTCCATTCAGCAGACGATGGATATTTGCACTGTTCCCACCTTTTGGCTATTGTGAACAGTGCTGCTATGAACCAAAAGTCTCCTTCAAATTCTCAATGTGCTTATGACCTTGGGCAATCCTCTCTCACCCTAGACCCCTGAGGTCTCATCTATAAAATAAATGGTCAGACTCTAAGTCTATTTCAGCTTGAATATCATCACCATCATCTGTTCATTCGTATGTGTGAAGGGAGTGTGTACCACTTGGCTACTCCACCTGTGCTGGGTGCTGGAGGCCAGCCTGAACCAGCCTGCCCCATCTTCTCAGAGTTTGTGGCTGGTGGGGGAGGGAGACAGAACAGGTAACTGCTGTGGGCTGAGTGATGTGTTCTATCAGATGTCTGTCCAAGATGGGCTGGGAGTACCTTACCTCTACCTGGGGTTGGAAAGGGATGGTGGGTGCTATTAGTAGGCATCCTGGAGTGGGTGTCAACTGTGCCCAGGTCTTATGCAGACAGTTTTGGGGATGGAACTGGGGTGCTAAGGCCAGGATTCCTGCATGGGAGGCTGAGCCCCCAGGATCCTCCTGACATAACCCCAGGCTACCTTTCCCTTCATACTCTTGAGGCTGCTGGGACCCTCTAGACATCCCTGTTAATATGGAGCTCCTGCCACCCTCCTAAAGCTCTGACCCCAGCAGACTCCTCCAGTCCTTGAATAAGTCTTATTCATGCTCAACATCACCTCTTCCATGGAGCACTCCCTGATCTCCCAAGAAGAATCAAGCTCTCCCATCTCTGGGTTCCCCCACACCCCTATCTCACACTTCTGTCTCTTACTTTGTTTTGATGCTATAGTTAGCTGTCTATGCACCTGCCTCCTCCATTGGGCTTCCAGTGACTTGGAGCATCCCCACCCCCCTCAGCTCCCTCTGCACCCCAGGTGTTCAGCACAGGGCTTGAGTCTGTAAGTGTATGTGTTAAAGATCAAATGGAGGGCATGGTAGGGTCTTGGGGTTGGGGGTTCTGTGGACACTGGAAGGGCAGACTCTAGCTAGGAGCTTCGCAACCTGGAGAAGGTGGACTGACCACAGAGAGAAAGAGCTCATATGCCACCCAGATTTTCATCAGTGTGGTCAGTGTGTACGGGCAGAGGACTTGCTGGTTCCATGCTGATCACCTCAAGCAAATGAGTCACAGGTCCCAGAGCATACACGTGGAGAGGGCTTGCCCTTCTTAATGGGATGAGCTGCAGGGGACCACAAACCCCCTCACTCACTTCGCTCCCTCATAATTCATTCCCAAGATGGGGAAAGGTGCCACCTGGGACTAGGACAGGAAGCTTTCTCAGCAGAAAGCACACTGGAAACGTTAATGGACAGGAGAGGCCAGCTTTAGAATACCCAGGTAGGGAAATTGAGGCAAGAGAGGTTAAGTGACTTGCCTCAGGTCACACAGCAGGGGAACAACTATTTTCAGGTAGTTAAGAAAATCCTGATTTTGTTTTAAGAGTTATCTCTCTCTTCCTCTAGCGCCCTGTCTGTCCTTGTCAGAGGAAGAACCCAAGACCTGAGGTCAGTTACCTGTCCTTCTGTGTCACACCCCAAAGCTTTCTGATAAGTAGCTTTGCTGCCTGTTACTAAGAGTCAGTTTCTGTGGCTGCCAACCAAAGGACACAGACTGATACGTGCAGCAAACTTGTAGAACAGATAGGCTCTGAGCCCAGGACTCCCAATGCTTAGTTCACTGCTACTTGCTATTTCTATCCTGCCAAGCTGCCTACCCTCCCTGCCCAGCTGTCCACTGTCCAGCCATCTGTCCCCACATCTGAGCAGACTGCAAACTTGGAATGTTCTGCATCCCAAACACAGGGTCTGAGTGTTCTCTGCTTGGGATGTGCCCAGATAAATGATGACTTCTCCTCTGTTGTGCTCTGTTGATGGGAGGTGGGGGCAAAAAGGGTGGCAGAGACCCAAGGGAAGGGAAGATGGAACTGTGCCAGAAAGGCCCAGCCTACCGAGGGGCTAGAGGATGACCTTTCCTTAAGATGAAGCTTCAATTCTGGGGCTGTCAAGGTTTAATAAAGTGGATGGTGGTGGAGCAGCAGGAAACCAGCAGAGGGCGCTCCCAGCACCAGGGAAACGAGGTCTTGGGCGGTGGAGCCTGGGCAAAGGCTGCCCTGTGTTCAAGTGTGGAGGTAAGGCCCCACCCCAGCCAGTTATTGATCGAGGCCTGTTCAGCTGTAACGATGAGTATTGGCCATGGATAGGCATACCTATGTTGTGGACAGAAGCCTATAATAAGATCAATTGAAGAGCAGGATTTCAGAGTTCAAAGGTCATCTGGTTTAACTGTTCTCCAAGACTCTAAAAACACTGCATTTTGCTCCCTCTCTCTACAGCCCCTTTATCCCCAAGGTATATAGTTTAATTTATGAGGAAAAATCAGGCAATCACACACGTGAAGGTGCGATCACACCTCTTGTGGAGGTGTTCTGGTATTTCCATTTAGTTAGATGCTCGCTCTTATCTATAATGACTTGGAGTGCACTTTTTCTTCACCAGAAAAGCCCCTTTTCCCACCTGTCCTTGGAAAACTCTTTAAGACCCTTCTAAGACCCTGTTGAAATGTCACCTCCTCAGCAGAACCCTCCCTGACTCCCTTAGGAAGACCTGGGTATGCCCTTTTCCGTTCTCACCTCTCTGGTAGTTACTTATTGATACCTGCATCCCTGCCTCACACCATGGTTAATAATCCCTGTGACCTCTTTTTACTGAGTGCTTTACTGTGTGCTGGGTACCGTGCCAAGCACCGTGCATGACATCATTCATTTCTCACTATACTCTGTGAGCTAAACCCAGGTATCACCCCCTCCTGCACATGTGAGATTGGGACCTGGAGAGACTGAGTCACTTGCTCAAGGTCACACAGTTGGAAAGTGGCAGAAGCAGACTTCAAACTGAATTTGTCTCAACTCTAGGCCTAGCTTTTATTTAATCCTTTAGGTTTACAACCTCTTAGAGGGACTTTCCTGTTTCCCATGCTTAATATTCTACCTGGCACCAGGCAGATATTCAAGACACAGTTCTTAGAAAAATAAATGAAAAGTGGGCTAGAATTTGAGTATGTGTAAATAGCTCATTAAAAACCACCTCAAAGCACAGGCTTTGGGATTGGACTGCCAGAGCATGAACCAAGGTCCTCCATTGGCTTCCTGATTTTGAGGAAGATACTTGACTTCTCCGTGCCTCGGTTTTCCCATCTGCAAAATGGACCGGCACAAGTACCTAACCCATAATATCGTTGTGTGAGTAAACAGGGTGCTCTTAGAAGACTGCCTCACACAGAGTACACTGTGTTAACTAGTATTATTGTGGCTAAGGGTTCTAACAACACTCAGTCTCACTGTTGCTTGTCTGGCACTGACTCCAGCCCAGTCCTAGCACTTGGCCTTCTGCCTTCTGCCCTGGCAGGCACAGTCCCTGCCGTGGTCATCTGCCTTCTAGGACGGAGGCCTGCCCACTCTTGCCGCTCTCACCCTTCCACCTGGAACTAGAATTCCAACTGAGCCTGTACTGGTTACATACCCACCCTGACCACAAATGATTTTGTGCTCTGGTCTCTACCTGCCTCTGATTTCATTCCTAGATGTCCCTGATGCCAAGCCTTGGCCTGGACTGCCAGAGCCACCTGTGCCTTGTTCCAGATCTCCCAGAATGATCCCTTTTGACATGTGCTCTGAGCTTCACTGCTTAAAAAACTACTTCTCATGGGGCTTGTTGCACTCACATAGGGGAAAGCTGGAGTTCAGAGCTTGGTGTGCTCCCACCTGCAGCTAGGGAGACCCCTAGCTCCTGCCACACCCCACTGAGGGGTCTAGTCCACTGTCAGGGCCCCTCCCTCAACTTCTGATTTAACCTTTCGGTGCTCAGGCCCAGCTAAGCTGTTGGCAGCACAGACTGGGGAGATCCGGGCACTTTATAGTTTGGTGGAAGAGTCAGGTAAACCAATTCAGAAGCAGGGCCTGGCAGAGGCTCCTTGGCCAGGAGAAAGAAGAGTGTGATCCAGGAAGTCAAATAAAATGGGAAAGGGAAAAACAACAACAACAACAACAAAAAACCTCAGATGGGAGCAGGAGCCAAGGTTGAAATGGTCTGAATTCAGATAGACTAAAAGTCAGCTGCATACCTACTATGTGCCACGTACTTTCCAATCTCTTGTTTCATTAGACCCTCGTGACAACGTTGTGAAGAAGACATCATTCTTCCACTTTGTACAGGGGCTAACTCAGAAGGGCTAAGGACCAGCATGAGAGCAAATAAGCGGTCACTCTGGTCCTGCTCAGGTGCCCAATGGAGGAGACAGGATGGAGCCTGGTCCTGGGCCATGGATGACTGATGCTCTTACTGCCTTGTGCCAGTGGACAGTTGGAAACCTAGGGCCTAGGATGGGCTGGCACTAGAGGTCCTCAGTCAAGGGTGGAATCCCTCAAAACAGACTGGCTATTCGGAGGTCACACACCTTAAGGCAACCTCTACCCTCTGGAAAAAGGATGGATTTGGAAGCAGAGAGAACTGGTTGAAAGCTATGCTGCCATCTTCTCCCCCCAGGTCCTCAGGCCAGTGTCTGAAGCTCTCTGAGCCTCAGTTTCTTCCTCTGGGACATGGGAGTAACAAGGGCTGCCTGCTGGGGGACAGTGGTAAAGACCACTATTGTGGTGTCTTCCTAGAATGCTTTTATTCCCTGAGGTCTCCTCCTCACTTCATTCAGGTCTTGATCCAAATATCGCCTCCTTAAAGACAATTCTATTTAAAGGCAAATTTCTTCCTCCACTCTTGTCCTCCAGTCACTCCTCATCCCGTTTAATTTTCCTCCAGAGCACTGCTCATTCCCTTGAAATGTTGTATCTTTGCTTATATTTTATTTTCTGTCTACCTTGGTAGAGCTTGCTCAGGAAGTTCATCTTTCTCACCAATGTGTCCCTAGAGCCTAGAACTACCTGACATGTAACAGATGTTTATATGCATTTGGAGAATGAGAGAATGAATGAACGAACCAGACCTTAGCAGTCTGGGGTGCTCAGTGGGCCAGCTTTGCAGGAAGATGTTTTATGGTTCCCCGTCAGATCCGTGGCCTCCACTCCTAAGCCTCCCGACTCTTCCCCATTGGGCTCTTTCTGTGAATGGCATCCTTAGCCACGCAGGGTCAAAACCTTGTCATCACTTCTCATTCCTTCCTCCCTCTAGCACACATACCCACTTAGCTGTCGATTTTGGTGACACAGTAGCCTCCTGCATCCACTCCATTTTCTCTTCGTTCTTACAACCACCCCCAGTCCAGACCCTCTATATCTCTCACCTAGACCACTGACATTATTTCCTACCTGGGCCACCTGCAAGCAGGTTCTCTCTCACCAATCTGTTTCTAGGGCGTGTGTGTGTGGGCCAGTCAGAGTGAGTTTCCTAATGGCTAGGTTTGATCATGTCTCTCTCATACTCAAAAACTAAAGACCGATCCCTTAGTTCAGCACCCAATGCCCCCAGACTTCCTTCTCACTGATCCTCTTTTAACCTTTTGGCACCAGTTGGAATGAACGCCCTAGAACCCCTACCCCCCATCCCCATCACGCCAACTGCCTATTCTCTGCTCATTCTATTCCTACTACTTGCAATATTTCCCTTGCTTTCTTCTATGGCACAAATCATTTAGACCCAGCTCAAACGCTACCTGGCTTCTCCAAGAAGCCATTCCTGATCTTTCCAAAGAATAAAAACCCCTCTTTCTTCTCAACTCTCTCTGAGGGGTTATCAATCTCTCTTTCAGGGCAGGTCTGGGAAAAGGACAGGCAATGTGACATGGAAGAAAGAGTTCAGAATCTGGAGTCAGATGATCTGAGCAGGAAGCACAGCTTTCTGGCTGAGACTTTTACCATATGCCCAGGGGTCTTAATGTCCCCGTCTATAAAATGGCAACAATAATACAATTGATCCTGTGTGAGTGCGCACGCGTGCGCATGCACGTGATGAAGGTACACTGACAGAGAATTAAATGCTTTGACACTATATAATAAATTTGTTCACAATTAGGTGTGAAATACCTGATAAACAAAAATGTGACTTCTCACGTGAAAGCTGCATGAATGACTATGCTGGCTGAGCCCTAAATCCAGGGACAGGTCAGTGGGAGAGGGACTTTGAGGCTCTAAAATCTCATGTCCCTGGACAATCTGTAAAAGTGAAGAAGTGGAGGGTATAGCCATAAAGCTGAGGTCCTAAAGCTACCAATTCCTGAGCTTTTTCTGTGCCCCAGGCACTGTGCTAAGTACCCTACATAAATTATCTCATCTCATTTTACTCCTTCACAGAGTAATAGAAGAGGACAATCAGACCCACAGCAGTTTTATAAATAAGTGCCCCCCCCCCAACAGCTCAGACCTGAAGATACCCTGAAACTCTTCAATCCAAAGATCTTATTTTTTGGATGGAGGAATTGAGACCCAGAGAGGTCAGGAGCATTTACTGAAACTGTCCAGCCAGGGAGGAGGAGACTGGGCCTGGAACCCAGATTTTGTCCCTCTCACGATAGGAGCCACTGCATTGCAAAAACCCAGGGGCCACCACTCATTATGAAGTCTATGCCAATGGTGCTTCTGGAGCCCTATGCCCTTTAGGTGGACTACAATGTAAATGGTGGATCCTGGAGTGACGTCACCTGGTCCCCCTGGCTCTGATCCATGCCAGGCTGCTCATCTCACTCAAGAAGGAAGCTCTTGAGACAAGAGCCTCAGATCCCTAGAGAATGAACATTGCCCTCCTTGCCATCCATGGAGTCACCTCAAAGGTGACTGACTTTATCCAGTCACCATCCAGCTTGCAACCCTTCACCTTATCTCTTGGGGCATCCTTTCTGTGCCAGCTCTCGGGAAACCCAGCTGCCCTTGAGGGAGCCCTGCCCTGAGCTGCCACCAGAACGTGGTAAGGCTGCAACTCAGGCTTCCTTGGCAGCTTTGTCAGCAACACTCAACAGACACGAAGGACTTAAGGGCCTCCACAAAGGGAAGATGAAAGGGTCCTGGCTGATTAAAGACCTGTGCCTTCACACAGGAGGGACAAATGACTGGGAACGCACACAGTCAAGTCAAGGTGGGGGGGAGGGGATGAGTCCTTCGATGCTGCATCACCTGGTCCAACTGAGGACACAGGCTCAGTCATTCCTGGGAGAACCAGGATGAATATCCTGGTATCTGATCTCCCGTCCAGGACTAATTCATTCTCCCAAACTAAATCCCAAACCTGGAGTGCTTGCATAAGACAGCTCTCCTCTGAGGCCAAATGAGGCAAATTAAAGGGTAACTTTTATTTTTTTTAACAGTAAGGATGGTAGCAAATGAATGGTACCTGATGTTTCAAGTCGGGGCGGGGCAGCGCAGGAATTACAAAGACTTCCCCAGTACACTTAGATGAATTTGGGAGCTCTGGGGCTTCAACGGGAATAGGATAATATTGTACAGGGGGAAACAAGTTCGAAAGCCGGGGACCCTAGATTCTAACGCAGGCTTTGCCACTAACTCTCCAGTGACCTTGGTCAAGCATCCCACTGGTCCTCAGTTTCCCCACTTGTAAAATGAGGGGGTTAAATGAGTTCCAAAGGTTCATCTGGTCCTCACCTTCTAAGCCACATGATCCTTGGTGAGGGCTATCTGCAGGTTTTGCAGGAGTCTGGGCCTCATCTAGGAAAAAGGGGCATGCTGGGGGAGGGGAACGCACTGGGCTTTTATTTTGGTGGTGGTGGGAAGCGGGTGGTTTCAGCTGCATGGTCCGGGGGTGGTGGAGCGAGGGGAAGGCTGGGAGCCGCAGTTTACAAGCCAACAGGCTAGCGGCGTTTTCCAGTCTCCCTGTGGAGCTGCAAGACCCTGGAGAGGCGATGCGGCCAGCAGCCGCGCACCAGCCTCGGCCGCAGAGGCTCGGACCCGGGACCACTATCCCGATCCCTCCCCGAAACCGCGTCCGAGCTCCGTGGGGAGTGGCTGCTGCCTCTAGCCGACTCCCCAGCGTTCGGCTTCCTCCCCAGGGTGGGGACCCCTCCCCCAGTCCGGGGGCGCCGGGAGCCCCATGGGGGCGTGGCGGGGGCGGGCGCCGGCTTTGCTGCCCTGGGGGCTAGAGGAGGTTTCAGTTGCGAGGCCGCCCCAGGAACGACCCCGCGCCCTCCGCCTTCCGGCTCCCCACACAAAGGCGCCGACGGAAACGCCACACTTACCGACCAGAGCGGGCTCCGGACGCCGGCGAGCGGGCGGGCAGGCTGGCTGGCGGGAGGATGTGCGCGCGCGAGTGTGCGTGTATCTGCGTGTGTCCCTGTAAGTGCGCGAGTGTGTCTGTGTGTGTGACTGGGGCCGCGCCGAGCTCTGTGCGTCTGCGTGTGCGGGGGCGTCCGTCCGTCGGTCTGTCGGCCAGACGCTTCGTCCCGTGCTCCGTGCGCGCTGCTTAGCCGGACCGCAGCACCAAATGCACCTCGGCTGCGGAGTCGCAGGCGCAGTCGCCGGGTGGGTTCTGCACCTCCAGCCCAGCCCCGGCTCCGCCCCGCCTCCGGGCAGGCTTGCGCCGCTCCCGGGAATTGCGGGGCTGGCAGACGGGGAGCTACAACGGCGCCCAGGGCCCGAGCAGGGCCGGGTCTCAGACCCTTAATCCCTGATCCAGGTCTCGGGAGCCCCCTCTCTCTGATTCGGCTTTCGGAGTCCCCCCAGGCACCGCCCCCGCGCTGAGGTTGCCTGGACAGGGAGGGCGGGGGAACGGGAGCACCGCATCCATTTCATTCATGATTTTCTCCTCTCGGGAGCCCTGGGCCCGGGCTGCGCCGCTACGGCTACCGCCAGAAGGATCGCGACGGAGCCGTGAGCACCGAAACCTGTGGGGACGGACAGGCAGAACGATGGAGTAGGGGAAAGTGAGACAACGGGGTCGGAGTTGGGGGGAAGATTTGCACGGAAGGGGTGAGTGGAGCTCCCCGCAGGATGCTTACAGGATTCCCACACCTATACAAGGAGGAGGAGAGGCTGCATACCGGGGCGCACACAGTGCCGGGTGGCAGGACCCTCTCTAGGGCTGGGAGGGGGCACCCTCCTTTCCATTTTTCTCTGTTCCGTCTCTAGGGAGCAAGACATCTCTCAGTCAGTTCTGCCCTCTTGACGCGTTGCGGGGCGCGCACCAGTCTTGGCTTTTTCCGGGGCACCAGGGGCCGGGCTAACAAAGGGCTGCCCATAATCCCACAGTCCCCAGGCTGGCACGTCGTTGGCCCGTGGTTCCTGAGAGAGAGAGAGAGAAAGAGAGAGAGAGAGAGAGAGAGAGAGAGAGAGAGAGAGAGAGAGAGAGAGAGAGTGAGAGTTGGGCTGCACACAGTGTGAGGATCCTGAGCTCCATTTTAACCTGAGGAAACCTCCAGTCACCATCCTCCTTTGCCTGGTTGTTGCAGTAACCTCCTAACTGAACTGGTCTCCCAGCTTCCACCCTTGGCTCCTTGCAATTGATCCTCTATACAGCAGTCAGAGCCAGTTTTTAAAACGTGAGTCAGATCACGGTGCTAGAAATTCTACGGTGCTCTCCAGTTCATCCAAGTGAAAGCGCAAGCCTCTATAAAGGCCTGCAAGGCCTCTCATGAGCTGCTCCTTTTAAACTTTATAAGCTTCTTACCACCCCAGTAACACTAACCTTTTTCTTTTTCTTTTTTTTCACACCAGCCTTTTTAATTCATTACCAACATGGCAACCACCCTGTGGCCTCAGGACCTTTGCACTACTATTTTCTCTGCCTGAAAACTTCCCCCAGGTAGTTTGACTTGCTTCTTACTCTCTTAAATGAGTCACTTCAAAGAGCCTTTCTGTGACCATCCTATTTTAAATCACGGACCCATCCCCACCTCCAATTTTCTCTATGGTAGTCATGATCTTTATTTTGTGTTCCCTGCCCTTCAGTCTCACTGGCCCTTCACTGCTGGCTCTCACCTCAGCCCTCTGGCTTCTCAGCCTGCTTGCCTTACCAGACTACTCTGTCTCTAAACAAACCCCACATTTCTAGCCTTTGTTCATGTTGTGCTTTCAGCCTGGAATTCTTTCCCTCCATGCCACCCTCCCCCATGTCTTACCTAATTTGTAAGGTCCAGTTCAAATACCTCTTTCTCCGTGGAGCCTTCCTGATCTTCCCAGGGCCACTCTGCCCTCATTCCTTCCTGTTTGCTGTAATAGGAGTTCCTTGCATTTTCTCCCAAGTGTACTGTGAACTCTTGGGATAGGGCTGGATCTTCTCTCCCTAGGTTCCGGCACAGAAGGGACCTGTATATATTTCTGAGTCAAGGGCAGTGAATGGGAGGCCCTGGCCTGAGCATAGATGAGTCTTTTTTCCTAGGAGGGGCACAGAGCCCAGCTAAATCTTGTTCTTCCCAGGTGGTTTCCTGTGGGGCTAGAGGAAGAATCAAATGTCAGATAACCAGGCCACAATGCTTAGCCTGTATGGATGTGTGGGTAGACATGTCACCTGGTGCTCAGGGACACGGTCTCCCCCCTTGACAGTGTCATCTCTGTGGTTCTGTTAAGGGTAGACAGTCTGGAGTGCTGGGGAGTCTCCATCATTGGCCAAGATGGCAGCAGGAGAGGCTTTACATTGAGTGAAGAAAGCTAGAAATATCAATGGATAGGGCCTGAGGGTGAAACTAGTAAGAAAAAAAGCACACCCCCCCTTTCTGGTACCATTTTGGGGGTGGGACCAGGGGAAGGGAGATACATATGCCATAGAAGTCAAAATGGCACAAGAGGAAGTGGTGGACCAATGAGGCTGTTGGTCTAGCCTGGGGAAAGAAGGGATTGATTGGGAGGTGGACCCACCTAAAGTGTGCAAAAGTTTGGAAATTAGTCATTTTGAGAAAGCACCAGGCCTGTCCTACATGTAAGCTAATGTAATCCCAGGAAACAAAGAAGTCCCTCCCACCCCCACCTCCACCCTGGAATTGTGCCGTGTTCTCTTCGTGGCTATGTGGCCTTAGCAGCCACGTAGCCCATAGCCTCCAGGAGGGAATCTCTCTCTCTCTCTCTCTCATCCACCTGGTGATGCATAGCATGGTGTTTGCGTGCTCTCTCACCTGGGAGCATGCGACTCTGTGGCACCAGCAGCCACATGGCCCATGGCCACACAAGCTCCACACGCAGGCTTCAGGAGGGAGCCTGAAATGAACAGCAGCCAGGAACAAGCCAAGCTATCTGAGGGGGACTGTGACCACTTAGCAGCTGCCTGTGGGCTCCAAAGGACTGTACTTTAAATTAGAGCAGGAACTCTGGACACTGGCTGTTGTCTTGGTCTTGCTGAGGAGACGGGTTTGAGACAGGAGTCTGCCATTCTCCCAGGTCACAGAGCGCCTGAATAAAACCTCTCCTTTTGCACCAGCATCTGCCTCATGAGTTTGGCTTTTGTGGCAACAGGCAACTGAACCTCTTTTTGTTGTTGTTGTTGTTGTTCAGTTATAGCCAGCATAAACTGATTCTTCCCCAGACAGCATCAGGGTAACGATAGCAGCTACCATAAACAGTGGATTGAGCGTCGGCCTGCGAGCTAAGTGTCGCTGGTTCGATCTTCCAGTCAGGGTACATCAGAGAAGGAAAACTCTGACTCCAAAAAACCTCCGCTGCCTTGCGGCATACCTCTTCAGGGGAAAGGCTAAGGGAGTAAACCCCGACAGAAAATCCGGAGCCGGAGTCCCTAAGGCGGTTTGATGTTGTAGTCAACACCGGCAACTCCTGCGGCGCACCTGAACCCAAGCTGTATTGACTCCGTCTTTCCCTTGGACCCTTCAGCTGCGAAGAGGGGGGGTCTGCTGCATGGGCAACAGCAGACCCTCCATATTACCCTGCCCAGGCTCTGTAGCTTCAGCGTCATCGCAAGATGTCGATTCAACACGGGAGGAGACAGATACCATGTCACTCCCAAGTCGGACTGCACGCCATTCTCGGCGGTGCAGATAGACTCTTGAGAAGCTACACCATCGTCTCTCGAGACGGACGGCTGCCGCCGCCGACTGTTGTTACTGACAAGGAAACCGGGGTCCAGAGAGGTCCAGGGACTTCCCCATGGCCACATTGCTCACTAATTAATGACCATCATGAGATTCTAACCTACATCTGACTGTGCATGGAGGCAGCACCCAGTTCCTGAGCCCCATCACCATGGAAAGCAACCCCATTGAGTTCCTTCCTCTTCTCTAATGGGGAAGAAGGAGAGTTCTCTGAAACTCATGGTGATAAAATAGTTCTGAGGTTGGGAGTATCTAGGCTTATTGGGGTCATTTTGTGTGACTCATTTACCCTCTATTGTTGGAGGGAGGGAGAGGGGTTTGGGAAAGAGAAGGATGGTCTGGTAACCAGTGTCATGATGGGAGTGGGTGTTGATGGATGGTTGGGGATTAGAGTCAATATATTTTGCTTTTGGCCTCACTTGCAATTCAATCTATTATAATGAAACATTTCGCTTTGGTGAAAATGTTTCTCTATCTAGATTTTTATTTATTTACTTACTTATTTATAACCCACCCCAATCCACAAAGGGTTTGAGGTAGCTTACCACAAGAGCAGAAACCATAAAACAATTTTAAAATATCAATAAAGATAGAGAATGAGGACCAAGGAAATTGTAAATTTACTTTGAGAGACAAGACCAAGGCTTAATAATTACAGCTGATTTTTATTGAATTCTTCTTGTGTGCAAAGGAATTTGTGAAAATTATTTCCTTTAATCCTTAAAAGAGCCCTGTAAAGTGGGTGCTATTATTATCTTCGTTTGGAGGTATAGGGAACTAAGTCTCAGATGAAATAAGATGCCCAAAGTCACATATGTAGTAAATGGTAGAGCCAGTAATTGAATTCAGTTTGATTTTGGAACCCATATCCTTAACCATTGCCTTGTCCTGCCTCTTCAAGGGACAAAAGACCACAAATTTGCAGACCACAGGGGCCTCTAGAGGACTGAGCTTCAATTTGGTTCTGATCTTGGATGCAAAAGAGGAAGGGAAAAAGTCAGTTACATAGAACTAATGCCCTCACCTCCTTCAAGTCTTTGCTGAAGCATCACTTTGTCAATGAGACCTACCCTGACCACTCTCTTAATTGCTAATTAATTAATTAGCAATCTCAACCTCCCTTTATCTTTTCTTTTATAGTACATTTTATCTTCTAACATATTGGATGGTTTCTAAACTATATTATATATAAAACATGAGACATTCTATAATACCTTCTGTATTACTAAATTTATCTCGTATTTATAAATTAGATAATTTATCTACTTACTATGTCCACTGTTTATTTTATTTTTAAAGTATATTTTATAGATTATGTTGTTACAGTAGTCACGATTTTTCCCCTTGGCTCCCCTCTGCCCAGTACCCCGCCTTCCCCCCAGCAACCCCACCACCCTTACTTCATGTCCATGGGTTGTGCATATAAGTTCTTTGGCTTCACCCTTTCCTGTATTATTCTTAACTTCCTCCTGTCTATTTTGCACCAACCAATTATGCTTCTTAATCCCTACATCATATTCCCATTTCTTCCCCTTCCCCCTCACAGCTGATAACCCTCCAAATGATCCCCATACCTATGATTCTGTTCCTATTCTGGTTTGCTTAGTTGGATTTTGTTTTTATTTTTTAGATTCAGTTGTTTATAGCTGTGAGTTTGTTGTCATTTTAATGTCCATAGGTCTGATCTTCTTTTTCTTAAGTAAGTCCCTTTGACATTTCGTATAATAATGGCTTGCTGATGATGAACTCCTTTAGCTTTCCCTTGTCAGGGAAGCACTTTATCTGCCCTTCCATTGTAAATGACAGCTTTGCTGGATAAGAGTAATCTTGGTTGTAGGTCCTTGCTTTTCATCACATTGAATACTTCTTGCCAGTCCCTTCTTGCCTACAAAGTTTCTTTTGAGAAATCAGCTGGTAGTCTTATAGACACCCCTTTGTGGGTAACTCTCTGCTTTTCTCTTGCTGCTTTTAAGATTCTATCTTTATCTTGAACCTTTGGCATTTTAATTATGATGTGTCCTGCTGTGGGCCTCTTTGGGTCTAGCTTGTTTGAGACTCTGTACTTCCTGGACTTGTATGTCTATTTCCTTTGCCAAATTTGGGAAGTTTTCCTTCATTATTTTTTCACATAAGTTTTCAATTTCTTGCTCTTCCTCTTCTCCTTCTGGCACCCTTATGATTCGGATGTTGGCACATTTAAAATGGTCCCAGAGGTTCCTAAGCCTCTTCTGATATTTTTTCAATTCTTGTTTCCTCATTCTGTATTGATTGACTGTTTTTCTCCTTATGTTCCAAATCATTGATTTGAACCCTGGTTTCCTTCCCTTCTCCATTGGTTTTGTGTGGATTTTTCTTCATTTCATTTAGCATAGCCTTCACTTCTCTTATACATTTGCCATACTTAAGCATCTGTTAAGCCTGTGAGCATGTTTATCACCAGCATTTTGAACTCTACATCTGTTAGGTTGGCTATCTCCTCATCTGTTAGGTTGGCTCTCTCCTCATCGCTTAGTTCTCCCACTGGAACCTTGATCCATTCCCCCTTTTGGGTCATATTTCTCTGTCTCCTCATCTTGACAGGCTCCTGTGTTTGTTTGCCTCCACGTCCCAGGTAGAGCTGTCGCAGCTGTTATGTTGTAAGGGGCAGAGCCTTAGCTATTTGTCAGTATGGGTGACCCGTTTCACCACGTTGTGGCACTGTATATGGGGGAGGGGTCTGAGAGGGAACAGTGCCGCTTGCTCAGCACTCACCCCTTTTCCAGGCACTTCTCCCACTTCTGTATGGGACTGGCGCCTCTCTAGCTGTTGCCCTGGCTGTCGTTCTCAGAGTGGGTGGGTCTGTGGATGTTCCAGGGATGTCCGTGGGAGCCCTTTAAACAAGTGGACTCTGCTGAGAGAAATCTTTTTATTTCTTTTTCACCTTCTCATTTCCATAAAGAATTTGAGGTAGCTCTAGCTCTTAGCTCTCCGAGCAAGTCTTCAGGAGGTTTTCTGAGGGTAGAACGTTTGGGTCCTTGTGGCCGATGACCTTAGTATCATTGTTTCTCAAAGCATAGGTGGGATTCATGAAGCTGATTTGGGTGGTGTCCCCACACCTAAATCGGCAAAGTTAATTCTTCTTCGGGGGTCTAGGAATACTGTCCAAGTATGATTCTCAAGGATTTGGGATTTGGAGTAGGTGCTATGGGGGTGAAGATGGGAAGATAAAAAGCAGAGCTTTTGTGTGAGACAGTTAATTTAAAGGGAGAGAGTATCCTTGTGTTCCTGAAAGTTCATCTCCGGAGTCGTATTTCCTGGCTGCAAGCCTGAAGAGTGAAAAGCCAAGGACGTTAGCAAGGTTTATCAGGAGAAAAATTTGAGCTGAGACCAATTGCTGGGCTGTATGCAGGCGGGGGGTGTGATGTGATCTTGCTTAGGAGCTCGCTTGCCACAGATCCAGACCAGGCCTCTGGGGGCCAGAGACACCAGTCTGTCAGCTCAAGGTGAAGGCCAAGGGCACCTGGCTGCTGATCCCAGGGAGAAACATCAGAAATACTTGACTCAGGAGGAATGGGAGTCAGAAGTTAGCCTCGCCCATGGGCACTGCTCTGGGCTCCTGCAAAGCAGTCATTCAACTGATATTTTCTCAAGAGCCTACTGTGAGGTAGCCATTGTTCCTGAAGCTGAGTTTGCATTAGAGAGCAAGACAGTATCTCTTTTCTCGTGGAACTTATATTCTAGAGGGGACACCCTGCCAATGAACCAGGTTAAAGCAATGACTAAAAGGATCATTTCAGACAGCAGTAAGTGCCATGAAGAAAGAGAGAAGAGGGTGGGGTGATGACAGAAGGTGGAGGGGTCACTTTTGGTTGGGTGTTCAGAGATGGCCTCTCAGAGGACAGAACATTTGAACAGGGCCTTGAGTGACTAGAAGGAACCATTCATGCAGTGTAGGGAGAGAGCTCCAGGCGGAACTTTCTCTTCTAGCCACAGAAGGAAGGCAGAGTGAGAGGAGGTGGGAGAAGCAGGCAGGAGCCAGGCTGCACCGGGCCTTGAAAGCTGTGGATGAGTTTTATTCTAATATACACAGAAGCTACGGGAGGTGTCTCAGTGGGAAGAATGACAGATCTGGGCTTGAACTGTGGGGACCTAGAGAGCAGCAGCATCCCAGAAGCAGGTCATCTCAGCTCTTCTGCTCTCAAAGGGCCCCAAGAGGCTGTGCAGCCAGCCCAGTGCATCCCAGAATACCCACACCAGAAACTTGGGGTAGAAATCAGACTCCAGAAGGGCTCTGGTTGGCTTGCAACCAATTCAAATTAGTTGCCACTGTTGAAAAAACAACGAGGACATTTCAAGTACAAATCCATATTAAAATAAATAACAGAAGATCTGGCAACTTTAGGCTCATAAGCCCACATGATAGTGGCTGATGAGCTGGGTTGCAGTTACTCCTTCAAGGCAGGGCACATCCATTTTGCCACAGTCCCCATTCTTATCCCCATTACTGAGGGCATGTGTTATTTGCCATTTGTCAAGACGCTTGCCCTGTTGTTTTTTTCTGGAAGGGGAAAGTGACATATTTCTTGTGACACATCTAAAATATCTCTTTTCTGACCCAGCTTGCTTCATTTACCTGGCCTGTGAAAGCATTTGAGTTATGACCCTATCTCTTCCCCTCTGTGAATTGCACATTCCTCCTTTGTGAAAAAATGTGGTATTTGAATACGGAGATTCCAAGGCCCCTTCTGGTTCTGGCTTCCAAGACTCTCAGAGTCTGCACTTCAGAAGAGAGTCATGCTATTGATAATGCTTAATTGTTCTGCAGATGGTTTTTGAGGGATTGCTCACCCTTGCCACTTTTGCCCTTGAATTATGATTTATCTGAGCCCTTGGAAGGAAAATGCCTTTTGTTTTGGGAGTTTATCCTTCAGCTTTTTCTTTTGAAAAGAAATGAGTACTCAGAAAATGCAGCAAAGCTGCAGTTGCTAGGAAGAGAGCAGCAGCAGAGGCCATTTGGAGACAAGGCTGACAGAAAACTTGTCTCCTCCTTTACTTTCCATTCTCTTCCCTTTGTTTTTTTCTCTATCCTCTTTTGGGGAAAAATATTATAGTCAATAGCCCCTTCTAAAACATTGATTTTAATCTCGGATAGAGTTAAAGTTGCCCTGAATCCGAAGGCTTATTTCTAAAGAATACCCCCATCAGCCAAACTACTCTCAGTGAAATGACCTCCTGGGTTTTAATTATGGCTCTGCCACTAGATAGTCATTTGACCTTAGGCAAGTAATTTATTTTCCTCTGGGCCTCAGTTTCCTTATCTGTAAAATAGAAGGCTAGAGGGAATGCTTGTGTGCTATCATATGTACAGTAGTTCCTTCTAGCCCTAACATCTCAGGAGACTGCCAGAGATTTAGAGAATAAAGTAGCATCAACAGGTAGTCTCCATGACTGTCCTTCCATTTCAGCAAGGCCCTGGAGCCCCTTCACCTTGAAGCCATAATATTTCCCCAAAGGTCTTTGGCTTGCTCTCATCTGGCTATTTAATCAGTGGTAAAGGTGGAATTTCTATCCACCCTTCTCAGTAGATGTGATGTGCCCTGGTATATGCCTTGCCAGGTAATATTACTTTTAGCATTGTTCCTTTGTTGTAGAAAGGGCCAGTGACAGGACCTAAAAGTCTCTGATTATTGGTTCAAGTCCAGTATCGCTCTGGGATTCTGCTGGTCCCCAGCCGCAGAGATGATTAAATGAAGATTTAAGCAACAAGTGCGCCCCCTAGTGACTAATATAAAAATTGCAGAGAGACGCAGCCATTTAACAAATACTATTCATTGAATTTAAATCCTGTCTGCCTAACCCTCAAGATAAGATAAAAGAAGTGTGCATAAATGTCCGGTAAAGTAATATACAGACTAAAGATGGAAAGGTTATTGTCTCAAAGCTTGTACTTCCACTCAGAGCCAACTTTTGCCCACTTAGCATGTCCACTTCTTGCCCCTCAATTCTTTAAAAATTTTTAAAAAATTGATTCTAGAGAAAAGGGAAGGGAGGGAGAAAGAGAGGGAGAGAAACAACGATCGGTTGCCTCTTGCATGTGCCCAGACTGGGGACCAAGCCCATAACCCAGGCATGTGCTCTGACTTGGAATCAAACCTGCAACCTTTCGGTTTGCAGGATGACGCCTAACCAACTGAGTCCCATCAACCAGGGCTTGCCGCTCAGTTCTTGACTTAGCAATTGGGATAGAGCAACGACTTCCAACCTTTTTTTTTTCAGTCTCATGGCATAAACTGATTACTAAAATTCTGCAGCACACTAAAAAATATTTTTTTTTGTCTGACAAAATCGAGATAAAAAAATTATACCTATTGTTGTGCTGACTGTTGTCATTTTTTAATTTGATAATGCGAGAAAAAAGAGGTCAGTGCTCTTGACTAAATGGTTAGATATTGCATGTTTTAAAAATTCTTGTGGTAAACCAGTGTGCCGTGGCACGCCTGCTAAAAATCGCTGGTGTAGATGATATATTAAGTTTGACACTGCCTTCCTTAACTTACACCTGTCTCTCAGTGCAGCAGTGGAATTGGTTATTTCAGAAGGTAATCAGCTCTCAGTGGTTGCAGATGCACAAGCAGATGTTGCAGGAGTCCTTGGGAATGCTAGAAAAGGGCAGAAATAAGGTTAGATTCACTTATTCAAATGATCAAAAGCTTATTGAGTACTACTACTTAGAAACTTCCTAAGTGATAAGGTGTACAAGTTATGAAAAAAATAAAGTCCTTGTTTTATGAGCTTACATTTTATTGGGGGGGAAACAACCCCCAATGTTCATTTTAACCAGAGGGCTAAGATTCATCAATTTCAAATAATGCCAGTCTGATTTGACAAAAAGTTAAAACAATGATTCGACAGGGACACGGGGCACGTAGGGGACTTGTATATCAGAGTGAAAGCACTTGAGGCCTCTGGACATCACCCCGACAGACAGGAGCCCTACCACTGGCGGCTGTTCTGGATCATGAAAGTGGAATCTGAGGGAGGCTGGTTCAAGGTCTTTATTCTCCAAGGTGCAGTTGGTCCTGGGTGTTGCCTGTGGATAAGAGGCGAGGAGAAAAGGAACAGATGCAGGCATCTGAAGTTGCATAAATGCACAAGTTATCAGAGGTGGAAGGCATCTTAGAGATGATCTCTCCTAACATCCTCATTTTAGAGATGAGGTAACTGGGATGCAGAGAGAAGTGCCTTGCCTGAAGTCACAATTAATGATAATTAGCAAATGGTAATTTAACATTGAATTTGTATATATTGATAATGAGAACAAGCATATAACAAATAAAAGCATGAATAGTATGATTAATTCCAATATAATTATAGATTAAAAATCACATGTGGTTATTGTTTGGAGATGACATTGCAAAGGTTTAACATTTTTTGGCAGACAGCAGTCCCTTCTACATCATTCAATAAATTGGTTGGAGCAGTATCTCCCAAGGTGAAATATTCTGCTTCCAAAATACGAAGAGGCTTCCCAAACCTTGGGCTTCTTTCTTGGTGGCAGGAGGTATAAGGTCTTTTACTTTGAAGGGATGTCCCAACATATCTAAAACCACCAAATACCTAAAAAGTTCACAGTTGGGGCAGGCAGGGCCCTGGAGTTTTGAAATATTTATCTCCCGGAGAGCCAGAGTCATTGCCTCTTTTTGGTCATCAAATCAGACTAAAATGATGTCATCAATACAGTGGACCAATATGGTATTTTCTGGAATGTACAGATGGTCTATATCCCTTCATAATATTTTGTGACAGAGAGTATAATTGTGGCATACTCTTGCCCATCCCACCCCAAGCAAACTTCTTCTGATTATCCTTCTTGTTGGCTATTAAACATAGTACATTTGCCAGATCAAGAAGAACACCATAGAGCAGAGGCCACGTTACTCTGTTCTAGTAAGGATGCCCAATGTAGCACAGCAGCTGCACTAGTACTGCTGCTTGGTAGACGTCAGTAGTTAGTCCACTGTCATCTGCCACTGTCAGTCTGCTTTTTATAAGGGCCAGGCTCATGAACTGAATAGAACATGATCGAGACAGCCACTCCTGCATCATTTAAATCTTTGAGGGCAGTACCAATCTCTGTCATTCCCCCTGTTGTTCTTTATTTATTATTTTGCTAGAAGAGGGTATAGTGTCAGGGACTTCCACTTGATCTTTAATTTGGAGCCAATAGGGGCTTTTGCTAACTGCTAGGTAAGGCCATTCCAATTATATACTTAAGAGCTGGGAAAATGACTACCAGTTGGTCTGTGGACTCAGCAGGTTCACTGTGAGAGGGACCTGGCCCAGGACTCCATTTATTGCTTGACTCTCATGTGCCACTTCTCTAACAGGGACAATGATGGAATTTGGGTCCCTGGGTCTCTGTGTCAGCTCAGACCTTGTACATCACAGTCCTCAAAAGATTTAGGTATTTCCCTTTTCCCCAAATATTAGCACTATAGTTACCCAAAGTGTGGAAGATTCACTATTATACATACTGTGGTATTCCAGGGTACTTCTCCAAGGGGACTTGGCCTTTCCTTTAAAAAAATTAAAATATTGTTTTTTTTTTTTAAATAGGATTTTGAAACAATTTTAAACTTACAGGAATATTGCAAGAATAGTATGAAGAAGTCTTGTCTACCCCTCCCAGAAATCCCATTTAGTCTCATCAAAAATGTCCTTTATAGCAAAAGGATCTAGTCAAGTACAACATGATTCGTTCACATGTTCTCTCCCTATGGACTCCTTCAACCTGCAACATTTCCTCTGTCTTTTTTAAATTTCAGGACTTGGACATTTTTTTTTTTTTACCATGGGCCAGTCATTTTGTGGAATGTGCATCACCATGATGTGTTCAATATTTCCACATGAGTAGACCTAGGTTACATTTCATCCAGAATACCATGGATGTGGTGCTGTGTCCCTCTCATTGCAGTCTTACATCATGAGGATTTGTCCTTTCACTGTGGTATTAATTTGGTCACTTGATCAAAGTCATGTCCACCATGTTTCTCCACTAATAGCTACTTTTCTCCTTTTTGTAAATAGTAAGAATTTTGTGGGAGAAATACTTTGAGGTTATATCAAATGCCATTCCTCATCCCATTTTAATCCACTAGTTTCAGCATCCATTGATACTTTTTGCCTGAATTAATTATTATATTAATGGTTGCCAAATGTTGATTTCCTAATTCTATCCATTTTCAGTTGGAAGTCTACCATAAGGACACACTTTTTCTTCTCTCCATTTATTCCCCTCCCCCATTTGTATATTTATGCCATTGTGGACTCATTGATTCCTATTATTCAATGAGTTATAATCTGGTACTCTCATTATTTATTTTGGTGCTCATATTGTCCCAGATTTTTCAAAAGGTCCCTTTAAGCTGGTTTCTGTGTTTGTTTTATATCTCCACTATTCTTTGAGCCCTTCCTTACTTTCTAGAATAATAAGATTTTTTTCAGGGTCCCCTTGTTCTTTTCCTGCCCTGGTCCTGGAATCAGCCATTTCTTTATTTTTTATTTTTTAAGTATATTTTATTGATTATGCTATTACAGTCAGCCCAATCCCCCCCCCCCCCCCGCCTGGTACCTCCATTCCCTCCAGCAATGCTTCCCCACCCCCACTTAGTTCATGTCTATGGGTCATGCATATAAGTTCTTTGGCTTCTCCATTTACTTTACTATTCTTAACATCCCCCATCTATTTTGTACCTACCAGTTATACTTCTTGATCCCTGCACCTTTTCCCCCATTCTCCCCTTCCCCTCCCCACCGATAACCTTCCATATGATCTCTGTATCTAAGGTTCTGTTCCTGTTCTACATGTTTGCTTAGTTTGTTCTTGTTTTTTAGATTCATTTGTTCATAGTTGTGAGTTTGTTGTCATTTTACTGTTCATGGTTGTGATCTTCTTTTTCTTAAATATGTCCCTTTAACATTTCATATAATAAAGGCTTGGTTATGATGAACTCTTTTAGCTTTGTCTGGGAAGCACTTTATCTGCTCTTCCATTCTAAATGGTAGCTTTGCTGGGTAGAGTAATATTGGTTGTAGGTCCTTGCTTTTCATCACTTGAATACTTTTTGCCTTCAGAGTTTCTTTTGAGAAATCTGCTGACAGTCTTATGGGAACTCCTTTGTAGGTAATGCTCTGCTTTTCTCTTGCTGCTTTTAAGATTCTTTATCTTTCACCTTTGGCATTTTAATTATGATGTGCCTTGGTGTGGTCCTCTTTGAGTCTAGCTTGTTTGGGACTCTGTGCTTCCTGGACTTGTATGTCTATTTCCTTTGCCAAATTAGGAAAGTTTTTCTTCATCATTTTTTAAAAGTAGTCTTACTTTCTTTAAATGGAGAATACTATTTAGAAACTAAGATCTATTGGAATATTGCTGTTTCCAGCTCCACCCCATATGTATTTGTGTGCATATGCATGTACATTGAGATAAATATGAGTAGTTCTGTATGTGTGTGTTGAAAACCATTAGCTTACATATGTATTTGCAATTCCAATTTAGCACCAGTTCAACAGGGTTCACAGCTTTTCCTGTATTTATTTGTATTTACCTTTCCCAACTGGGGGAAATGTGGCTCCCATTATACTCTCTATATTTACTTATTTGCTCAATCGCCCTGAATATGACCAATAACCTGACCCCACTAGACCAGTGCTCTGCTTGGACACACTCCTCATGTGGGCCCTGATCCAACTGCTTTGCATCACCCCCCTGCTGTGATGTGATGTCCTTGCATGGGGTCATCAGACTTCGTTTCAGTTGATGGATCCTGGGTCTGAGACCTGGCTCAGATCTGAAGACTGGGTAAAGCATCCTGGCTGACCTCAATCTTCTGTTCATTCACTCTTGATTTCTATTGATTATACATGTCTCTTGCATGCCTGTAAATCTTTATTGCCCTGAGGAATACTGTGCTCTATTTTCCATTTCCATAGAGTCCTCTAGGTCAAGACCCCAGGCTACTGATGTTGCTGTCCATTGCGGTAATTAAGGTCAACCTGGCTCCGATGAGAATCCTCTCATCCCTATTGAAACCAGGAAGCCCAGCTCTGTAACAGTATCTTTTACTGCCAGCTCCGTTCTGCAGAGAACACCACCACTGAGCTTCCAAGGCATTTCTTTGCATCTTGGTAGAGGTAGCATCCTCTGGGCTATTCTGAGGAGCAGAGCCTGAATTGGGGATCCCTGTGTAAGTGCTTAGTTAATGGAGTGTCCAGCAGAAACCTGTGAGAAAGTGAGAAAAGCAGAATAGGGAAGGGGTGGGGCTAAGCATGGGAATTGTTTTAGGTAAAGTCAAGTTTCATTTTGTTCTTGAGTATACATTGTGTTATGGAGTCTGTCCCATCTTGAGGCAAGAGTGCAGGGTTTTTGTAACTTCTCCCTTAGCCAAGCATCTCAGGGTGATCCACTGGAGACAAGCCTTTGGAGAAGGTTACAGATTTGAGCCATTATCAGTGGCACTTGTACCAGCTGGTAGATGAACAAATGGAATCAAAATAATAAAAGGAGTCTCAGGGGATCTGGACCAGCAGTTTCTTCTATACCTGGACAGATCTCATCCCTAGTTGACTCTGAATCTTCTTATTTTGTGTCTGCATCCTGAGAGCTGACCATGGCTGGGGAAGGAGCCCAAGAGTGGTATCACTTTAAAAATGACCAACAGCTTCTATAAATATACAGTAGAATATAACTTGGCCTGGAAAAAGAATGAAATCTTACCATTTGTGGCAGCATGGATGGACTGGAGAGTATTATGCTAAGTGAAATAAGTCAGACAGAAAAAGACAAATACTATATAATTTTACATATATGTGGAATCTAAAGAGCAAAATAAATGAACACACAAAATAGAAACAGACTCATAGATATAGAGAACAGACTGATGGTTATCAGAGGGGAGGGAGGTTAAGGGATGGGGTGAAAAAGGTGAGGGGATTGGGAACTACAGATTGGTAGTTACAAATGGTCCCAGGGCTGTAGAGTATACTATAGGGAATATAGTCAATAATACTGTAATAATTATATATGGTGTCAGGTGCATACCTGAAGTATTGAGGAGACCACTTTGTAAAGTATATGATTGTCTAACCATGATGCTGTACACCTGAAATTAAAAATAATTTTGAATGTAATTGAAAAATAAAATAAAACAAAAAAAATGATCAATAGCTTCAAGCAAATCCTTAGTACTGCGAGGCAGCTATGGTACATTTCCCTAATCTGTTCATCTCTGTTCTCCTGTGACTATTTTATGACTTCCTCTTTCCTTAAGCCTCTGACTCCTTCTCCATCATCTCCATTGTCAACTGATGACCTTAACTGGTACAATGGAAACAATGGTAAGAGAAATTCCTCGAAACTCCACTTCTACATCTATTACCTACTAAAGAACATCTTTAACTACGTACATTCTCTTCCTTACTCTTACTGTAGGTGAACTATCACCATTCCTGCTGTTAACCCCATGTAGTAGGAGAGTGGATTGTTGGAGGGTGAAGCCCCCCCCAGATGGCACTGTGGGCCCAGCAGGGGCCACCCCTTACTCAAGTCTAAGGGTGGTACTACCCGCAGCCGGAAGGGAGCAAAGGAAAAAATATCTTGGCCACTTTCCTGTTGGTACCTCCCATTGACTGAACCAAGGAAGCCCATAACTTTAGTCAGTAGAAGGTAGTCTTCTGGGGCACAGAGAAAGGGAAAGAGGGTGGAAAATTGGTGAGGTGGGGGCAAATGGGCAATAGCCAGCACAAACGGTATCTATATACTGATGATTTCCACATTTTTATCGCCACAAGAACCTCTTAATTCCAGACTCATATATCTACTTGCCAATTGTATTAGTTAATCTGTTGCTCCTAAGAAATTACCATGAATACAGGATTCTGGGCTGTTTCGCCCTATGCTTAGGGAGGCTTCCAAGGAGTCACAAGGGAAAAGAAGAGGCATTGCCTCCCGCCCTCTCCCCTGTTTCCCCTCCCCAGTGTGACTGCAGCTGTCCCTCCGATTGTGGGACAGGTATGGTCATTCTTCACACACATTTGCTGTGATGCTGAACCTCAGGTTTTCCAGAAGGGGGAGCTGAGGGAATAAGTGTATGGGCAAACAAGAGGAGTAAAAGGTTATGAAAACGATCCTGATTTTTCATTTTACTTCTTAGGGTCACAGGGGTCTCACATATCTGGGTGGACAGGCCCTACAATTTGGCATGACCAAATGAATAGAAAAAAATTTTCACTCTGGCAACTAGAGAAAACAATGTCTATTCAACTAAACCTTCTAGACCCTGTGACTTTTAACCTTCTGACTTTTACTTTCCTTTCCATCCTCATTTACTATTCCTTGTCTCCTATTTTCTGGCATTGTCCTCCAAAACCCCTGCCATGGAAGACATGGGGAATGGGTCCCACAACCCTGCCACACTGAGTCTGGCTGGAGTTGAGAAATCCTATGAAGGCAGCACTCCGCAGAATTTATCAGCCTATTGGTATTAAGCAGAGAGGAAACCTCCACATGGTTCAATGCTTTGTAAGTAGTTTTTGTTCCTTTCTTGAAATTACCCTGTGTCTGCTTGCTTTCCCTGTTGCCATCTCTTTGGGTCAAAAATTGTGTCTTAAACTTAGGCACCTCCTGGGATTATTATGAATATCAAAAAAGGCAGGAAAAATAGCTGTTAGGAATTGGCTTTGTAAATGAAGGGCTCTATAAAGGTAAGAGCTTCTGCTCTCCAATGCCAGCCCTTTCCTGAAGCTGCCCCAAGTTTGCACCTCCACCCCGTAGAGTCCTAATCGAGCTCAGCTAGCTCTGGGGTGGTAGTTACTGGTAGCCAACATGTCTGCCCTCAGAACACCCTGTACTGCTATATCTTGTCCATTTCTGCAACTCTCAGAGAGTCAGTCAGAGTGCTTTACCAATATTGATGCCCCATGCTTATTAATCAACTGAGGATAAGACAGAAATGGCTGTCCACCCAGCAGTACGCACCATGTGGTGTCAGTCCAAATTCCATCCGGCTCTGAATAACAGGACAGGGCAGATAGGTCTGAACAAAACCACCACGATTCAACACTAGTTTGTGTGGCTGGCTGGCCCACACATCCTTCATTGTTCATGTTTAGAACTACAACACTTCCCTTTTTGCTGGTGACATATGCTACTTTCCTGAAAAAGGATATTGGTTGTGAGTAAACGATTTGAGAATGTCCCACACCCCGTCTCTAGCGATTGATCCAGTGGGGTCACGTGACCCCAGCAGGGCCAATGTGCAAGCCCTCTGAGGTTTTTCTAACCGGAGGTGGCAAATAAGTTTCCTTTTCACTAGGAGCCTTTAGGAAGGGTTAGGGGAGAACGTTGTATCTGCAGAGATCATGATTATGAGAGCTACTCCTATCAGCTCCAGGGGACTCTAAAAAAAAAAAAAAAAGCCAAAATGCCATGGCCCTCAATATAATATTGAATGTCAACTGTAATTGAAAGAAAAAAAAAAACTTTAAAAAGTCTTTTATTCATTTTAAAATGAGTTGATTGGTTTCTTGTTATTCAGTTGCGAGTTCATATATTCTGGGTATGTCATTTAATAAATCTATGTTTACAAAACAAAAAATGCTGTGGCTAATGGAATTTATGTTTCTGAAAAAACCTGTCTTTATGTGGGCTCTATGCTTACCTAGGGGATAAAATGTGAAGCAGCTCCCCAGTGGGCAGAAATCTTTGTCTTAATTTTAAGCCCTGTACCTGGCTTAAGTTGCCTGATCAATAGGAGTCACTCAACTTGCTTCTGGATTTCTCTCAGAGGGAAGTAATCCTCTGTGGCAGGGAGGCAAGTTAGGAGCCTCCTATACAGCCATCTTGCTCTCAATTAGGTTTCTGTACTCTAGCAATGAACAATCACAAGATTAAGAAAAAAGATATTGTGTTCAATAGCATCAGAAAACATACTAATTTGGCAAAAGGTATGGAAGACTTGTGGAGTAGAAACTACAAAAAGTTGCCGAGAAAAATAAAGGAAGACCTCAATAAATAACAGGATATACTATGTTTATGAACTCAAAGTCCCTTTATCCTAAGATGTCAATTGTCTGCAAATTAATTAATAGATTCAAAAACAACCAGTCAAAATTTCATCAGAAGTTTTATAGCTGTTTGAGAAGCTTCCCCCCTAAAATTTGTATAGCAATGTAAAAAGACTTAGTTAGCTAAAATAATCCTGAAGAAGAAAAACAAAGTTAGAGGATATATACTACCTGATAGACTTACCACAAAGCTACAGTCATCACAACAGTGGGTGTTGGTTTAAGAATACACCAGAGATAAGCAAACTTATTTTGTAAACGGCTAGGTAGTAAATATTTTAGTCCTGTAACAGCTACTCAGTCCTGCTGTGGTAGCATGAAAGTGGCCACAGACAATATGTAAACAAATGGGCATGGTTATTTTCCAATAAAACTTTATTTACAAAAACAGGCAGTGAGCTGGATTTGGCCCATAGGCTGACTCCTGGAATAGACTGATAGGACAGATCAGAATGTCCAGAAATATTTCCATGCTTATAAGGATAGTTTTTGACATGGGAGCTAAATTATTCAATGGAGCTGGTGTCTTTTCAACAGTGTGCTGGACAACTGGGTAACTGTATGGGAAAAAAAAAACCTTGACCCCTACCTCAAACTGCACAAAAATGAATTTGAAATGGATCATACATCTAGAAGTAATTCTGCTTTTTGCAGAAAGCAAAAATTATAACACTGTTATAAGAAAACACTGGAGAATACCTTTGTTTCCTTTGGAGTAAGCAAAGATTTCTTAGAATGTATAAAGTACAAACCATAAAAAAATGAATAAATTGGATTTCATAAAAAGACAATAACTTCTGCCCATCAAAAGATAATTTAAAAACGAATAAGCAAGTCCCAGACTGGGAAAAAGTATTTGCAATGCATAAATCTGTCAAAGGATTTTTATTTAAAGTACATAAAGAGCTGCAACAAAATCAATGTAAAGAGACTAACAACCCATTAAAAAATGGATAGCAAACTTGAACAATCACTTCAAAAACAGATATACAAATAGTCAAATGCACAGGAAGATATGTATCCTCTTTAGGGGACAAGTTGGGATGTTTCAGGTGTAGGTGAAATAGGTATGTCACGTTAAGGAGAGGGGTGACTTTGCCTTATTAGCTTTATTTGGAATTAATTATGGCTTGATGAAGTGTTTATGGGTGCCGAGTTAATAAGGGGTAGACTATGATGGGTTTGAAAGTGTCAACTTGTCAACTTGGCTAGGTTGAACTATGTTTCCTAGAATTCCTTTTCTTTCCATGTATGTTTCTGGTTAAGGTGGACATCAAGAGACAATTTGCACAAGATTAGTGGTTGGAAGTGAAGCAGCAGCCATATTGTTTTTATGCATGAAAGATGAGTGCAGGGCACCAGGTGCACGCTCATCGCATTGGGATGAGGCAGCAGCTGGGTCTGCAGCGGCTCCACCCTCCTTCGGATCCTCCTTCAGTGTCTCTGACTCTGGACAAGGCATGTGTTTAGCTCCATGAAGAAGGCAACCAACTTCTCCTGAAGAACTCTCATAGCATAAAAATGCAGGCACTGAGAGAGACTGGCATAAATTCTGCTCATTTATCTTGGGTTTTAACTCATGCTCCTGGGTTCTTGTTTGCCCTTCAGACTTTGAGTTCTAGAATCAGAGAAGCAGCAGCCTTACAGTGTAACCACATTCATTTTTTAAACCCGTGAATGTATTGCATTTTCAAAACTAAAATTTTAAACAAGGCATATATATTTAACAATATAACCAAGAAAAGGAAAATAGAGATATAAAAAGATGAAAGAAGAGGAGGGAGAGAGGGAGAGGAGGAAGAGGAGAGTAAGATATGGAGATAGAGATAAAGATAGACATAAAGAAGGGGAGGGATGGGGAGGAGTTGGAGGAGAGAGAGAGAGAGAGAGAGACAGAGATGGAGATAGAAATAGAGAAGGGGAAAGGAATGGAGAGGAGCTCCCCATCTCTAGCCATTAAGGAAATACAGAATGAAAACCATGATGAGATAGCAGTATATACTTCTATGAATGGCTTAGTATAAAAAAATACCAATGATTTCAAATATTGGCAAGGCTTTAGAAAAACTGGATCTTCTATACATTGCCGGCAGGAAAATAAAATGGTACAGCCATGCTGGAAAACAGTTTGCATTTTCTATTAAAAAAAAAGGTTGAACATACACTTACCATACAAACCTGCAATCTACTCCTGGCACTTATTTTAGAGGATGGCAAACTTACATTCACATGAAAACCTCTATACAAATATTCACAGCAGCTTTATTTATAATAAACTGGAAAAAACCAAATGTCTTTCCACTTGTGAACGGTGAAATAAAAGGCGGTACAGCCATACCATAGAATACAACATAGCAATTCAAAAAAACATCAACAACAAACTATTGATACATGCAACAACTGGGCAGATGTCGAGATCACTGAGCTGAATGAAAAAAGTCAAACTGAAAAGGCCAAATACTGTATGATTCCATTTATACAACATTTTGAAATGACAATATTGTAGAGATGGAGAAGAGGTCAGTGGTTGCCAGGGGTTTGCAATGAGTCCAGGTTGGGTATGTCTACAAAAGATTGTCCAAGGGGGTTCTTTTGTGATAAAGAAACAGTTTCATATCCTGAATATGGCTGTAATTACATGAGTCAATGCATATGAAAAAATGTTCTAGAATTATATACAATAAAAATGAATGCATGCAAAAACAGGTGAGATCTGAGTAAGATGTATAGTGTAGACAACTGGATTCTACTCAGGTCATTTTCTTGATTTTCATAATGTTCTATATTTGTGTAAGATGTCACCATTGACAGACACTGGGTGATGGGCATACAGGAACTCTCTGCACTGATTTTGCAGCTCCTTGCAGGTCTATAATTAATTGTTGGATTGACTACCTACATGGATATTGCACTAACCACAAATGAGGACATGGTTCCCCTGGCTGCTCTGGCTCAGTGGATTGAGCATCGGCCTGCAAGCCAAGTGTCGCTGGTTAGATTCCCAGTCAGGGCACATTACTAGGTTGCACGTCAGGTCTCCAGTTGGGGGCACAAGTGAGAGGCAACCACACAGTGATGTTTCTCTCCCTCTTGTTCTTCTTTCCCCTCTCTCTAAAAATAAAATAAACAAACAAATAAATAAATTATTAAAAAAAAAAAAAGAATGAGGACATGGTTTATGCTGGAAAGAAGTGTGTGAACCAAGCCCGCAGGCCAAGAGACAATATAATAAGCATTCACACAACCATAATTAAAATTAAGCATATATTAAAATTTTGACATATTTGCTTCTTGTCTGTCTTTAAAAATGAATAAATAAAATTTTACAGAAAGAACTAAAGCCTCAACTTTCACTCACAGATCTCATCAGAGAACCTGATGTTGATATGCATTATTCTCCCATTCGTGTAACAGGATGTTAAAAATAGTTGGATCTAAACATCAAGATACTATAGATATTACATTTCGAAAGAGGTAGGAGATGTGCATAATTTAAATACGAGATTTCCAATAAAGGGTTAGCAAGTCTTAAGTCATCATCTATATCAAAGCTATAAACAATTGGAGTTGAATTTTTATGTGAGGCATAAAACATTGAGTTTAATTTAAAGATCAACCATCTCTCTTGCACCCAATGTGGACTTTTGCAGGCAAAAAGACTTTAACCCAGAAGAAGATGCACTCTTTTGTTTCTCCTTCCCCCCACCCCCTCACCCTTGTCCTTGTTCCACCTGTTTGTTGTTTGTAGCTGTGGTTTCTCATCCTATTGAGTTGGGTGTAGCTCAGAGTAAGTGTCGGGAGGTCAGGAATTTCCTCTTTTGCTTGTCCTGCTTTGGTGACCTTGCAGACTTTGTGTGTCTTGACAGTATTGTAGAGTTGACTCCAGCTCATTCTAGAAACCTTATGCGAACCTCTGTCACTTCAAGGTCGCGATGGAAATTGCTCATTGCTCACCACAATTCAACCTATGATCCTTCTTAAGGGGGACCTAGCAACCATGACCATATATTGGGATTGTCACAGGAAATGAAGCTTATTTGCATACTGATCATCAGTTTCTCATTGTTTTATTAATAAAAAAATTTATTCCTCATCTGAGGACATTTTTTCATTGCTTTTAGAGAGAGAGGAAGAGGAGTGAGAGAGAGAGAGATGAAAAAACATTGATATGGGAAACATTGATTGGTTGCCTCCCATACACACTCTGATTGCGGATAGAACCCACAACCTAGTATGTGCCCTGACCAGGAATTGAATGCCCAACATTTTCGTGTATGGGACGATGCTCCAAACAACTAAACTACACCAGCTAAGGCTTGATCACCATTTTCTAAACAACACTTGTACTTTTATTTTATTTTAAGTATATTTTATTGATTATGTTGTTACTGTAGTTCCAATTTTTTCCCCCTGTGCTCCCCTCTGCCCAGTACCGCCCTTTCCTCCAGCAATCCCACTCCCCTTAGTTCATGTCCATGGGTTGTGCATATAAGTTCTTTGGCTTCACCCTTTCCTATATTATTCTTAACTTCCCCTGGTCTATTTTGTACCAACCAATTATGCTTCTTAATCCCTGCATCATTTCCCCATTTCTCCCCTTTCCCTCTCCCAGCTGATAACCCTCCAAATGATCCCCATACCTATGATTCTGTTCCTATTTGGTTTGCTTAGTTGGATTTTGTTTTTATTTTTTAGATTCAGTTGTCGATAGTTGTGAGTTTGTTATCATTTCAGTGTTCATAGTTTTGATCTTCTTTTTCTGAAGTAAGTCACTTTGACATTTCATATAATAATGGCTTGGTGATGATGAACTCCTTTAGTTTTATCTGTCTGGGAAGCACTTTATCTGCTCTTCCACTCCAAATGATAGCTTTGCTGGATAGAGTAATCCTGGTTGCTGGTTGCCTTTCATCACATTGAATACTGCTTGCCAGTCCCTTCCTGCCTGCAGTGTCCTCTGAGAAATCAGCTGATAGTCCTATAAGCACCCTCCTGTAGGCAACTCTCTGCCTCTCTCTTGCTGCCCCCTGGACTCCCTCTTTATCTTTCCTCTTTGGCATCTCAATCATGATGCATCCTGGTGTGGTCCCCTCTGGGTCCAGCTTGCCCAGGACCCTCTATGCTTCGTGGACCTGTATGTCTATCTCCTTCACAAATTTGTGAAGTTTTCCTCATTTTTTTCAATTATTGCTTCTTCATTCTGCACTGGTTGACTGTTTTTTTCTTCCTTATGTTCCAAATCATTGATATGAACCCCAGTTTTCTTCCCTTCACCATTTGTTTTGCGTGGATTTTCCATCATTTCATTTAGCATAGCCTTCATTTCTCTTATGCGTTTGCCATACTTAAGCATATCTGTCTAGCCTGTGAGCATCTTTATCGCTAGTATTTTGAATTCTGCATCTGTTAGGTTGGCTATTTCCTTGCCACTTAGTTCTCCCACTGGAACCTTGATCTGTTTCCCCTTTTGGGCCATACTTCTCTGTCTCCTCATTCTGACAGGCTCCTGTGTTTGTTTGCCTCTGCGTCCCAGGTAGAGCTGTCGCTCCTGTTACATTGTAAGTGGCAGAGCCTTAGGGATTCGTCAGTACAGGGCGACCTGTTTCACCACGTTGTGGTGCTGTATGTGGGGGAGGGGTCCGAGAGGGAACAATGCCACCTGCCCAGAACTCATCCCTTTTCAGGCACCTCTCCCACTTCCACGCCAGACTGGCGCCCAGCCAGCTGCTGCCCTGGCCATTGTTCCTGGAGTGGGTGGGTTGCAGACATTCTAGGATCATGGGGACCCTTTAAACAAGCAGACTCTGCTGAGAGACCGGCAGTTTCTGTCTCCATCCCAACCCCCACTGGTCTGCACAGTCAGAAGCAATGAGGCTTGATTTTCCCCAGTGCTGGGACTGTGAGCTGCTAGGTCCGGTGAGGAACTGGAAATGTTCCCCAGGTATCCCTCCTGACTTTTTAAAATGTGTGACTATGCTTTCTGCCAGCCTGCCTCTGTCACTGCTGCTGCCGCTATTGCCACCACCACACAGTGTCCCCTCTGCCCTGACTCCGCCCCTTCTACCTGTCTGGATGAGTATTTCTTCTTTATAACTTTGTTTGCTGTACTTCCCTGCAGTTTGATTTTCTGGAACTTCTGGCTGTTTCTAGCTTTGAGGTAGTTGTATACCTTCTTAGTTGTGGAGGGAGGTTCAGCGTGTCTGTCTACGCCTCCATCTTGGCCAGAAGTTCTCTGTACTTTTATTAACAATGCTACTGTGAATTGTCTCTTCTCCCATTTTCATTTGTTCAGTTCCTCTTTATCTTTCCTTGCTGTCTCAGAATATTGGTGTGGCTGCCCAAAGTGACACAGGGTACTTGCTTGGCAAATGTTGAAGCATCTGTTCAAATTCCAAGTATTTCAAGAGGTCTTTCCTGATCCACTTGCCATGACATACACACTTAGCAATGAGACATTCCCCCTCTCTACTCCCACCTATGAGTTTGCATCCTGGAAGGATTCAGAAGTAATTTACCAATATGATAGGCATATGTAAGGAGATCTCTTCTTCCACACTCTACTATAAGCTTTTGGAGAATAGAAATGAAATCTTATCTATTTTAATAACATTGAAAGTATGGGTGCCCAATACCTATTTTACTGTCACACAGAAAGAGCATCAGGCAACCTCTCTGAATTCCAGGTAGCTGCAAAATATAGGTTCAGGTGAGAAGAGTATATGCTCATTATTATAGTCAGGTGTAAACACACAAACTTCTGAGGCTGCCTGACTTGCAACAAAGGTTACCTCCAGTCACCATCTCTGGTAATGTCAAACCCTACCACCTTATTCTGAAAATTGGTACCTGACCACAAATGGCATATGATTCAGACCAGGGCAATCTCATAATCTCACTATCTGCTTTGATTGCCTAGACTGGGCTTTGTGACCTAGGTTGCTGATGGAGTCCTCATGAGATTGGGTTCCCTGAATCCAGGTGCAGTACTTCAAAGTTAGCACTGGCAAGTTCTGCACTCCTGCATATGCCAGGATTTCTGGATGCTCAAGTGGGCTAGGTAGAGGCAGGACTTCCTCTGCTGGAACACAGGGTTTGGACACAGGTAGTGGGCCAATGGCTGTGATCTAAGCACCTGCAGGCACTCTTCTTGAAAAGTGTTTCCATGAATTGCATATGTCAGAGTGCAGCCAAGATGACAAGGAATGTCACTGATATCAAATTAACCAGTTTCCCAGGTGAAACCCAACAGTCTTTGTTTCAAAAATGAGGCAATTTTCCCTAAAGGATTCCTCAAAGCTGTACGATTGAAAGAATCGTAAGACTCACAGGGCTGAATCTCCTAAGAACCCTCAGTCTAAGTTGGTGGCATCACATCAAAGTCCCTTGCCTGGTGCACAGGCCACATGTGCTGTTTCCCTGCCCTCTTCCACCACCCTGCAGTTGAGCTGAGGAAGACCTTACCTACAACCAAGTTCCACTCCCCCCTTTGGAAATGAAGGGGTACATGTAGAATGCAACATCAGTCAAGGGCTATACAGGGAAGAGCATTGAATCAAGGGGTAGGCAACCTAGCTCTGATGGATTATTTGGTCTGAGAAAGTGAAAACTGTAGTTAGTATCATTTTTCATAGCTACCTGTGGTGTCTCCTGACTAAAAGTCATAGCCAGAAAAGTTGGTACAAAATCCTGAGGCTTACAGTGTGTTCCAAAAACTAGTATCTCTGTGTTAATAATAAATGGCTTTCAAGATTTCTATTTTAAAATCAACACTGAGGTTTCAATGGCCAAATTGGAATTGGTAGGACATAGTTCTAGAGTCTACACTGGTTGAGGTGAGAACTGTAAACAATTCATCATTTCTTAAAGGGAAAGGCCATGGTTTTCTTTACTACAACCCAAGACCAACTTGTCACTGTGCTGCGGACAATTGCCACCAGAGGACTTTTCATGAGCCTAATTTGGACTATTCTTATGCAGGGAAATAGTCTCTCTCTAGGAATACCATTTTCCCAAGGAATCCAAATGAGTTTAGCAGTAAGCCAACTCATTTATTCAAGCTTTTTACTTGTAGAATGCCTCCATCACAGGATTAAACATGAATCTTAAGGGACTATATATTCTGAGAAAAAAAAAAGGCATCTATTTTTCCTATCTGATCAGGTAAAAAACAATTCTGAACAAGGGTTCATGGTTTTGAACAAGGATTCTTCCATTACCATTAAAACTATAAAGAAAAAAGATTCAATAAAGAGATTCATAGTAAGATTACATGAGAAATTTATTGGTAATGTCCAGAAAGCTGGAGAGGTATAACTTTCGAACTAATGTTCTTTCTGAGAAAAACTAGAAAACCCAGATTTAAAATAACCTACTTGAAGCATTGGGGAATAACTGAAGCATTCTGAGGCATGAGGCTGAGAGAAGACTAGATAATTTCCAAGCCTGGTGGGGCAGCATTGAGTCTCATTCCACTTCTGACCGATCAGGGCAGAGGCTCTCCATCACTGCCCCAATCTGCTCCCTGACATCTCCAGGGCTTCCTGAGGAAGGCTTCCTCCGTGTTCACCCTCCTCAGGAGTGTCCTGCAGAGCCCTCTGGAGAACTTGCCTCAGGGTCTGACGCCGCTTCCACCATCGCTGCCTAAAGGAGCCAACGAAGAAGTAAATGATGGGGTTGGCACAGCTGTTGACAGTGGACAGAAGAAAAAAAGTCATGTAAAGAGGAAGGAAGACCATAATATCTTTTAGAAGCCAGACTAAGAGGAACTGGCTGATGCCCAAGGGCAGGCCACAGAGGAGGAAGACCAGCACCGTGAGCATGATGGTCACATATAACCTGGTGGGCTGCGCCCGCTGGGAGCCACACAGCAGTCTGGTCAGCAGGGCCAGGCTGGACCCAGAGAGAAGCACAAATAGCAAAATCAGCCAAGCAACAATGATGAAATCAAATGCTTGACACGAAGTTTGGTCATGATCACTCATCAGGAAGCCGCAGTAGTTCCCTTTCAGGATGCTCAGCAACAGGGACATGGTCCAGGGCAGGGCACACATGACAGCAGACACATGTCTGGGGCGGCGGCAGCGGTACCAGATGGGCCACAGGACAGAGAGACAGCGCTCTGTGCTGATGGTGCTGAGAAAGCTCAGGCCTGTAATGTAGGCACAGAATGACACATGGCTGTAAATGTGCAGGATGATTTCGGTGTCAAAACAGAGTGCCGTAAGAACAAGTAGAATAGGACAGCAGAGGAAGAGGAAGTCGGCTCCCGCCAGGTTGAGGATGTAGATGGAGAAGGCGTTTCTCCTCATGTGGAAGCTCAGGAGCCAGAGCACAACAGCGTTACCTGCCAGCCCCACCAGGGAAAAGATGAGTGTGAGTAAGATGAGGATTATGCTCTCCATTCCAAAAGTTGGCAGAAGGTGCTGTTCACTTCTGTTTGTTGGTGTGAGTTCTGTGTTCCAGGCTGTGACAGCTGGATTCATGCTCAGAAACCCTCCATGGGTGCCACTGGAACGGAAAGAAGACTTGAGCACCTAGTGCATGATAACTGAGTCACATGGCCACCCTGCTACATGGGAATTACTGTCTGTGTTACATAGTAGGGAAATAGAGGCCTGCAGAGATTAAGATACAAAAGATCACAACCTTGGAGTCCTGGAACCAGGATTTAAATTTAGTTCACATTGACCCTAAAGCCTGGGCTCTCTGTTGCTGCATGGCCACTCTACTGACATTGGAATATTCTATAATCCAAACGTCTCCAGTCACAATTCTAGGTTATGTCATGTCTGCAGGAGGCAGGAGGAGAAAAGTCTGCACAGGTATGTGGATGATAATAGGACTCTGATCTTAGCATAGTTACTTGTGCTCTGAGACTGAGATTTCCTTTAAAGGGCTGGAAGTTGAAAACCCCAGACATGACCTCTGAGCTATCCCAACATTTGAGAGTGGTCCATCCACCTTAGAGAAAGGAGACCATGATTTAGGGTCATGCAGGTAATGCAACATTCTGCTATGAGAAGTGTGACTATGGCCTGGTCTCCTGTACTAGAAATGCCCTACTGTGTCAGTTTTATGAGGACAGGACATAAGTATGTCCTGCCCACTAGTGTTTACCCAGTGCCTAACTGGATATGGGACACAGTTTAGCACACTCTTCTAATGGGTTTCTTTCTAGAGCCACCAAATTAATAAACATAAACTACTTATCAATAACAGTGTACTCTCACCTTAAAAATATATTCTATCCTCAGCTATGGCTTCTGTGGCTCAGTGGATTGAGTGTCAGCCGGTGAACCAAGTATTGCTGGTTCAATTTCCAGTCAGGGCACATGCCTAGGTTGCACGCCAGGTCCCCAGTTGGGGGCGCGTAAGAGGCAACCACACATTGATGTTTCTCTCCCTCCCTCTCTTTCTCCTTTCCTCTCTCTCTTAAAACAAGTAAAATAAAATAGAAGTTTGTTAATTAAAAAAAACTATTAAAAATATATTCTATCCTCTATGAATTTATGATGATAGTGAGGACTTATTCTGAAAAAATAAGTGATATCAGATAAAGAGGTGCTAAGAGTCAAATAAACAAAGTCAGGAGATACAATGTGATTTCGATCTACTCACATTAAGAGAGAGAGCGTCCAAGGAAAACCAATTGTAGAAAGGCTAGAAGAAGAAATGGATTTTCTCCATTTTCCACCAAATCTAATTCCCATTTTCTCTACCCTCCTCTGCATCCCAGGAGGAGACGTCTGTGTGCCTCTGTGATGGGCTCCCTCTCCCTCTGTCTCCTGGCTGCTCTCAGGAAAGGGAGACACTGACAAATGATTGGAGGGCAGGAGGAGGGTGTTGGGGATTATAACTCCCTGGCTCTCTGCTGTCAGGCTGTCAGTTGGCCATGCCGGTGTTACTCTATCTAAGGACATGGCCCAGTTTGGCCCTTTCCTGCTGTCATAGTCACAACCATAGTATAGTCACAGCCTCCTGAGTCAGGAAAACTTTTTCTCCCTTTTCCCCTTTAAGCCTTAAGTTGGTAGCAGCTCCTTATTAAGACTTTCCTTGGTGGGCTTCAATGTCTTTTCTCCATTTCCCTTAGTCTGCCCAAAATTTGTACACAGTTTCTTTGTTAATTCTCTGCAATTACCTCATTCGTTTGTGTCCTGTTTTATTTTTATTTTTATTTTGCTGGGACAAGCCAGACGCAAACATGTAACAAACAAATAAAGAAACAGTTCAATGAACAGCAAGCTAATCTGTGAAACTTGAGGTTATTAAAAACAATTTAGGTTTGAAAGCAATGTCTGAGAAACAGAGGGGACATGGTTGGTCCTGTGTGTATCTCCCACAGTTTACGTTAGCAGCACCCAAAGCATCTGTGAGTGAACTTCCTGGCTCTGGACTCTCGCTGATGGATGCCCTTGGTTCTCTGCATGTCCCACCCAGTGCAATAATGAGCAAGTGGACCCAGAGGGACAGAACAATACTGCCTTTGAAAGAAAACAGTGCTGAGCTGACTTACCTTAGCACCATCTTCTGCTTGAAGGCGGAGAGTAGAAAAGGAAGAGCTCCAAAGGAGTGTAGAAAACCAGCTTCTGGATAGAAGGTGCCTGCAGGAGCAAGAATGAAGCATAAAGACCAGGAGAGGCTATCAAGATACTGGAGAGTCCTGTGATTTCCTGCACCAGGGACACTGTGATTCTTTAGATGTGATACAAGGACATCACAAGATCTTTCTCATTTGCCTCAACTCCAGTGACTTATCTCTTCCTCTCTCCATTTTACCCATTCCGGCGCCCCTCCCTGTGAGGACTGGCTGCCCTGGAGCCTGTTGCTGCCCAGGGTGAGCCTGTGCAGAAATCCCGCCCACCGAGCAGTGTGAGCTCCCAAGCTGGAGAGAGTTTGCTTAGCATTCAGGGCCCTGAATGGCCTGGCTTTTTTGACCTTTTTCATTTACTAATAGAAGTATTGTATGCACATTAGTGTATTTCATAGGACACTAAAATGTATAAAATGAAATGTAAAGCCTCTTCTAATCTTGTTCTCCAATAGCATCTGATGTTTACAGTTCCTATTTTTGACCCTTTGCCTAATAAAACTGCATTTCTAGTTTTGATCTATCGATATTAGCAACTGTGTATAATGTGTTTCCTTATAAAGGATAAGGAATTTAGCACTCCACATCCCATCACACACTGATATTTGTTAGCTAGATTACTTACTGATGATCTGGGGACAACCAGTATTTTAAGCCTTAGCACTGATGGCTTCCTTTTCTATGCACAAATGTGCAGCCAACTTGAATTACATGGCATTTCCCTAAAAAAATTAACTATGACTTATGCATATGTTCTTTGGGACAATGATGTGAGACTACCTGAGGGTGTGAGTGGAAGAGGACAAAAGGGGAAAATTGGGACATCTGTAATAACATAAACAAAGTATAATTAAAAACTTAACTACAAAGCATTCAAAACAATCAGAAAAACTTATTCACTCATTTTGGCACTTACCCAACTATTCTGTGTGCCTGTGCTGTGCCAGGCACTGTTCCAGGCAGGCCAGATGCAGGAATAAATGACACACAGGACTATGCACCTACATTCCAGATGAGCTGGTTGAGCTCACCCTGTGAGGGACTATTGCTGGAGAAGAGTTTAGAGACTCAACATCAGGGCCTCCACCCTGTAGACCCCTCAAAGAAGATGGAGATCCCGCCAATGCAGTCCTAAGAAGCAGGTACTGAAGGAGGGAGCCCAGGAGAAGAGCACAGTATCCTGAGGCTGAACTGAAAAACTGGAGCAATAGCATCAGTCTGATTTGAGAGACTGAGTGAGATGTAGACTAATAGCTAAACTCGGGATAAGCAGTACAGAGTCTTTGCTGATCATGACAGGTATGGTTACAGTGGATGGTGGGGCTGGAAAATTGAAAAAGTGGGTTGAGGAGAGAATGGCAGATGGTGCGATAGTCCTCCTGGAAAACCCCAGACAATCAACTGACAATCATCACAGTGAAAGACAGCTCAGAAAGATGGCTGGGAACAATATTTCTCTATAGAAATCAACAGCTTTCCTATATATGAAAAAAAATTACACAATACACTAAATTAAACCTCATTACTTCTGGAGAAAACAGAATTCAATGAGGAACTAACAGCTCTAACATATATTAGAAGTTGTAAAACAACAGTGTAAACAACAATGTTGTGTTAATATACAAACAGGTAGAAAGAGATAACTAGCAATTCTCAGGACTCAAACATAAATTCATAAGGAATTCAGTAATTTATACCTAGTTATATTTTAAACGGTTTTTATATTCCAATATGTATAAGGATGTCATATAGAATTGGAAAGGTAAGGGTTTTGTTTTTTTTGTAACCATGACCTAAAACTAAAAAATTGTAAGTAAAGATACTGATTAAAATATTATTACAAAATAAAAATATTTTTTATGAATAAGATCATCAGCAAGTCAAACAAAAAATAAAAAATACTTACATTGCATAGTTAAACAAAATTCTAATGTATATGCCTAAATTCTTATATATTCATAATATAAAAATAAATTGTTATATATCTGCTATCTATTGCCTAGAAAGAACTCTAACAACATATAAGAATTTGACCAACTTGGTTCCTAAATAATCTTTGCTTGTCAAACAAAAGAGCATTACAGAAGTACCAGAAAATAAATGGAAGTGCAACATATGCAGTTATAAAGAAGTGGTGCTCGTTCGGACAGGGAGGAGAGGTGAAGCCTGGGAGGAGAGTTCAAGCTGTGCTGTCCGCGGCAGCAGCAGCGATGGAGGCAGGACAGAGGTAAGCACAGACACCCATACTTAAGGGAGGCAAGAAGTGCCTGGGGAGCAAGACCAGACCCATAAGCTTGCGATTCCAAAGCAGGGAAAGGCAGACTTCCATTGCCTTGGACTGTGAGGTCTGGAGGGGGTAGGGACAGAGGAGGAGGCCCCCAGTCTCTCAGTGAATGGCAGTAATCCATCTTGGACCCCCACCCCCCGCAGAAAACGTCACAGCGTGGTGAGATGGGTCACCCGGTTGTGACGAATGCATGGGGCTCTGCCTCCTGTAGTGTAGGAGGTGTGACAGCCCTGCTCAGGAAGCAAAGGTAAACACAAAATGGTCAGGATGGCACAGATCATGATAGAGATCTCGGTGATGCAGGTGACCAGACAGCAAATATCTAATCTAATGAAGCAGCAGATAGGAAATCTTTCTGAGGCTCAGTTCAGAGCTTTGGTTATAAAAATGCTTATAGACCTGACAGCAGATTTTAAACAAGATGGGGAAGGAATGAAGGCTAGTCCTGCTGAAATGAACAAAAACACATATGAAACTAGTGGTGAGGGCAAGAAAACCAGGGATAAAGTTAATAAATCAGAACATAAGGAAGGAACAAATAGTCAACCAGTGCAGGAAGAGGAAACGAGAAGTGAGGGAAATGAGGAGAGGCTCAGAAACTTATCAGACAGCTAGCTATAAGCGGGCCAACATCCCAATCATAGGGCTGCCAGAAGGTGAAGAAGAAGAACTAGAAATTGAAAAATTATGTGAAAAAATAATGAAGCAGAACTTCCCTAACTTAGGGAAGGAAATAGACTTACAGGTCCAGGAAGCACAAAGAGTTCCAAAAAAGCTGGATCCATGGAGAACCACACCAAGACACATTATAATCAAAATGTCAAAAATTAAGGATAGGATTTCCAGCCAAGATGGAGGCTTAGACAGATACGCTCGGTCTCCCTCTACAACTAGAAAGGAATACAACTACCTCAAAACAAAAGATAACCAGAAATTCCAGAAAATAAAACTACACAGAAGCCCAGCGTATGAAGTTATAAACCAGTGGTGCTCGCCTGGACGGGTAGGAGGGGCGAGAAAATGTGGTGCTGTCTGTGGTAGCAGCAGGAATAGTGGCGGGACTTTGAGAAACGTCAGGGGGAGCAATCCTGGCTGCAATTGAGCCCTGGCAGCTCGTGACTTCAACACGGGGAAAGGCAGCTCCCACATTGCATTGGACGGTGAGGCCCAGAGAGCAGGAGGATGGATCCTGGCATCCCAGTGGAGAATAATGGCAGGAATCCACCTTGGACCCCCGCCCCCACACAAAGCGCCACAGTGCGGCGAAAAAGGTCGCCGATCGTCACCGGTCGCTGCTGGTCGCCTGGTAGTGACGAGTGCATGGGGCTGTGCCCCCTATAGCCTGCCCAGGAAGCAAAACTAATCACAAGTCTGTTGGAATGAAGCAGACAACGATTGAAATCCCGGTGATGCAGCTCACCAGGCAGCAGATGAGGGACCTGACAGATGAACAAATAAGAAATCTTTCAGAGGCTCAGTTCAGAGCTATTGTTATAAGGTGGCTTACAGAATTAACAAAAGATTTGAAACAGGACAGGGAAGGAAAGAAAGCCACTCATACTGAAATGAACAAAAACACATATGAGCCAAGTAATGAGGAAATGAAATCCAGAGATCAAATCAACAAACTGGAACATAGAGAAGGAACAAACAGTCAACCAGTGCAGAAAGAGGAAGCAAAAAGTAAGGAAAGTGAGGAGAGGATCAGAAACCTCTGGTACAGTCATAAGAGATCAAACATTAGGATTATAGAATTGCCAGAGGGCGAAGAAGAAGAACTAGAAATTGAAAAATTATGTGAAAAAAGAATGAAGCAGAACTTCCCAAACTTGGGGAAGGAAATAGACTTACAGGTCCAGGAAGCACAGAGAGTTCCAGAAAAACTGGACCCAGGAAGAACCACTCCAAGACACATTATAATCAAATTGTCAAAAGTTAAAGATAAAGAGAGAATCTTAAAAGCAGCAAGAGAGAAGAAAAGAATCATGTACAAAGGGGTCCCAATAAGACTGTCAGCTGACTTCTCAAGGGAGACCCTGCAGGCAAGAAGGGACTGGCAAGAAATATTCAAAGTAATGAAAAGCAAAAAACTAAGCCACAAATACTCTATCCAGCAAAACTGTCATTCGAACAGAAGGGCAGAGAAAGTGCTTCCAGGACAAAATAAAACTGAAGGAGTTCATTAGATCCAAACCACTATCATATGAAATGTTAAAGGGAGTGGTTTAGAAGAAGGAGGATCAAAACTATGAACATTAAAATGAAAACTGTATCACAACAACCAACAACAGAAGCTAGGGAATTGAAACAAAGGCAAACTAAATAGGCAACGTGAGTGGAAAAAGAACTATAGGTATGGGGGAGCATACTGGGGGTGAGGTCAGCAGGGAGGGGGAAGGGGGAGAGGGAGGGAGATGGTATAGGAATTAAGAAGCATAGTAGGAGTGAATTAGACAGGAAGATGTTGAGAAGAACTATATGCACAACCAATGGACATGGACTAAAAGGGGGGGACAACTGGAGGGAGGGGGGCCACCGGGTGGAGGGGAGCAGAGGGAAGGGAAATTGGGACAAACTGTAACAGCATAATCAATAAAACATATTTTAAAAAATTAAGGATAAAGAGAGAATCTTAAAAGCAGCAAGAGAGAAGAAGAGAATTACATACAAAGGGGTCCCAATACGACACAGCTGATTTCTCAAAAGAAACTCTGCAGGCAAGAAGGGACTGGCAAGAAATATTCAAAGTAATGAAAAGCAAAACCCTACAACCACAATTACTCTATCCAGTGAAGCTGTCTTTCAGAATAGAAGGGCAGAGAAAGTCCTTCCAGGACAAAGTAAAACTGAAAGAGTTCATCAGATCCAAACCACTGTTATATGAGATGTTAAAGGGACTTGTTTAGGAGAAGGAGGATCAAAACTATGAACATTAAAATGAAAACTCTATCACAACAACCAACAACAGAAGTTAGGGAACTGAAACAAAGGCAGACTAAGTAGGCAACAAGAGTGGGAAAAGAATTATAGGTATAGGGAACATATTGGGAGAGGTCAGCAGGGAGGGGGAAGGGGAAAAGGGAGGGAGATGGTACAGGAATTAAGAAGCATAGCAGGAGGGAGTGGAGCAGACAGGAAGATGTTGAGAAGAACTATATGCACAACCAATGGGCATGGACTTGTGGGGGGGGACAACTGGAGGGAGGGGGATCACTGGATGGAGGGAAACAAAGGGAAAATAAATTGGGACAACTGTAATAGCATAAACAATAAAGCATATTTAAAAAAAAGAGCATTAAAACACACACATAGCAAAAAGCAATTGCAGCTCCACTGAGAGGGGTGTGGGGAGAGGTAGAAAAACATAAAGGAGGTGATAAATGATGATGGACGGAGATGTGACTTGGGATGGTGAACACATGATACAGTAAACAGATGGTGTATTATAGAATTGTACATCTGAACCCTATATAATTTTTTAAAATTTATTTATTTATTTAGTATATTTTATTGATTATGTTATTACAATAGTTCCATTTTTTCCCTTTGCTCCCCTCCGTCCACTATGCCCCCTCCTCCAGCAATCCCATCCCCTTTAGTTCATGTCCATGGGTCATGCATACAAGTTCTTTGGCTTCACCCTTTCCTATATTATTATTTTAAAAAAATAATTTTTTATAATAATAAAAAATAACAATTCCCCCTCTCAGACCTAAGATGTTTTATAATCTTATAAAAGACAATGGGCGAAGGTCTCTTGCTCCTCTAGCCACTTCAAACTGGGCATGGTCATTTTCCTACCTACCCTTGGGTCCAGAAATCCCTAATAAGTGTTGGGGTGTGGAGGGGAGGGTGACCTTCACACGTGGGGAAGGATCTTGTGGACTCCAGGTCAATTGGCTGTCCCTGCATCATGACATGCATGGTTTAACAGACTGGGATCCTTGTTGTATTCTGGGGGCAACGGATTTGGCAACAGGGTTAAAAGGCATCATTCACTCCATAACCACTAGATGACAAAAGACAGTTTAATTTTTCAATGTCCCACATTAGGAGAAAAAAAAAAAGGCTCTTTGGAAGAAGGTGTGCAAGGCACGTCATACCTGTCCAAAACCCTTTTGCCCGCTATACTTAGTTTGGGCTGAGGGGAATATTTTAGGTTTCCCTTCTCTCAGACCTCTGGGCCCTTTCTGTCCAAGCCTTTAAGACAGAAAAGAGAAACCAGTTTTAAAGTGAAGCCCACAGACCACCCCTTTCTTCACGAACTCAGCTACTTAGTTCAGCCAAACCATTGAGTCTCAGGAGGCAGTGATGCAGACAGGATTAAGTGAGGCCCATACATACAGACAATCACTTAGGTAATGAGATCATAGGCTTATGCCCTATGAAAACGGAACAGACATGTTAATTTATGCAACATAACCCACAAACCAGTCTCTAAATCTGCGAGACTGTCTTATTGGAAAAACAACCAGTTGCAAGGCATTTGACATTCTTCTTGCCTGTAAATTAAGCATCTTTGATGATGCCACAGACCTAGTTTAACTTTCAAATGAAAACAAACTTTAAGTAAAAATAAACTTTAAAGACAGTTAGCTGCACTACTTTATAGTCTACCAGTGAGTATTGTGATTTTCCTTGAATTGCGATTTTTCTCCCTAAGATTATCCTCCTTGTCATTAAAGGGACTGCATTAAGTCCATTTTTAATTTATCCTGTTTGTTTGCATAAACACAACAAGAGCAGCAAATGATCACATATGATCTTTACGTTTGCTTTGCTGGAACTTACACAAGGAACCTTTAGGGTGGCCTTCAGTCTGCCCTTCAGGGCACAGAAGCTAAGCCACATATCTAGCATTCAGCCTTGCCTGTAAACACCTGTCTTTTCCAAGTCCTTCATGAACCATATATAATTTTATTAATCAATGTCATCCCTAACAAATTCAATAAAAAGATAACAACCAATCAACCAAAGAAACCCCAATCCAACTCATTGTTACAAATTTTTAGTGGGGGAAAAAATGAAAGCAAAAAATTAATAACTGAGTCAGCAACCCCCCCCCTTAAAAAAACCCCTCACATGTAGGAAAGTGAACAAATGATGTACTAGTTTGAGGGAGCGAGCTGCATTTATCTACCCCACCAACTGGATTAAAATTAAACATTTTTATACATCTTATATGCTTAATCCTCTGTATTTTGGGGGGTGATGAGGAAAGTGGCACTCTTGTCTCATCAGCTGTCCCAAGCAAAACTGCTGCTCACACGGGTTCTTGACACAGAGCCACACTTTTCGGAGATGCTGCCACAACTCTGCAGGTTTAGTCAGCAGTACTTAAAATCTTCATCTTGTTAGAAACAGGTCTTATTAGAAATATTACTATTTTTTGGAAGATTTTATTTAATAAATGGGAACAGAATAAGAAGTTCTTCTGTACTGCCCAGAATACCAGTGTTTTTACAGAGCATTTTTTTTTCTCTTCAATTTGTCTGGAAGTTTTACACTCAATAAACACAGCTATTTAACACACTTTTGTAAAATCTAAATAAATCAGTATTTTTAACCTATAAATGGTTCACTTCTAGCACCTTTTTGTTGATTAGGAGAATATGCCCTTTCTGAAGGGATGCCACCCTGATCTGCCTTTGTGTGAAAAAAAAATGTGTCCCTTCCTTCCCAGTCATCAGAGCCTTGCACCTGGACAGAAGGGTTAACCAGTGGATTGCATATCAGCCCCTTTCCCATCCTCTGCCTTTGTTCATTGCCATGGACAAACCATACAACTTTCCCCAAAATTCTGCCCTCCTCATGCACAACAACAAGACCTCAGAAAGCTTCAACCTCTGTTTCCATCCTCCCAATCGACTGTGCTCCAGGTCTTAATTTTTATCTGTTTCCCTTCCAGAAATTAAAGAGTTATTATTTTTAATAGTGTTTGGTCAAATGTATTCCTATAATACCAATGTTTTTGTGATTGTCAAGATACAATTCTTTGCATATATTGTGTAAGATTTATACCTAAATATTTAATTGTTACCGCTATTGTAAATAGTACTTTAAAGTGTTTTTTCACTTTCTTCATCTTCATCGGTAGTTGATATAAATTTTAATATGTTAACTTTTGTATTTCTGTACAGAATAAAAGAAAAAAGAAAGCATTTATCACATAGTACTTGAAGTGTTTCTTCCTCTTTGCACTGTAAGTTTTTTTTAGAATAATGAACATGTCTTTATGTCTCAGTGCCTGGAATAGAGTCTGGCCCATGATCACTAAATTTCTCTTCAAATGTACTCATTGTGTCTACAAGCATGAGTGAATTAATGATTGAAGAAATGTGGGTTGGGAAGTTATTCCAGACAGAGAACTTTTAGAGCTTATGTTTCAATAGAAGAGCAAAACAAAATGAAGACAAAGAATATTTGACAGGATAAATTCCCCTTAAACACTTACCCAAGATGTAAGAAGCACCACTCTTTTAGGAAATAGAACACATCTGCACCTACATTAGATTCATTTTTCACTTGTTGTATAATTTGGGAAGCAGTGTGATGAAGGAATGGGGAGCAGGTCCCTGTGACATAGAGGAACACTGGTGAGTTTGGGAAAGTGGAAGCAGCAAATGCTGGGGTTGGGGGAGGAAACAGAAAAGTCACTGGGTTACAGGATCCTTTCTGTAAAAACACCTTTGGGCAGTGGTTTTACAATCTCTTTTCTCTCCTTGGTCAGGCTGGAAGACAAAGGCTTTGTGATCAGAATGATGGTTGACATACGGTGGTTCAGCAATGGGGGCTGGAACAAGTGGATCAAGGTTAGCTTGAACTGGCTGGATGGAGGGAAGGAGGGTTAGGAAGAAGAGGAAGAGTCAAGCTGTGGTGACTTGAGGAGGGCAGGAGTTAGGAAAGCCCTGGAGAGAGCACTGTGCCCCTTCTCACTGAGGTATGGTCATTCACAGTCCTTGCAGAGGAAATCATACGACTTCTCAGGTTCTTGATGACACCAGACAAGGCAGCAACTTCTCCAGGGCTCTGCCTGCCCAAGGACTGGAAGTTCATTCCAGAGTCAGGCGCTCCAGGAAGCACCACTTGCTTCAAGGCTGTGCTGAACTGACTTTCCACTGTAATAGAGGAGAAGGAAGGTAAAGGCTGGCTGAATTCTTTTCTTTCCATTCCTTCGCTTTTTAGGTCAAAGTGCTCTTGTTTAGACAACAGCCTGGTCTCTCAGAGAGTCCGTGGATAATGGAGGCAGGAGTTCTAGGAGTTCCAGCAGCTGTGTGGTGAGGGAAGCCAGTAGCTAGGTTTGTCTGACAGGGATGATCCAGCTCCTGTCTCTGTCTGGTCCTTCCTCTCTCTGCTCTTTTATTCTGTGTCCTTCCATCTGTCATCCATTCTGATCTGCTGTCAGGGAACATGAGGTGTGTAGGGAGACTCTAGAACTGAAAAAGCTTGAAAAACCAATACTGTAATTTCCCTGGTAGGAACGTCTTTTTCCTTCAGGTACTACACAAATCTATATAATATATATCTATTGAATTCTACTTTGTGCCAGGCACTGGTATAGGCTTGGGAATTTAGGAATGAACATCAATACAAAAATCCTAATGTTTGTTGAAAACACATTTTGGAGGTTTGTGTAAGCTTAGTTCAGAGGCTTTGTTTGGATTAGTGAAAGCGTATTTGATATGTCTTGTTTGATATGATTGTATTCAATTATTAGCAAACTCTGTGATGGAAGGCATGTGTCTCTATACTTTGGTGTTCTATTCTTTCCTGAAGCTCCCAGCCTTGGGCTGATGCATATTGGTTTCATTCCCCCCATCAACATCTCTCCAAAGCTCATAGGTATCCAGATTTCATAGGTAGAGGGAACCTTAAACTATCCTTATTTTTAAATACCATTTTTGCTGTTCTAATAGGGTGATTTCCACTATTCTTTCTTCCAGATTACTAATCCTAATGCAGTTCTTCTATATCCTCAAATTTCTGTTCATTTCCTGTAGTGTAGTTTTCATTTCAGTTATTCTATTCTTCAGGTCCAATTAGTTCTTTCTTATATTTTCTCTTTTTCTTGAAGTACTCATTGTGTTGCTCTATTCTCCACCTAAGTTTGGTGAGTGTATTTATGACCATTAATTTGAACTCTTTCTCAGATAAATTACTTATCTTCATTTCATTAGGTAATTTTTGAAGTTTTTATTTTGTTTTTTTATTTGAAACATATCTCTCTCTCTCTCTCTCTCCTAATTTGTTTGACTCTCTGTGTTTGAATGAAGCAGCTACCTCTCTTTGTCTTGAAAGAGTGGCTTCTGTTAGGAGGAAGCCCTATGTAGAGTGTGTGTGTGTGCCTGTGGCTTTTGTGGGCCAGCTGCAGCTGAGTGGGTGTGGGCTGAGGTGTCTCTGGGCCTGTGGCACTGGGACAGTCCCAGTGGGGTGGTTAGGTTGAGCTGGTGTGTGCCTGGACTGAGGTTACCTAAAATGTGTAGCTCTGGGGCCACCCTAGCTGGGCACGTAGTTGGGCATATGCCTGGAACTAGTTTTTGGAGCACAAATTGGCTTCAGGTGAGCAGGTGGTGCAGAGTTAGACTGGAGTTGATACAGGATGAGGAGTTCCAGGGTGCACGACTCTTGGGCATACCTGTCACCACAGCTAACTAGAGCAGGTTTGGGCCACAGACCTTGGGCATGCTGGCGTTGTCTTGTAGGTTGGCTAAAGTGTTTTGACTGCGCTTCCAAACATCCTGTCCAGGGGGAGTAGGAACATAAACAATGGTTCTCTCTGTTGCCTTAGTTAGGTCCTGGAGCATGGCAGCAGTGGCCCATTTTTTTAGCAGATACTTTATGGTAGTGAATGTATTTTCTTCTTGGATAGTCTCCTTTTTTCTTTATCTTTTCTTCTTTTTTAATTTTGTTTTTATTTTTTAAATTTATGTTGTTGTATTAAATGTGGTCGAGGGCGCGGAAGCAATTCCAGCAAGGAGAATGAGTCAGTTGGAGGGCTGCCAAATGCTCTGGCAGGTCAGCAATAAGTGGCGCAAGGACCTCTCCTTTTATTGAATTTTACAAGTATAGAAATCAATAGGGAGGGTAAGGAATGAGCTCGCAGGCACATTCCAATATTGATTACAATATACAATTACTTACTTGGGATTAAAACAAAAGGAGGTTAATATATAAATTATAAAGAATGCTTCCTGACAAACAAGACTATATATCACCTATAGATTCAAAAACAGAAAAAACAAGAATTCAATCATCTATTCTTTTAAGACTATGGGAATGGATACACTGTTTCTTAAACATTAACAGAAAGCACGCAAGGTTAAGCACTACCTGTGCTCGGCTTTGTTTGGTTCCTTGTCAACATCAGGGAAGATGGAGTACTCAGCAAGATTCCTTTTAAGTCACAGAATATCTTGAAACCCTGAGGCCTAATCAGTCAAAGATTGTCAGCGCTAGGGAGTCCAGCTCGCCAGCTCAGGTCATAGGACACCTGGACCGAGAGGCTGAGAACATGCCTCAGTTTAGGAACCTTGATTTCCAGCATCGTTATGTTTATTGTTTTTCTATTACAGTTGTCCCATTTTTCCCCCACTGGTCCCCCCCCCACCAGCCCACCCCTTCTCCCACAGTCATTCCCCACCCTGTTGTCCATGTCCATGGGTTTTTTATAATAGTTCCTTTATTAAACCCTTCCCCTACTTACCCCGCTTCTCTCCCTCCACCCCCCTTGATAACTGTTACTCTGTTCCTTGTTCAATTTTGTTCATTTGTTTGTGTTGTTCATTAGTTTCCTGTATCAGGTGATATCATATGGTATTTTTTTTTTTTTTCCATTGCCTGGCTTATTTCGCTAAGCATAATTCTCTCTAGTTCCATCCATGTTGTTGCACATGGCAGGAGTTCCTTCTTTCTTTTGGCTGCATAGTATTCCATTGTGTAAATGTACCACAGTGTTTTAATCCACTCATCTACAGAAGGGTACTTAGACTGTTTCCAGCACTTGGCTATTGTAAATAGCACTGCTATGAGCATAGAGGTGCAAAAGTTCTTTAGAATTGTGGTTTCAGGATTCTTTGGGTAAAATCTTAGCAGAGGAATTGCTGGTTCAAAAGGCAGTTCTGGACTTCTGGCCAAGATGGAGGCATAGACAGACATGCTGTGTCTCCCTCCACAACTAAGAAGGGATACAACTACCTCAAAACTAGAAACAACCAGAAGTTCCAGAAAATAAAACTGCATGGAAGTCCAGTAAACAAAGATATAAAGAAGAAATACTCATCCAGACAGGTAAGAAGGGTGGAGCTGGGACAGAGAGGATGTGGTGTGGTGGCGGTGACAGCGGCAGTGGCAGGCCTGCGGAAAGCACAGTCACATGTTTTAAAAGTCAGGACGGACACGTGGAGAGTGTCCCGAGCTCCGCACGGGACCTAGCAGCTCATGGTCCCAGCACTGGGGAAAATCAAGCCTCATTGCTTCTGACTGTGCAGACCAGTGGGGGTTGGGGTGGAGGTAGAAACTGCTGGTCTCTCAGCAGAATCCACTTGTTTAAAGGGCCCCCACAGTCCTAGAACGTCTGCAGACCCACCCACCCCAGGAACGACAGCAAGGGCAGCAGCTAGGTGGGTGCCAGTCCCATGGGGAAGTGGGAGAGGTGCCTGGAAAAGGGACGAGTGCTGGGCAGGTGGCATTTTTCCCTCTCACACCCCTCCCCCACATACAGTGCCACACATGGTGAAATAGGTCACCCTGTACTGATGAATCTCTAAGGCTCCGCCCCTTACAACGTAACAGGAGCAACAGCTCTACCTGGGACACAGAGGTAAACAAACACAGGAGCCTGTCAGAATGAGGATACAGAGAAGTATGGCCCAAAATCGGAAACGGATCAAGGTTCCAGTGGGAGAACTAAGCAACGAAGAGATAGCCAACCTCACAGATGGGGAAATAGGTAACCTAACAGACACAGAATTCAAAACACTGGTAATAAAGATGCTCACAGGCTTGACAGATATGCTTGAGTATTGCAAATGCATAAGAGAAAAAGTGAAGGCTATGCTAAGTGATATGAAGGAAAATCTACACAAAACCAATGGTGAAGGGAAGGAAACCGGGGTTCAAGTCAATGATTTGGAACATAAGGAAGAAAAAAACAGTCAACCAGTGCAGAATGAGGAAGCAATTATTGAAAAAAATGAGGAAAACTTCCTAAATTTTGGGAAGGAGATGGACATACAGGACTGGGAACCATGGAGCGTCCCAGGCGAGCTGGACCCAGAGGGGGCCACATTAGGACGCATCATGATTGAGATGCCAAAGGTGAAAGATGAAGAGAGAGTCCTAGAGACAGCAAGAGAGAGGCAGAGAGAGAGGGTAGGCAACTCTCTACCCTCCTGTAGAGAGTTGCCTACAGGAGGGTGCCTATAAGACTTTTTGATTTCCTCCTTGATGTCATTGTTAACCCATTCATTATTTAATAGCATGTTATTCATTCTCCATGAGTTTGAATGTCTTTGAGTTTTTTCCTTGAGGTTGATTTCTAGTTTCAAGTCATTATGATCTGAGAAGATACTTGATATAATTTCAATTTTCTTGAATTTGTTGAGGCTTGTTTTTATTCTACCATGTGATCCATCTTTGAAAATGTTCCATGTGTACTTGAAAAGAATGCATATTTTGCTTCTTTGGGGTGAAACATTCTATATATGTCATCTAAATCCATTTGATCTATAATGTTATTCAATGCCTCAATATCCTAGGTGTTTCTTTGCTTTAAAGATTTTTCCATTGGTGACAATGGGGTGTTAAAGTCCTCTACTATGAGTATGTTGCTGTTGATATCCTTCTTGTAGTCTTCCAAGATTTTCTTTATATATTTGTGTGCTCCTCTGTTGGGTGCATATACGTTTATGAGGGTTATATCTTCTTGATGAATCGTTCCCTTAAGTATTATGAAATGCCCTTCTTTGTCTCTTTTTATGAACTTTGCTGTGAAATCGATTTTGTATGATATAAGTATTGCTACTTCAGCTTTTTTTTTTTTTCATGTCCATTTGCTTGGAATAAAATTTTGCATCCCTTCACTTTCAGTCTGTGTAAATCTTTTGTTTTGAAGTGTGTCTCTTGTAGACAGCTTATATGTAGGTCGTGTTTTCGAATCCATTCTACTACCTTATATCTTTGGATTGGAGAATTTAATCCATTTACATTTAAGGTTATTATTGACAGATATTTATTCATTTTCCTTTGTACCTGTGTTCCTTTCCCTCTATTTTTCTTAAAACATTTCCTTTAGCATGTCTTGCAATGCTGGTTTGATGGAGATGTATTCTTTTAGTCTTCCTTTGTCTGGGAAACTCCTTATTTCACCTTCCTTTTTGAAAGAGAACCTTGCTTGGTAGAGTTTTCTTGTTTGTAAGCCTTTGTTTTTCATTGCTTGAAATATTTTTTGCCATTCCCTTCTGGCTTGTAGTGTTTTTGTTGAGAAATTAGTTGATAGTCTTATCAGAGCTCCCTTGTATGTTATTTGCTATTTTTCTCTTGCTGCCTTTAGGATTCTCTCTTTGTCTTTGAATGTTGCCATTTTAGTTATGATATGTCTTGGAGTGAGCCTTTTTGGGTTCATCTTCATTGGGACCCTCTGTGCTTCCTGGACTTGCCTGACTTTTTCTCTCATCAAGTTAGGGAAGTTTTCTGTCATTACTTTTTCAATCAGGTTTTCTATTCCATGCTCCTCTTCTTCTGATATCTCTATGATATGAATATTGTTTTGTTTCATATTGCCCTGCAGTTATCTTAATCCCCCTTCATTCTTTTTCAGGCTTTTCTCATTTTGTTGTATTGTCTCTGACTTTTTTTCTATGTTGTCCTTTAAGCCACTGATCCAGTCTTCTGCTTCTTTTAGCCTGCTTTTGATCGATTCTACTGTGTTTTCAGTTCAGAAATTGTATTTTTCATTTATCCCTGGTTCTTACTGATAGTTTCTGTGTTATTTTTAAGACTGGTTTAGTTCTCAGTAAGTTCCCTGTAGCTTCCCTGGAGTTCTTTGTAGTTCCCCTGGAGTTTGTTGTAGTTCTCTGAGTTTGTCAAATTTATTGAGTTTCCTTATAACCATTCTTTTGAATTCCATGTCTGATAGTTTGCTTACCTCTTTTTCATCGAACTCTCTTTCTGGGGATTCATTCCTCTTTTCCTTTCATTAGGAGGTTGTTTCTGTGTCTCTCCATGTTGGATGCTTCTTGTTTGTTTTTGTTTTTTAGATTTGTCTGCTTTTATTTCCCCCTTTGTGGTATGAAATTCTGTATAGGAGACCTGGGGCATTCAGTGGTGAAGTGTCTTTGACCTCCTCAGCTTAATGCTCTTGGGTTGCCCTTTATGTCATTTGTTTAAGCTGTGTGGTTGTATTTCAGTTACTCTTTGGTGGAAACTGCCCTCTGGCTAGTTGACTGAGAGTCACTCTGCCCACCATGTCTTGAGTTCTTTTGTGGAGATGCTGTTAAAACATAAACACACAACCCAGGCAAGAAACCTGCACCCTCAAAAATATCCCTCCTACCCCACAATCACACTGTCAGCAGCAAATGAACCAGTATTAATATAGATGTAAAGAGGTTAAGACTATTACACTAAAGGAAAAACAGATAAGAGTTGGCTAACTGAAAGAAAGATGATTTTTGAGAGGGAAGATGGTAGAATAATAATAGTAGGAAGTAAGGTCAAAGCTATGCAAGACAGTAAGTAATATTTACATTGTATGTTGAAAAAGGGATGGAAGAATGCAGAATGAAGTGAGAAAGTGGAAGTGTATAGTATTAGGTTTATATAGCAGTTATATGTTACATATTTAGTGTGAGTGGGAAGTTCAAGCAGACGACCGCCTAGCCTGGAGGCTCGCGGTCAGGCAAGGTACGTCACGCGCGGAGGCTGCGCGCAACGAGGAGGCGGTCCAGAAAAGATCGAGGCGGAAGCAGCGTCAGCAGCAGCAACAACAGCCATCTGCCTTCACCTGTACCAAGTGCGGCAGGGATTGTCACTCCCGAATCGGACTGCACAGCCATTCTCGGCGGTGCAGATAGACTCTCAGGAAGCTACGCCATCGTCTCTCGAGACGGACGGCTGCCGACGACGACGAGAGGGAGAATAAACAAAAGAGACAAATGAAAAATTAAAGAAGAAGAAAAAGAGGGAGAGGAGGTAGGAAACAGATTAAAGAAAGAGTTTTTCCCTAGTATAACCTTTGGGCACTGTCTTCTTTTTCTGGATCCAACCCTGGTCAAAATTCCATGTGTTTCAAATCTTTTCTGGCTGTCTGTGAGGAGATCTAGCTGAATTCTGAGGCTGCTCTTCTCTCACTTGTGGGCCTGCAGTAGCTCTCTTCTGTGACCTGCACTGAATTGGGTCCCCCCGCCCCCCTATTCCCCCAACTGGTCCTGTGGCACCCTCCAGCACTCCTCCGGCTTGTCTAGCAATGCTACTCTGCTGGTGAGCCAGTGAGCATGCCCATAGTCCCTGCCCAGCCTTGGGTCCTGTCTCTGCTCCTCCTCCAAAAAAATCTCTGTGTTGCCTCCAAGCTGCAGTACCCGCCTGCGTTACTGCCTGGCAGAGCCTTGGTGTGCGTGTGCATGTAGTTGCCTGCCTGTGATCCCTACTGAGCCTGGGGTTCTGCTGCAGCTTACCCATATAGGCCCCTCTCCATGGCTCAATTCTGTGTTTTTGTTTGGTGGAGCCTTGGTGCGAGTTCCCCTGGGGGCAGGGTTGCCAGCCCAGGGGGTCCCCACCAAGACTCGATTCACACAGTTTCTCACAGTCCAGGCTGTTCTCTGTCTGCCCACACTTCCGGCTGTTTCACCCAAACCTTCTCACTGACTTCCTCTGTGACTTTGCTGGTCAGGGCGCCTATGGCAGGGGCAAGTTTCCAAGCAGATCCCAGCTAATGCTTCTTGGATAGTCTCAGTGTCCTTTAAACCTCTGTCTGTTTACTGTACCCCAGTGCAAGCAATACTACACAAGGGTCCCTTTGAAAGCCCTCTCCTTCTGCAAGCCCCCATGTCTAGTGTAGGGTTTCCATCTTTTCTATGTGGTGCCTCTGACATTTGTTGCTGAGAAATTGTTCAATCAGCACTCACTTCTAGAGGAATTGCTCATATGGAACTGCATGTTTAGTGTGTCTGTGGGAAGAGGTGAATTCAGGCTGTTCCTATGCTGCCACCTTAGTTAGACCCACATCCTCCTCCAAACTTTTCCTTTAGCGCAGTAGTAACACATGCACATTTACAATTTCATTCCATTTGACATAAATGTGTATCAAATTAAAGGTAAAGTCTTCCTGAACCCTATTCTCCAGAATCAACAACTTGTTTCATTTTTTCTTCTGAATTTGTTTTTAAGTATATTTTATTGATTAGGCTGCTACAGTTGTTTCAATTTTTTCCTGTTTGTTCCCCTCTGCCCAGTACTCTCCTTCCCTCCAGCAATGCCACACCCCTTAGTTCATGTCCATGTGTCATGCATGTAAGTTCTTTGTCTTCACCTTTTCTTATACTAAATTTAACACCCCCCTGTCTTTTTGTGCCTACCAATTATGCTTCTTAATCCCTGCACCATGTCCCCATTTCCCCATTTCTTCCCCTTCCCCATTCTAGCTTATAACCCTCCAAATGATTCCCATACCTATGATTCTGTTCCTATTCTGGTTGTTTGCTTAGTTTGTTTTTGTATTTATTTTTTAGATTCAGTTGTTGATATTTGTGAGTTTGCTGTCATTTTAACATTCATAGTTTTAATCTTTTTTTCTTAAATGAGTCCCTTGGTGATGATGAACTCATTTACCTTTACTTTGTCTGGGAAACACTTTATCAGCCCTTCCATTCTAAATGATAGTTTTGCCAGATAGAGTAATCTTGGTTGTAGGTTCTTGCTTTTTATCACTTTGAATACTTCTTGCCAGTCCCTTCTTTCTTGAAGTTTCTGTTGAGAAATATGCTGATAGTCTTATAGAAACTTCTTTGTAGATAACTCTCTTCTTCTCTCTTGGTGCTTTTAAGATTCTCTCTTTAACATTAACCTTAGGTATTTTACTTATAATGTGTCTTGGTGTGGCCCTCCTTGGGTCTAGCTTGTTTGGGACTCTCTATGCTTCCTGGACTTGTATGTCTATTTCCTTTACCAAATTAGGGAGGTTTTCATTCATTATTTTATCACATAAGTTTTTATTTTCTTGCTCTTCCTCTTTTCTCTGGCATCACTATGATTCCAATATTGGTATGTTTAATGTTGTCCCAGAGGTTCATATGCCTCCTCATTTATTTCAATTCTTGTTTCTTCATTCTGTACTGGTTGGCTGTTTATTTCTTCCTTATGTTCCAAATAGTTGATTTGAACCCTGGATTCCTTTGTTTTACCATTGGTTTCATTTGTTTGTTTGTTTGTTTGTTTCATTTAGCATAGCCTTCACTTCTTCCTGTATGCATTTGCCATATTCAAGCATATCTGTCAAGTCTGTGAGCATCATTACCACCAGTGTTTTGAACTCGGTGTCTGTTAGGTTGGCTATCTCCTCATTGCTTAGTTCTCTCACTGGAACCTTGATTGCTCCTTCTTTTGGGTCATACTCCTCTGTCTCCTCAACTTGACAGGCTCCTGTGTTTGCATCTGAGTCTTAGGTAGAGCTGTTGCATGTGTTATATTGTAAGGGGCAGAGCCTTAGGAATTTGTCAGTGGGGACCGACCTGAGCTGTGTGATCAGGTCTGGTGCTGGGATTACTCTCTGAGGGTCCATGTTGACTTTTGTAATATGCAATTCTGCTTTCCATTGGCCAGTCACAGATACTGCCTTGCTGCCTCCAGTGCCATTGCTACACCACATCCTCCCTGCCCCATTACCCTCTCCTCTTACCTGTCTGAATAAATATTACTTCTTTATATCTTTGCTTGTTGGATTTCCATGTAGTTTGATTTTCTGGTAGTTCTGGTTGTTTTTAGTGTTGGGGTAGTTGTATTCCTTCTTGTGGTTGTGGAGGGAGGTGAAGCATATTTACCTATGCCTCCATTTTGGCTGGCATTCCCTCAATTCTTTTAATAGCTATGATTATAGACCTGAATAATAAACTTATATTCTATTTTTAACTTTTCATTGTTAACAACAGGATCAATTAATTCCCCATATACGATGTAAAGAAAACTTAAGATTGGCAATTTAGGTAACTGTGATTAATATGCTAAGGAGTCTAATGGGAAATATGGACAATATGCAAGAGCAAATGGACAATATGTGAAGATAGATGAACCCTCTATAAAAGTGGAAACGGTAGAAATAAAAACATTATAACAGAAAATGAAGAATATCTTTGAAAGACTCATCAGTAGATTAGATACAGTCTTTGTAGAATCAATGACCCTCAATATATGTGAATAGAAACTGCCACCTGAAAAGCAAAAAGAATACAATATTGAAAAAACCAGAACTGAATGTTTAAGAGCTTGGGATAATCACAAAAGGTGTTACATCTGTGTAATGAGAATATCATAGGAAGAGAAAAGAAGAATAGAAGAGGAGAAATATCTGAAGTAATAATTGATGAGAATTTTATGATTTATTGACAAGCACCAAACCACAGATATAGGGAGCTTTGAGAACATCAAAAAGGATAAATGCAAAACAAACAAACAAGCCAACAAGCAAATACCCACCCCCCAACCAAAACAAAACCCCCAAACCAATGTATTCAATTTATTTTTGGGACAGAGATACTGTTCTTTATGATTCTATAATGGCAGATACATGATGTCCTGCATTTGTCAAACCCACTGAACTATGCAGCACAAACTGAATTCTGTTAGGAACTATACACTTCAGTCTACAGTAATGTATCCATGTGGGTGCATCAATTTCAATAGATGTTCCACATTAATGGAAGATGTTAGTAATAAGAGAAACTGTGTGGGAAATTGAGGATGGGGAGAGGGATTGTATAGAAACCCTCTGTACTTTCTGTGCAATTTTTCTTTAATCTAAAAGTTCTTAGAAATATAAAATCTATTAAAATGAATAGGCAAAACAGCAACTGGATAAATATTTACAATGCAGATAACTACCAAGGACTCATTCTGAATATATAAGAACTTCTAAGAAATAAACTATAAATATGGCAACACAATAAAAATGGGAAAAGTTAAACAGACACTTCAAAAATAGAAGTAGCCACTAAGCTCATGAAAAGATGCTCAATCAAGTCATTTAGGAAATGCAAATTAAACCACAATCAGACACCACTTCATGCCCATCTGAATGAGTAAGAGTCATAGACTGGCAGTACCATGTTTTGGGGAAGCACGTGAGGCAGCTGGAACTTGTATTAGTTGCTGGAGGGAATGTGAAATAGCACAATCATTCCAAAAAAGAGTTTGGCAATTTCTTATAGAGTTTATGATACATCTTTGTATGACCCAATAATTGTCTTCGAGTTATTTATTCAAGGTAAATTAAAATATATGTTGAGAAAAAGACCCGATTAAGAATGTTCACAGGAGCTGTATTCACAATAGCCCAGAATGGAATGCAACCTATGGATTTCTCAACATGAACATAACCTGTGGTGTATGCATGCAATGAAATGATACTCAGCTTTATAAAAGGGACATATGGCTGATATATGCAATGCAATGACATGGGTAAATCCCAAAATATTATTCTGAGTGAAAGAACAAATGAACAAAAAGTACATTTTATCATCCTAACCATATGAAGTCAAAGAACAGGCAAATGAACACTTGGTGACAGAAGCAGAAACAAGTGATGCCTCTAGGGCAGGAGAAATGACTGGAAGGGACATGAGAGAACTTTCAGAGGAGATGACACTATATCTTGATTAGGGTTTGAGTCACATGGGTGTATTTACTCCCAAAATTCATCGAACATATGATCTACGCAAACACACTTCCTTTATTATACCTCTATAAAAATGTTTAGAAGATGCAACAATTAAACTTAATATATTTATTTATAGACTATGTGACTGAAAATGTTTTCTGTAATCAAATTAATAAATACTGAGAGCTCTTTGGAATAAAAGGCAAATCTGACATAGATCCTATCCTCAGTGAACATGGAGTCGACTGATACTCCTTGAAAACCAGCCATTGAAGGATTAGAGGGAGCCCAAGGAGGGAGAGTCAGGGCAAAGACCAAGGGCAGAACAAGAGGGAGCACGTGAGATTCTTGGAGAGGGTACGTGAAAGGAAACACAGGTAGACAACATACCTCATCTTAAATATGCCCCAATGCTGATTTATTTAGTTATAAAAGTTAACTTCATGCTGCAAAGTTTAAAAAAGGTAAAAGAACTAAGGTCAGTGACTTAAATTTGCCAAGTAGGGATTTAGCACAGACCTTACTTGAAAATCATTATTTGTTCCTTCATTATTCATTATTTCAGTCAACATTTATTATGCTATGGAGCTAGACTAAGGCCTGCCAACACCAAAGTAGTCTGCTGCATTAGTGCTCAATTGAGCTTTAATTCTTTTAATTTATACAGACAGATTGCAGGGGAGCAACCACAGAAACTTGTCAGAAATGCAATGTTCTCGTAGGTCCTGTCAAGTGCAGTGAGGAAAGAAATGTAGATTTTCTTGCAGTGTTTTCATCTTCTGGTGAATGTGGGACTTTACAGAAGAGGGAATAGGTCTGTACTCAGGTTGGCAAAGCTTCCTTGCGGTTGGGGTCTGGGCCCTGGGGGAGGCTGTCCTTCAGACATTCCTCTCAGTGTTTGTGGAACTGGAACTGTCTTAAACCTCAGGAGCAGGATTATTATGTTAACTATTTTAATTTTGGGCCCAGAGGCTAGACACCTTAAGAAAACCTCCTAAACTGATAGAGACAAAGCTGGCTCTCAAAGTCACATCTGTCTGAACAAAGCAAGACTCAGAATTAGGACACCAGAGTGCTCCCCGACATCTCCAGGGCTTCCTGCGGAGGGCTTCCTCCGTGTTCATCCGCCTCAGGAGTGTCCTGCAGAGCCCTCTGGAGAACCTGCCTCAGGGTCTGACGCCGCTTCCCCCATCGCTGCCTAAAGGAGCCAACGAAGAAGTAAATGATGGGGTTGGTGCTGCTGTTGACACAGGACAGAATATAAGCAGTCAGGTAAACACGAAGGAAGGTAACAAAATCTTTTTGAAACCAGATTACGAGGAAGTATTGGATGCCGAAGGGCAGGCCACAGATCAGAAAGACCAGCACTGTGAGCACGACAGTCACATAGAGCCTGGTCAGCGGTACCCGCTGGGAGCCACACAGCAGTCTGGTCAGCAGGGCCAGGCTGGACCCAGAGAGAAGCAAAAACAGCAAAATCAGCCAAGTGGCAATGATGAAATCCAACACTTTACACCAAATATGTTGTATATCTCTAGTGAGGAAGCCACAGTAGTTCCCTTCCAGGATGCTCAGCAGCAGGCACAGGACCCAGAGCAGGACACACATGACAGTGGACATATGTCTAGGGCGGTGGCAGCGGTACCAGATGGGCCACATGACAGACAAACAGCGCTCTGTGCTAATGGCACTGAGAAAGCTCAGGCTTGCGATGTAGGCAAAGACTGACACAACAATGAAAAAGTCTGGGATGGATTTGGAGTTGGAACAGAAATAGTTGATGAGTTCGTCCAGGGCATGCAATATACTGCAAGAGAGTAAGGCGAAGTCAGCTCCCGCCAGGTTGAGGATGTAGACGGAGAAGGCGTTCCTCCTCGTGTGGAAGCCCAGGAGCCAGAGCACAACAACGTTGCCTGCCAGTCCTGCCAAGGCAATGGTGATTGACAGTAAGTTCAGGGTTATGATCTCCATTCCAGAAGTTAGAGGCAGCTGTTCACTTCTATTTATTGGTGTGAATTCTGTGGTCCAGGCTGTGACATCTGGATCCATGCTCAGAAACCCTCCGCTGGTGCCACTGGAACAGAAACAAGACTTGAGCACCTGGTGCATGATCACTGAGTCCAACAGCCACCCGGCTATTTGGGAATTACTGTCTGTGCTACAGAGGAGGGAAATAGAGGCCTGAAGAGATTAAGAAACAAAAGGCTTCACAACCTTGGAGTCCTAGAATCTGGATTTAAATTTAGTTCACATTGACCCTAAAGCCTGGACATCCTCTATTGTTACATGGACACTCTACTGATATGGGAATATTCTATGATCCAAACACCTCCTGTCACAGTCCTAAGCCATGTTGTGTCTGCAGGAGGCAGGAGGAGGAAAATCTGCACAGGTATGTGGACGACAATAGTACCTGATCTCAGCATTACTTGTGCCCTGGTACTGAGATTTCCTTTAAAGGACTGGGAGTCAGAGCCCCAGATGTGCTTTCTGGGCTAACTCAGTGGTTGAGAGTGTCCATGATTTAGGGTTATAAATGGAACACAACCCTTGCTATAGTGGTGTGAACATGGTTAGGCTTCTTGTGCTGGAAACGGTCAAGCATGTCATCTTTATGAAGATGGAAAGTACTTTTCTCCTGTTCAGGGGTTTGTCTAGGTATATGTGGAACATAGTTTAAGTGACTTTTATAATGGATTTCTTCCTAGAGCATCCAAAATCATAAACATAAACTACTTATCAATAAGTGTACTCCCACCTTTCTTTTATTTAAAAAAATTTAAAAATATTTTATTCCTTTATTTTTAGAGAGAGGGGAAGATAAGGAGAAAGAGAGGGAAAGATACATCAGTGTGTGGTTGCCTCTCTCAAACCCCCACAACTGGGGACCTGGACCACAACCCAGGCCTGTGTCCTAACTGGGAATTGAACCTGTGACCTTTTGGTTTGCAGGCTGGCACTGGATCCATTGAGCCACACCAGCCAGGGCTCACTTTCTTTTTAAACAAAATTACTTTTATGATGATAGTGAGAGATTATTTCAAAGAAGTTACACCCAATAGAGGTGCAAAGACTCAAACAGAACTTGAAACAAACACACACACACACACAGAGAGAGAGAGAGAGAGAGAGAGAGAGAGAGAGAGAGAGAGAGAGAGTAAGGAAAACTGAGCTTTAGGAGATGAAGGTAAGAGATGGATTTTTTTTCCATTTGCCATTAAATCTCATTCCCATCTTCTCTACCCTCTGCCGAGTCATGGGAAGACCCGTCTGTTTGCTTCTCCACCGGGCTCCTTCTCCCTCTGGCTCCTAGTTATTCTCAGGAAAGGTAGACACTGAGAGGTGACTGGAGGGCATGAGGAGGGTGATTGGGGTTTTAACTCCCTGGTTTTCAGCTGTAACTATGTGAGTTGGCCAAGGTCATTATTCTGCCTAAACACAGTCCCTGTCTGGTGGCTTTTCTTATGGTCACAGCAACAACCAAGGCTACAGTCACATCCCTTAGCTTTTCCTTTACCCTTCAGGACATGCAATGACGATAGCTCCTTATTATGCCTTCTCTTTGGTGGCCTGTGCATCCTTTACCGGTTTCCCTTAGCCCTGCTCACCCCTTTATACACAGTCCCTTCATTACACTCTTCTCAATACCCTCATTAGGTTGTGCCATCTATTTTCTCCGGGGACAAACCAGATACAAAGATACAAATAATAATAATAATAATAATAATAATAATAATAATAATAATAATAATGAACCCCCCAGACCTTTGAACAGTAAGCTAATCTGTGAAACCTGAGGTTATTAACAATTTAGTTTTGAAAACAATGTCAGTGAAGCAGAGGGGACCTGGTTGGCCCTGTGTGGATCTCCCACAGTCTACATTCCAGCACCCAAAGTGTCCCCGAGGGAGCTTCCTGTCTCTGGACTCTTGCTGATGGGTGCCCTTGGTTCCCTGCATGTCCCACCCAAGGTGCAATTGTGAGCATATGGACTCAGAGGGACAAAACAATACTGCCTTTATAAGAAGACAATTCTCAGCTGACTCTTACCTTAGCACCATCTTCTACTGGAAGACAGAAAGTAGAAAAGGAAGGGCTCCCAGGGAGTGCTGAAAACCAGAGAATGTGCTTCCAGCTTCTAGATAGGAGGTGCCTGCAGGAGCAGGAGTGAAGTCTGAAGACCAGGAGAGGCTTCTTAAGATGCTAGACAGCCCCGTGATTTCCTGCACCAGGGTCACTGGCAAATGAGATTCTGGAGATTGGAGACAAGGGCATCACGAGATGTTTCTCATTTGCCCACCAGGGAGTGTGAGCTCCCAAGCTGAAGAAAAGTTTGCTTAGCATTAAGGGCCCTGCATGAACTGGCTCCTCTGATCTTTTTCATTTACTCCCAGAAGTATTTCATGCACATTAATTTATTTCAGAGGACATCAGAGTGTAAAAAATGAAATGTAAAGTTTTATCCTAATCTTGTTCCCCAGAGCAACTGATGTGTATAATTCACATTTCTTACTCTTTACAAGTCATTTTATAGCTTAACATAATAAAACTACATTTCTAGTTTTGATATAGCAATATCAACAAATGTGTATATTATGTTTCCTTATAAAAGATAAGGAATTTAGCAAACCACATGCACACCACACACACCTTTCTCTCTCTACTCATGATGTTTGTTAGCTAGATTATTTTTAGATGATCTTGGGACAACCAGGATTTTCAGCCTTAGCTCTGATGACTTCTTTTCATGTGCCCATGCTACTATCATAATGAGTTATAGGGCATTTCATTTTATAATTTAACTAGGAAGCATTTAAGACAATCAGAAAAACTTATTCACTCATTTCTGTACTTACCCAACTCTTCTGTGTGTCTATGCTGTGCCAGGCACTATTCTAGGCAGGCAAGATGCAGGGATGAATTACACACAGGAGTATGCCCCTACATTCCAGACGAGCTGGGTGAGCTCACTTTGGGAGTGAGTATGACTGGAGAAGAGTTTGGAGACTCAGCATTAGGGCCTCCACCCTGCAGACCACAGGAAGAAGCAGATACTGAAGCAGGGGGTCCAGGAGGAGAGCACAGTATCCTGAGGCTGAACTGAGAAACTAATTGAAGAAGATAGGAGTGAGCAATAGCCTCAATATGACTTGAGAGACTGAGTAAGATGTAGACTAATAGCTAAGCTTGGGATATGCAGTACAGAGTCTTTGCTGTTCATGACAGGCATGGTTCCAGTGGATGGGGGTGGGGGACTGGAAGATTGTAAAAGAGGGTTTAGGAGAGAATGGCAGGTGGTGCAATAGGCCTCCTGGAAACCCCCAGACAATCAACTGATAATCATCACAGTGAAAGATAGCTGGCTTGGAACAAAATTCTTCTACAGAAATCAATGGCTTTCTTATATATATTTAAAAAATAGAACATATAGTAAAACAATTCTGGAGAAAATAGAATGCAATGAGAATTGAGCAGCTCTAATAGATATTAGAAGTTATTTAAAAGTTACAGTGAAAACAACAATGAGACACTAATATACAGACAGGTAGAGATATCGATGGAGCAGGGTAGAAAGTCTCAGAAATCAAAGTAAGTGCATATGCGATTTCATCTATCATGAAGGGCCTATTTTAGAATGGAAGGCTTGGAGAGAAGTGTTTAATAAATGTTATGGGAAACTGGGAAGCCATCTAGGGTAAAACATATCAAGCATTATACCTCACATCTTACACCCTATTAAATTTCAAGTGGATCTTATTTTTAAATATGAAGAAAAAAATCATATAAAATTGAAAATAATAAGGAAAAATTATAACCTTAGACTGGCAATGGTCTTTTCTTAAAATTTAAAAAAATTATTGTATTTTAGGGTGAGGGGAAGGGATGGAGAAAGGGGGTGGAGGAACATTGATATGAGAGGGAACTATTGATTGGTTGACACTTCAGCTTTCTGCCTGTGCCCCAACAGGGACAGAGCAGAGAGCCTATAACCCAGGCATATTCCCTGACTGGGAATCAAACTGGCACCCTCGATATGTAGAATGAAGCACAACCAACAAGCCACACCAGCCAGGACTGGAGAAGGTCTTTCTAACCAAGACATGAAACTCAGAAACTGTAAGTGAAAATATTGATTTAAAAAACTATAAAAAAATGAAAATAGTTTTCTGCATGGGAAAGGCCCCATTAGCAAGTCAATTAATAAACTGGAAAAATATTATAATGCATATCTTGGACAAATTAATAATACAATGTGTAGTATAGCTACATCTATATCTATCTATATCTATATCCTAGATCTTATTTAGAAAGGTCCCTAACAACAAATAAGAAAATGACCAGTGTGGTTCCTAGATGATCTGTGTTTCTTTCACATGGCAAAAAGGGCTAAAATATACTCATGATGACAAAGGGTAATTGAAACTCCACTGAGATGTTTTCTCCTTCTGATTTTCCTCTATATCCTAAGCCAAATGCCCTGTGTTTAGGGGGATTGTGAGAAAAGCAGCACTCTTATATAATCAGCCATCCAAGTAGAACTTTGCCTGAACAGGGAAGCTGTTCATATTAGGCTCTTTGCACTGAGCCACACTGGTAGGAGATCAGCAACAACCCTGCAAGTTTAGTCATCAGGGATTAAAATCTTTATCTCACAAGAAACAGGTGTCTGATCTTCCCATTTTTAGAAGGTTTGATTTTTAAAAAATGGGGGAAGATGATGGCATAGGTAAACATGGCTTGCCTTCTCTCACAACCACATCAAAATTACAGCTAAACTGTAGAACAACCATCATCCAGAAATGTCAGACATTGATTTTAAAGGAAGTTCTACAACTATTGAATTAAAGTAGAAACCACACTGAGACTGGTGGAAAGGGTAGAGACCATAAAACAGGCTGGTCCCACACCCGTGTGTGATAGGTAAAAATTGGGAGAGATATCTCAGGAGTGAAGGATCCCAGTCCCACATGAGGACCCTAGTCCAGGGTTTCAGTGCCAGGAAGATAAGTGTCCATAAGTTTTGGCTGTAAAAACCAGCGGTGGTACAGCCTGTGGAAGACAAACTACTAGAGTCTCAGGCAGTTCCTCTTGACAGGCCCAGCCACAGGCTTACTTGGACTCACTCCCTCTCAGCTCCAGTACGGGGACAGCAGCTTGAAAGGCATCAAAGACATACAAGGAGGAACAGAACTATCTGGCATCAGGGCAAGAGCTGTGGGCAAGATTTCTTCCAGACAGAAATGCTGGCAGAGGCCATTGTTCCTTTTCTGAGCCATCCCCCACAGAATCAGCAGGTGGGCACCATATCTGAGACTCCATCAAACTGGCTTATACTGTTTGTCCCACCTGATAATTCTGTAAGCTCCCCCCAGCTGTTTCCTGTAACTTTTACATATGAATGGCTTGTCTTGGCCCATCCTTCAGATTTTCCTAAATTCTCTCAAACAAGCAGCATCAGGTTTCAGTGAGCCCCATACCTCTCTCTAAGTTACCCCAGGGCTGGCATTAGAGTAGCTGGCCTAGGTTCACAGCTTGGCCTCTCCTGGGCACCTCCAAGCCCAGCACAAGTAGCAGCCATCTACAGATTGCTTTGTAGCTAATATTGTATGACCCTGGAAAGAACACAGGCAGTGGCTGACCTTGGACATGCCAAGAGCAATCAAGACTCAAGTAGAAGAGGAAGGTGTACATAGCCCACAGAGTGAGCACACCTTAAGTACCTAGTTTGTGTAATAGGAAAAGCAGTACCACTGGACCTTATAGGATACCTACTACATTAAGCCACTCTATCAAGCCAGGGAAATAGTGTAGCTCTATCTAATACATAAAAACAAACACAAGGAGGCTGTCAAAATGAGGAGACAAAGAAACATGGCCCAAATGAAAGAAAAGAACAAAACTCCAGTTAAATAACTAAACAAGATGGAGACAAGCAATCTATCAGATGCAGAGATTAAAACACTGGTTAAAAGGATGCTTTGTGAGGACCTCAACAGCATAAAAAGGATTCAGTCAGAAATGAAGGATACACTAATTGAAATGAAAAAATTACAGGAAATCAACAGTAGAGTGGATGAAGCTGATAATCAAATCAGTGATTTGTAACATAAGGAAGCAAAAATTAACCAATCAAAACAACAGGAAGAAAAAAGACTTAAAAAAATAATGAGGATGGTGTAAAAAGCCTCTGGGAGAACTTCAATTGTACCAACATTTGCATCATTTGGGTGCCAGAAAAAGAAGAGAAAGAGCAAGGAACTGGAAACCTATTTGGAAAAATAATAAAAGTAAACTCTAAGTTGGTGAAAGAAATAAGCATATAAGTCCAGGAAGTGCAGAGTCCCAAACAAGATGACCCCAAAGAGGCCCACATTAAGACCCATCATAATTAAAATGCCAAAGGTTAAAGACAAAGAGAGAATCTTAAAAGCAGCAAGAGAATAGCAGTTAATTGACTACAGGGGAGTTCCCATAAGACTGACTTATCAGAAGAAACAGAACAGGCTAGAAGAGATTGGCAAAAAATACTCAAAATGATGAAAAGCAAGGACCTACAACCAATATTACTCTACTCAACAAAGCAATTATTTATAATCAAAGGACATATAAAGAGCTTCCCAGGCAAGAAAAAGCTAAAGGAGTTCATCATCACCAAATCAGAATTATAGGAAATGTTAAAACGTCTTCTTTAAGAAGAAGAAGAAGATAAAAAATATAAACAATAAAATGGCAATAAATGCATATCTATCAACAATTGAATCTGAAAAATCAAATAAACAAACAAGGAGAGCAGAAATGGACTCATAGATACAGAGAACATTTTGATGGTTGCTAGATGGGAGGGAGGTTGCAGGACTGGGTGGAAAAGGTGAAGGGAGTCAGAAGTACAAATTGGTGGTTACAGAATAGTCATGGGGATGCAAAGGACAGCATAGGGAATAGAGGAGCCATAAAACATATATGCAGGACCCACGGACATGGACAACAGTATAAAAATTGCCTGAGGGAATGGGGGCAGCTGAGTGGAGGGTGATGAGGGGGCAAAGCTTGAGTCAACTATAATAGCATAAATAATAAAATATAATTTTTAAAAAATGGGATAAGAATAGGAAGTTCTTGTGTACTTCTCAGTAGGTTTTACAGAGCAAGGTTTTTCTCCTCAAATTGTCAGGAAGTTTTACTCTCCAAGTCTATGTTCCTGCAATTGCCATAGCTATTTGACATACTTTTGTAAACTCTAAGGGCAATTAGTATTGTTAACCTGTAAAGGAGTATACTTCTAGCATGTTTATGCAGATTAAGAGAAGAACATGACCTTTCTGAGCTGATGCAGCCCTGATCTTGCCTTTGTGTGAAGAAAAATATGCCCCTTCCTTCCCAGTGGTCAGAGCCCTGCACCTGGACCCAAGAATTAGCCAGTGGATAGTATGTCAGCCCCTTTCCCCTCCTCTGCAGTAGGCAGACTGTACAACTGTCCCCAGAAGTCTGCCCTCCTCATGAACAGCACCAAGACCTTAGAAAGCTTCAACCTCTGTTTCCTTCTTCCCATTCTAATTGCTCCAGGATTGAATTTTGACTTTTTTTCACCCCAAGAAATGAAACCCTTATTACTGTTTTAAAATAGTCAGTGTTTGTTCTAATGTATTCTTATAATCACCAATGTTTTTGCTCACTTTCCCATATCACATCTCGTATCCTTCATTTCTCAAATATATTCTTTTAAAAAGATAAATGATTTTTATTAAAAAATGCCAAGTATAAAGAGAAAAAAAATGCCCTGACTGTTGTGGCTCAGTAGGTTGGGCGTCGTCTCACAAACCAAAAGGTCACCCTTTTGATTCCTAGTCAGGGCACATGCCTGGGTTGTAGGTTCAGTCCCCTATCAGAGGTCAAACAATAGGTAACTGACGGATGTTTCTCACATCAACGTTTCTCTCCTTCTGTTTCTTCCTCCCAACCTCTTACTCTAAAAAAACAAAACAAAACAAATCTTTTTAAAAAGGAAAAAAATCTCTTTTGTTTTCCCATAGAGTATTTCTCTGAGATAACACCAGCACTGCTCAAAACAGAGGCCCAGAGAGGATCCGGAAGCTACCTCACATAGAACTGGTTTTCATATATCTGTCCTATATGCACAAGTCAGCAATGCCTCTCCCCCATCACCCATGGAACCCATTCCACTTGGGTAAGCAGGCAGGAGCTGTAGCAGCTGTCTTGCCTGAATCCTATCACACTAAGAACAGAGCAAATGTTGTAGCCCTCCCCGAAAACATCCCCAAGCCAGATGAGGAAAAGGAGGAAAGAAATCTATGGCAGCAGCTGTGGAAGCTTGGAGCTGAAAGGGAACAAAATAAATAAATACATACATACATAATGTTGACCTCTAGGTTAGAATGCACATCTTAAAAAAGAAAAAGAATAAGAAAAAAGGAAGAAAGAAAGGTAAAATACCTTACAGACTAAATTAAAAAAAATTATATTAATATAATCCTTTTGTATACTACCATACAAACTGTATACACATTTAGTTTTCTGTTGATTTGCATTGTTTGTACATTTTTGGTGTGTGAGTCTTGGCTTTGAAACAGTTAAGTAAAAACAAAAACAAAAAACAAGCAAACAAAAAACCCAGAACTAGGGCAGGTGGCTCAGCGATTGGCCCTGTTGCCTCTTCCAATAAAGGATGGGAAAGGAGGGACAGCAGGAGAGTAAAATAGGGAACCCAGCCCAGGATGATTTTGGGGGAAGCTGTAGGTAAAGAGGCAAGCTCAAATATTTTTCCCAGCACAGCTGCAGTCCCCACAGAAGGCACTCAGAAGTGAACTGCCCAGAATGTCAGTGGGTTTTACAGAACATGTTTTTTCTCCTTAAATTGTCAGGAAGTGAAGAGGTGACAGGGACTTAAAATGTTACTCGTCCTACTGCATCCCAACCCATGTTCTCCCAGCCGGATCCATGGTTGCACTCAGGAGAACTTGTGGTGAAGGGAACAGTCCAGGGCCAGTTTCTTTTGCAGTCCCCCCACCCCCAGGGATTTTGCAGAGTCCAGCAAGGCTGGCTGGACACCTATGAGGAGAGACCATCCACAAGGAATTGAGGTGGGGAGAGGAGTTTCTTCCTCACTGTCAAAGGCATCCTCCCAGGACCTGGGGTCTGGAATGAGTGGTAATTGTTCCTACATCAAGGGTTGTCCTGCTTAGTGAGAAGTGTCACCGGTACAGAAGCTTCCTCTCCCTGGACCATCTGATAGGAAGGAAGGACCCGATGGAAAAGCTGTTTTTTGCTGGGCCCTGGAGACAGGCTGTGAGAGATGGATCTCAGCTGCTTTCTGGGCAGGAGGACACCCTGCATCGACAGATGATACTTGATTTCTCAAAGGATGGCCGACATGATGGTCTGAGGGCCAGGCACCATCTAATGAGATGCTGACACCCAGAAGAGATCGTCTGCCTAAAGAAAAGTTGGCCCCTGATGATCTCATCGTGCTCAAAAGGAGTATCTCCACAGATCATGTGGCATAGAGCAGGATCCCCAGGACCAGACAGCCCCCGACCTGCCTGGTAGCGACGGAAGCAAATCCACATACACTTGGGTCCCACCCAAGTCCATGTAAACGGTGTCCTTGACCAGCGTCCCTGAGCTCTTCGCGGTTGAGGCCGATGAGGAAGTTCAGATCCCGGTGGAGCACCCAACAGTTGTGGCGGTGCCGCTCACCCTCCTGCATCTGCCAGAGAAGCGGCCGTCCAGCTCCTCCTGCAGGGCCCCCCTTTCCGAGATTAAGTCGAAGAAGTCTTGCACCGGCTCGGGCCTCTCCAGGATCAGGACGAGACCGCCGTGCCTCTCGAACCAGTCCAGGAGCCTAATGACGCGGGGAAGCCCAAGTTCACCCTCTTTAGCAGGAACCACTTCCGTGGGCGCTCAGGTTCCATTGCGCAGCTCTACCCATAGGAAATCCGGTGCTTCTCCACGTGCTTGAGGGCCTCTGCGAGTTGTCCGCAACCCTGATACCTAAGCAGAGGGAATCCAAGCCACTGCTGACTAATAGCGGGCCCAACTGGTCCTGGGACTCCAGGGGCTCTTTTTCCTTGCCTGGCACCAGCTTGGTGGCGTGCAGGTCTTTCCAGGGCACTGAGCACACAGGGGCCAGCAAGTTGATTGGGCAGGAACATCCCAACCTCCAGGGACTGTGTCTGGAACAGCTGCAGCAGGAGCTGGGGCTGGGGCTGAGGCTGGGGCTGCGGCCGGCGCTGAATGCTGAGCGCAGGTGGAGGAAAACTGGGTGCACTGCCAGGGCTGGCAGCTGGCTGCCCCACTAGCGGGGTGGGCGGCTGGTGGGACCTGTGCATTTAAGGCCATGGCACAGAAGGCTTGTAGCTGCTGCTGCTGCTGCTCCTGGTGCCGCTGGCGCAGCCACTTGGAAAAAGAACTCATGGACACCGTCAACAGTGTGGTGATTGCTGGGGGCAGTGCGGGGTGTAAGGCGACTAAAGAGTAATGGAAAAAAGTACAATAAAGATTAAATTAAATAGTCTTCAGATTTTTTTTCCTTGAGAGTCTGCAGGTGTTAAGTGCTCCAGCTTTTCTCTGCCTGAAAATGTCATAGTTTTTTGTTCATTTTTAAAAAGATGTTCTTTTTCAGATACAGCTTTCTACTGAGACCGCTCCTTTCCTCCTGCGCATTGAAGATTCACTGTCTTTGCTGCCAATGTTACTGTTGTGAGATTGGCCAACAGTCAAGTTTCCACTCACTTTTTATTTTCAAGAGCTTTCCTTTTCCTCTGGTGTGGTGCACCTCCACCATTATGTGTGTAGTGGCTCTTCTTTTCTTTTTAAAGATTTTATTTATTTTTAGAGAGAGGGAAAGGAAGGGACAAAGAGAGGGAGAGACACATCAACGTTCCAGAGAAAGAGATTGGTTTGCCTCTCTCACGCTGCCAACTGCAGAACGGGCCTGCAACCCAGGTATGTGCCATGGCTGGGAATCGAACCAGCGACCCTTCGGTTCACAAGCTGGCCTTCAATCCACTGAGTTATATCAATCAGGGCTATAGTGGCTCTTTTTTTCATATTATGTTTGGGGCTTGTGAAGTTTCCTGGATTTCAGGGTTACTGTGATTTAATAATTTTTGATAATTTTCTGCTCTGATCTCTCAAAATTTTGCCCAGTAGTTAGAAACAGAAACCCTGGAGCCAGCTTGCTTGGCATCTCTATGTGACCTTAGACAAACACGGTAACTCCTCTGTGTTTGTTTTCTCATACTTAAAACGGGAATGTCATTATTGCCTACTTTAGAGATTTGTTGTAAAGATTAATGAGTTAATTATATAATAATGGGATGGCCAAAAAGTTCCTTCGTTTTTTTGTTCAGTTTTCTTTTTTTCCTGTGAGATGGCTCTAGACGTGCTTAGTTCTCTTTAAGTTCAGTGGACACAATTTTTTTTAGATTGTATTGTGACAGCTGTCATATCAATATGCATTAAAAAAGCTTAGCAAAATTGGTGATTTTTTTGTAGCCATTTAAATATTGAAGAAAAAAAAAGAAATGCTCAATATTTTAGGCATATTGTACTTTATTATTTAAAGGAAGGCAAAAATGCAAACAATGATTTGTGCATTGTATGGAGTAGGTGCCGTGACTGATTGAACATGTCAAAAGTGGTTTGCAAAGTTTTGTGGTGCAGATTTCTTGCTGGACGATGCTCCATAGTTGGGTAGACATGACATGACATGATTTGGGAACAATCAATGTCATACCCTGCAGGAGATAGCCAACATACTCAAAATATCCAAATCAATAAAGTCATGGGTGAAAATGAAAAATGTGTCTTTTATTTATGGAAAAATGTAAGTGAACTTTTTGGCTAACCAAATAGTTTAAAACAGGGACAAATAGTAATTACTGTACACTGGTTAACTCTTATGGTGATTTGTATTGTTCTTTCTTTCTGGAACTTTATTCAACATGTTACAGTTTCTTTTGTTTAAGTGTATTTTACTGATTATGCTGTTACAGTTGTCCCAATTTTTTTTTTCCTTTGTCTGACTCTGCCTGGTGCCCTCCTTCCTTCAGCAATCCCTCCCTCCTTAGTTCATGTCCATGGATTGTGCATGTAAGTTCTTTGTACTTACCTACAACTGTGAGCCTGGGAAGCAATGCCAAGCAATGTGAGTTCACACTGAGGCTTTAAAACTCAAGAATAAAGTATAACATAGAGTGGAAATTCACTGTGGCCTAAATCCATATTTTGTTTTTGTTTGTTTAATTATCACAGTAGTATAAATTCATGTGTATAATTTTTCCCAAGTGATAGAGAAGTATATAAATGGTAACAGTCTCCTCAAAACCCATTCTCCAGAGGACACCCATTCTTATTTATTTTATTATTAGCCCTGAACCCTAAATTTACAATGATGTTTTTAATTTTTTTTTTAAATGATTTAATGTGTTTTATTGATTAAATTATTACATTTGTGCCAATTTCCCTTCCCTCTGCTCCCCTCCACCCGGTGGCCCCCCTCCCTCCAGTTGTCCCCCCCTTTTAGATTATGTCCATTAGTTGTGCATACAGTTCCTCCCAACCTCTCTCCGTCTATTCCATTCCCTCCTACCTTGATCCCCAATTCCTATATCATCTCCCTCCCTTTCCCCATTCCCCCTCCCTGTTGACCTCCCCCCAATATGCTTCCCGTACCCACAGTTCCTCTTTCCCTCTCGTTGCCTATTTAGTTTGCCTTTGTTTCATCTCCCTAGCTTCTGTTTTTTTTTTTTTTTAAACCAGTCCCTTTAACATCTCATATAACAGTGGTTTGGATCTAATGAACTCTTTCAGTTTTATTTTGTCCTGGAAACACTTTCTCTGTCCTTCTATTCTGAATGACAATTTCGCTGGATAGAGTATTCGTGGTTGTAGGTTTTGGATTTTCATTACTTTGAATATTTCTTGCCAGTCTCTTCTTGCTTGTAGGGTTTCCCTTGAGAAGTCAGCTGATAGTCTAATTGGGACCCCTTTGTACATAATTATTTTCTTCTCTCTTGCTGCTTTTAAGATTCTCTCTTTATCTTTAATTTTTGACATTTTGATTATAATGTGTCTTGGAGTGGTTCTCCCTGGGTCCAGTCTCTTGGGAACTCTCCTTGCTTCCTGGACCTGCAGGTCTATTCCCTTTCCCAAGTCTGGGAAGTTCTCCTTTATTATATTTTCACTCAATTTTTCAAGTTCTAGTTCATCTTCCTCATTCTCTGGCAAACCAATGATTCTTATGTTGGGCCTTTTATAGCTGTCCCAGAGGTTTCTGATCCTCTCATTGTTGCTTGCCATTTCCTCTCGCTGCATTGATTGACTGCTTGTTCCTTCTCCATATTCCAGTTTGTTGAAATGAACTCTGGATTTTATTTCCTTTCCTTCTATCTCGTATGCGGTTTTGTTCCTTTCGTTATGAAAGTTTTTCGCTTCTTTCATATCTTTTTCCTGCTCTTTTGTGAATTCTGTAAGCCACCTGATAACAATGGCCCAGAACTGAGCCTCTGACAGGTTTCTTATCTGTTCATCTGTCAGGTTCTCTATCTGCTGCCTGGTGAGTTGTGTTACCGGTATTTCTAAAGTTGCCTGCCTCATTTTGACAGATGCTTTTTGTTTTCTTGGGCTGGCTGTGGGGGCAGTGCTTGCGTACGCGTCACAAATTAGCGACCGGCGCCTGCTTGTCCGCGACCTATTTTGCAGCCCTGTGGTGCTTTCTGTGGGGGCGGGGGTCCAAGATGGATTCACACAGTTATTCAGCTAGGAGACCGGGATCCGTCCTCCCGCCCCCCTGGGCCCCCCAGCTCCGGAGTCGCGCACCGCCAGGGACTTGGCCACCGGGACTCCTCGCCGGGGTCGCGCACCGCCAGGGACTTGGCCACCGGGACTCCTCGCCGGGGTCGCGCACGCCAGGGACTTGGCCACCGGGACTCCTCGCCGGGGTCGCGCACCGCCAGGGGCTTGGCCACCGGGACTCCTCGCCGCCCGCCGCTCCGGGTGCGACCGCAAACAGCACTGCCCACTTTAACTCTTACCTGCCCAAATGGCACCGTTGGTTTATAACTTCATATGTTGGACTTCCGTGTAGTTTTATTTTCTGGAATTTCTAGTTATCCTTTGTTTTGAAGTAGTTGTATTCCTGTATAGTTGTAGAGGGAGACCTAGCGTGTCCGTCTAAGCCTCCATCTTGGCCGGAAGTCGATGTTTTTAATTTATAAGCATTAAGAAGTGGGTGAGTTCACTTCCCTTATTAAACATAAGTTCAGCTTACATAACTATTCTTCTTCTTCCCTCTTTTTAAAAAAATTTATTTATTTTTAAAGTATATTTTATTAATTATGTTGTTACAATAGTTCCAATTTTTTCCCCTTTACTCCCCTCCACCCAGTAGCCACCGTCCCCCAGCAACCTCACCCCTTTTAGTGCATGTCCATGGGTCATGCATATAAGTTCCTTGGCTTCACCCTTTCCTATATTAGTTTTTAAGTTAGTTAATTAATTAATTATAACAAAAAATAACAATTCCACCCTCTCAGACTTGAGACCCTTTATAATCTTATGAAGGACAATGTCTGAAGGCCTCATACTCCTCTAGCTGCTTCCAGCTGGACATGGTCGTCGTCCTTCCTCCCCTTGGGTCCAGAAATCCCTAATAAGAGTAGGAGTTAGTTCTTTGACAAGATAAACAAAATCGACAAGCCTTTAACTAGGCTCATCAAGAAAAAAAGAGAGAGGACCCAAATAAATAAAATCAGAAATAAAAGAGGAGAATCACAATTGATACCATAGAAATACAAAGGATTGTAAGAAATTATTATGAACAACTGTATCACAAGAAATTTGACAACCTAGATGAAATGGACAAATTTCTGGAAACATATAATCTCCCAAAACTGAATCAAGAAGAAGCAGGAAGCTTGGACAGACCAATAATAACTAATGAAATTGAAGCAGTAATCAAAAACTCCCGGCACACAAAAACCCTGTATTGGATGGCTTCACAGGTGAATTTTACAAAACATAGGAAAAAACTAACTCCTATCCTTCTCAAACTATTCAAAAAAATCCAAGAAGAGAAAAGACTCCCAAATTCTTTCTATGAAGCCAATATTACCCTAATTCCAAAACCAGGTAAAGACACAACAAAGAAAGAAAACTACAGGCCAATATCTCAGATGAATATAGATGCTAAAATCCTCAACAAAATATTGGCAAACCGGATCCAGCAACACATTAGAAAGATCATACACCATGATCAAGTGGGATCATCTCAGGGATGCAAGGATGGTTTAATATTCACAAATCAATAAATGTAATACATCACATAAACAAAATGAAAGACAAAAACCACATGATCATATCAATAGATGCAGAAAAAGCATTTGGTAAAGTACAACACCCATTTATGATGAAAACTCTCAGCCAAATGGGAATAGAAGGAGCACACCTCAACATAATAAAGGCCATATATGAGAAACCTGAAGCCAACATCATACTCAATGGGCAAAAACTGAAAGCATTCCCCTTGAGGTCAGGAACAAGATAAGGATGTCCACTCTCTCCACTCCTATGCAACATAGTCTTGGAAGTTCTAGCTACAGCAATGAGAAAAGAAAGAGAAATAAATGACATCCAAATTGGAAAAGAGGAAGTATAACTGTCATTATTTGCAGACAACATGATAGTGTACATAGAAAACCCTATAAGGTCCATGAAAAAAAACTACTTGACCTAATAAGTGAATTTGGCAAAATAGCAGAGTACAAAGTCAATATTCAAAAATTGAAGGCATTTCTGTACACCAACAATAAAATATCAGAGATGGAAACTAGAGGAAAAATCCCATTTATCATAGCAATAAGATAAATAAAGTACCTATGAATAAACTTAACCAAGGAGGTAAAAGACCTGTACTTGGAAAACTACATAACACTGAAGAAAGAAATTAAGGAAGATGCAAATAAATGGAAGTATATACCATGTTCATGGAAGAGAAGAATCAACATCATTAAAATGTCCATACTTCCCAAAGCAATTTATAAATTCAATGCAATCTCTATTAAAATACCAATGATATATTTCATAGACCTAGAACAAATACGTCAAAATTTTATATGGAGCCAAAAAAGAGCCCAAATAGCCACAACAATCTTGAGGAAGAAGAACACAGTAGAAGGAATCACAATACCTGATATCAAACTATACTACAAGGCCATGTTAATCAAAACAGTCTGGTACTGGCATAAGAACAGACATATAGATCAATGGAACAGAATAGAGAGCCCAGAAATAAACCCAGGTATATATGGTCAACTAATATTTGACAAAGGGGGAAGGAACATAAAGTGGAGTGAAAAAAGCCTCTTCATCAAATGGTGTTGGGAGAACTGGACAGGGACATGCAAACAAATGAAACTAGGTCACCAGCTTACACCATACACCAGAATAAACTCAAGTTGGAACAAAGACTTAAATGCAAGTCGTGACACCATAAAAGTCCTAGAGGAAAACATAGGCAGGAAAATTTCAGATATCCTGCATAGCAACATTTTCACTGATATATCTCCTAATGCAAGGGAAATAAAGGAAAGAATAAAGTAATGGGACTACATCGAACTAAAGAGTTTCTTCTCAGCAAAAGAAAACATCAGCAAGATGAAAAGGGAACCAACCATATGGGAAAATATATTTTTCAATGATACCTCTGACAAGGGATTGATCTCTAAAATATATAAAGAACTTATACAACTCAACACCAAGAAGACAGACAACCCAATGAAAAAATGGGCAAAGGACCTGAACAAACACTTCTCCAAAGAGGACATACAGAGGGTCCATAGACAAATGAAAAAATGCTCAACATCACTAGCCATCAGAGAGATGCAAATACAAACCACAATGAGATACCACTTTACATCAGTCAGAACGGCCATTGTCAACAAGTCAACAAACAACTTGTGCTGGTGAGGATGTAGAGAAAAGGGAACCCTGGTGCACTGCTGGTGGGAATGCAGACTGGTGCAGCCACTATGGAAAACAGTATGGAATTACCTCAAAAAATTAAAAATGTACTGCCCTTTGAACCAGCAATTCCATTGCTAGGATTATCCGAAGAATACTGAAACACCAATTCAAAAGAACCTATGCACCCCTATGTTCATAGCAGCACTATTTATAATAGCCAAGTGCTGGAACAACCTAAGTGCCCATCTGTAGATGAGTGGATCAAAAAAGTGTGGTAAATCTACACAATGGAGTACTATGTAGCATACAGAAAGAAGGAACTTCTACCATTTGCAGCAACATGGATGAAACTAGAGAGATTTATGCTTAGCGAAATAAGCCAGGCAATGAAAGAAAAATACCTTATGCTATCACCTATTACGGGAAACTAATGAACAACACAAACAAATGAGCAAAATTGAACCAGAGGTATGTAAACAAGGAGTAGACTAACAGTGTCAAGGGGGGAAGGGGGTGGGAGAGAAGAGGATAAGAAGGTGAAGGGTCTAGTCAAAGAACATGTACAAATGACCCATGGGCATGAACAACTGGGTGTGGACTGACTGTGGGAGAAGGGGTTGGCAGGTCGCAGGGAGGCAATAGGAAAAAAATGGGACAACTGTAATAGAAAAACAAACAAATTTTTAATGGGGGAAAAAAGAAAATATAAAGAATGGAAATGCAATTTTTTTTTCAGATTTAATGTGTTTTATTGATTAAAATATTACATTTGTGCCAATTTCCCTTCCCTCTGCTCCCCTCCACCCGGTGGCCCCCCTCCCTCCAGTTGTCCCCCCCTTTTAGATTATGTCCATTAGTTGTGCATACAGTTCCTCCCAACCTCTCTCCGTCTATTCCATTCCCTCCTACCTTGATCCCCAATTCCTATATCATCTCCCTCCCTCTCCCCACTCCCCCTCCCTGTTGACCTCCCCCCACTATGCTTCCCTTACCCACAGTTCCTTTTCCACTCTCGTTGCCTGTTTCGTTTGCCTTTGTTTCATCTCCCTAGCTCCTGTTTTTTAAACCAGTCCCTTTAACATCTCATATAACAGTGGTTTGGATCTAATGAACTCTTTCAGTTTTATTTTGTCCTGGAAACACTTTCTCTGTCCTTCTATTCTGAATGACAATTTCGCTGGATAGAGTATTCGTGGTTGTAGGTTTTGGATTTTCATTACTTTGAATATTTCTTGCCAGTCCCTTCTTGCCTGTAGGGTTTCCCTTGAGAAGTCAGCTGATAGTCTAATTGGGACCCCTTTGTACATAATTCTTTTCTTCTCTCTTGCTGCTTTTAAGATTCTCTCTTTATCTTTAATTTTTGACATTTTGATTATAATGTGTCTTGGAGTGGTTCTCCCTGGGTCCAGTCTCTTGGGAACTCTCCTTGCTTCCTGGACCTGCAAGTCTATTCCCTTCCCCAAGTCTGGGAAGTTCTCCTTTATTATATTTTCACTCAATTTTTCAAGTTCTAGTTCATCTTCCTCATTCTCTGGCAAACCAATGATTCTTATGTTGGGCCTTTTATAGCTGTCCCAGAGGTTTCTGATCCTCTCATTGTTGCTTCCTATTTCCTCTCGCTGCATTGGTTGACTGCTTGTTCCTTCTCCATATTCCAGTTTGTTGAAATGAACTCTGGATTCCTCACCATCTGTCTCGTATGTGGTTTTGTTCCTTTCGTTATGAAAGTTTTTCGCTTCTTTCATATCTTTTTCCTGCTCTTTTGTGAATTCTGTAAGCCACCTGATAACAATGGCCCAGAACTGAGCCTCTGACAGGTTTCTTATCTGTTCATCTGTCAGGTTCTCTATCTGCTGCCTGGTGAGCTGCATCACCGGGATCTCTATATTTGTCTGCCACATTTTGACAGATGCGTTTTGTTTTCCTGGGCCGGCTGTCCGGGGCGGTGCCTGTGTACGCGTCACAAATTAGCGACCGGCGCCTGTCTGCGACCTATTTCGCAGCCCTGTGGTGCTTTCTGTGGGGGCGGGGGTCCAAGATGGATTCACACAGTTATTCAGCTAGGAGACCAGGATCCGTCCTCCCGCCCCCCTGGGCCTCACTGTTCAAGGCGATGCTGCGGCTGCTCTCCCCAGCGCCGGAGTCGCGCACGCCAGGGGCTTGATTGGAGTCGCGCCCGCCAGGGGCTTGATTGCCTCCGGGATTTTTCGCCGCCCGCCCGCCGCTCCGCAAACAGCTTTGCCTTCTTTAACTCTTACCTGCCCAAATGGCACCGCTGGTTTATAACTTCATATGTTGGGCTTCCGTGTAGTTTTATTTTCTGGAATTTCTAGTTATCCTTTGTTTTGAAGTAGTTGTATTCCTCTATAGTTGTAGAGGGAGACCTAGCGTGTCCGTCTAAGCCTCCATCTTGGCCGGAAGTCTGGAAATGCAATTTTAATGAATATTAGAAGGACAGGGATTTTCCTTCACACTGTATATTTTTCTCCCTACCTGATCCCTCTAGAATTTGACATTCTGAAGAAATAAGTAATGACATGAGATTCTTTGCATAAAACCAATAAGACCAGTTGTTAATAGAGGTTTTGTTGATGAAGACTTTGACTGGAATGTCATGCCCAAAGGAGACATGCTTGGGCTCTGGTTGTTACCAAAAAGCCCCAAGGAACTGGGATTGACTTTAAAAGGTAATAAAAGCTCTCAAGAAAAAAGACCTGCTACCTTGTTTGGTCGTGTGGTCCACGGCAATCTCTCCAGGTAAGTAACGCAGGTTGCTTTCCTGAAAGATGGCTAGAAGGGACTGTAAGGCACAATGGAAAACCCAAAGGACTTGGAAAAGATAGCTGTTTACAGACAAGGCTGAATGGCAGGTATGTGGCTCAGCTTCTGTGCCCTGAAGGGCAGACTGAAGGTCACCCTAAATGTTCCTTGTATAAGTTCCTGCAAAACAGACTTAAAGATCATAAGTGATCATTTGCTGCTCTTGTTGTGTTTATGCAAACAAACAGGATAAATTAAAAATGGACTTAATGCAGTTTTTTTAATGACAAGGAGGGTAATCTTAACGAGAAAAATTGTGATTCAAGGTAAATCACAATGCTCAGTGATAGACTATAAGTAGTGCAGCTAACTGCTTTAAAGTTTGTTTTCATTTGAAAGTTAAACTAGGTCTGTGACATCATCAAAGATGCTTAATTTACAGGCAGGAAGAATGTCAAATGCCTTGCAACTGGTTGTCTTTCCAATAAAACAGTCTTACAGATTTAGAGACTGGTTTGTGGGCTATGTTGTGTAAATTAACATGTGTGTTCTGTTTTCATAGAGCATAAGCCTATAATCTCATTACCTGAGTGATTGTGGGTACGTATAGGCCTCAGTTAATCTTGTCTACACTGCTGCCTCCTGAGACTCAATGGTTTGGCTGAACTAAGTGGCTGAGTTCATGAAGAAAGGGGTGGACTGTGGGCTTCACTTTAAAACTGGTTTCTCTTTTCTATCATAAAGGCTTGGACAGAAAGGGCCCAGAGGTCTGAGAGGAAGGAAACCTAAAACATTCCCCTCAGCCGAAACTAAGTATAGTGGGCAAAAGGGTTCTGGGCAGGTGTGATGCGCCTGGCACACCTTCCTCCAAAGAAGCCCTTTTTTTTCCCTAATGTGGGACATTGAAAAATTAATCCCTGTGTTTTGTCATCTAGTGGTTATGGATTGAATGATGCCTTTTAACCCTGTTGCCAAATCTGTTACCCCCAGAATACAACAGGGATGTCAGCCTGTTAAACCAAGCACATTGTTGTCTGGGAACAGCCAACTGACCTGGAGTCTGCACGATCCTTCCCCATGTGGGAAGGCCACCCTCCCCTCCACACCCCCACTCTTATTAGGAACTTCTGGACCCAAGGGTAGATAGGACAATGACCATGTCCAGCTTGAAGCAGCTAGAGGAACATGAGACCTTCACCCATTGTCCTTTATAAGATTTTAAAGGGTCTTAAGTCTGAGAGGGGAGGATTATTATTTTTTATTGTTATAAAACGTTGATTAATTAATTAATTATTTTAAAAAAGAATGATATAGGAAAGGGTGAAGCCAGAGAACTTGTATGCACAACCCTTGTGCATGGCCTGAGGGTGGGGAGGGTGCTGGGCAGAGGGGAGCAAAAGGGAAAATATTGTAACTATTGTAACAATATATTCAATAAAATATACTTTAAAATGATATAATACTATAGATATTACATTTTGAAAGAGGTAGGAGAGCACATGCAGAATTTAAATATGAGATTTCTGACAACTGGTTACCAAGTCTTAAACCATCATCTACATCAAACCTATAAATAATTAGAATTGAATTTTTATGTGAGGCATCAAACATTGAGTTTAATTAAAAGATGAACCATCTCTCCTGCACCCAATGTGGTATTTTGCAGGCAAAACAATTTTAGTCCAGAAGAAGATGCAGTCTTTTGTTTCTCCATCCCCGCCCCCCCTCGCCATTGTCCTTGTTCCACCTGTTTGTTATTTCTAGCTGTGGTATCTCACCCTGTAGGGTTGGGCATATCTCAGTCAGTGTCAGGAGGGCAGGAATTTCCTTTTTTGCTCATCCTGCTTGGGTGACCTTGCTGGCTACATCTGGACTTGACAGTATTGTAGAGTTGAGTCCAATCCATTCTTGAAAATGTACACGAACCTCTGTCAGTTCAAGGCCATGGAAGACATTGCTCATTGCTCACCAACTTCAGCCTATATCCTTCTTAAGGGGGATCTAGCAACCATCACCATATATTGGCAGTGTCTCAGGAAATGAAACTTATTTGCATACTGATCACCATTATCTCATTTTTTAATTAATCAAGAAAAAATTTAATCCTCATCTGGGGTTATTTTTTCATTGCTTTTAGAGAGAGAGGAAAGGGAGTGAGTAGAAAGAGAGAGAGAGATAAAGAAATATTGGTATGAGAGAGAAACGTTGATTGATTGCCTCTCGTACACACTCCCACTGGGGGACAGTACCCACAACCTAGGTGTGTGCCCTGACCAGGAATTAAACCCCCAATGTTTCCATGTATGGGATGATGCTCCAACCAACAGAGCCACACCTGCAAAGACTTGACCACCATTTTCTAAACAACCTTTGTACTTTTATTAACAATGCCACACTGAATTGCCTCTTCTCCCAGTTTCATTTGTCCAGTTTCATTTGTCCAGTTTCTGTTCATCTTTCCTTGCCTGTTTGAAAATGTTGGTGTGGCTGGGCAAAGTGACACAGGGTGCTTGCTTGGTAAATTGTAGAGGCTTCTGTTCAAATTCCAAGTCTTAAGAAGCCTTTCATGATCCACTTGCAATGACATACACACTTAGTAATGAGACCTTCTCCCTCTCCACTTCCACCTCTATATTTGTATACTGGAAGGATTCAGAACTAATTTACTAATATGATAGGCATGTGTAAGGAGAACTCTTTCACACTCTATTACAAGCTTTTGGAGAAATGGAACCAAATTTCATCTATTTTTATAACATTGACAGTATGGGTGCCAATACATATTTTACTATCACACTGAAAGAGCATCAGGTAACCTCTCTGAATTCCAGGTAGCTGCAAAATATAGGTTCAGGTGAGAAGAGTATATGCTCATTATTATAGTCAGGTGTAAACACACAAACTTCTGAGGCTGCCTGACTTGCAACAGAGGTTACCTCCAGTCACCATCTCTGGTAATGTCAAACCCTACCACCTTATTCTGAAAATTGGTACCTGACCACAAATGGCATATGATTCAGACCAGGACAATCTCATAATCTCACTATCTGCTTCGATTGCCTAGACTGGGTTTTGTGACCCAGGATTCTGATGGAATCTGCATGAGACTCTGGGTTCCCTGACTCCAGGTCCAGTACTTCAAATCTAGCACTGGCAAGTTCTGTACTCCTGCATATGCCAGGATTTCTGGATGCTCGAGTAGGTTGGGTGGAGACAGGACTTCCTCTGCTGGAACAAAGGGTTTGGAAACAGGTAGTGGGCCAATGCCTGTGATCTAAGCACCTGCAGGCACTCTTCTTGAAAAGTGTTTCCATGAATTGTGTGTTGGTTGATGTCAGAGTGCAGCCAGCATGACGAGGAATTCCACCAACATCAAAATAACCAGTTTCCCAGGTGAAACCCAACAGTCTTTGTTCAAAAGTGAGATGAACTTTCCCTGTAGGATTCCTCAGATCTGTATGACTGAAAGAATCATAAGATCACAGGGCTGAATCTCCTAAGAACCCTCAGTCTAAGTTGGTGGCATCACATCAAAGCACCCTGCCTGGTGCACAGGCCACATGCTCTGTCTTTCTGTCTTCTCCCACCACCCTTCAGTCCAGCTGAGGAAGCCCTTACCTACAGCCAAGTTCCACTTCTGCATTTGGAAATGAAAGAGTGCATGTAGAATACTACATCAGTCAAGTGTAAACAGGGAAGAGCGTTGAATCAAGTGTCAGGCAACCTAGTTCTGATGGATATATATAGTTCTAAAAAGTGAAAACTGTAGCTAGTATCATTTTTCATAGCTACCTGTAGGTCGCCTGAGCACTCAGCCTTCATTTGTGAGTTCCCCTCTCTGAGTGTAAATATGTGGGGCAGCCTCACTGTGAAGACAGCCCTCTGTGTTGTCACACATTGTCATAGTGGGCCCTCCCAGTCTGCCTGAGTTCTCTGAGGAATGAGTAGCCGGTGTCAGAGAATAGTCCAGAGTCCTGTAATAACCCTCAGTTTCTCAGTGCCCTGACATGAGAATGAAAGTATCTGATGTTTCCAGCCCTGCTCCTCATGGCGACTGGCTGTAAAACTCACTGAAAGTCACAATCAGAAAATTATTACAATCCTTGAGGCTTACAGAGTGCTCCAAAGACTAATATCTGTGTGTTAATAATAAATTGTTCCCAAGATTTCTCTAGTTTAAAATAAACCCTGTGGTTACAATGGCCAAGTTGGAATTGGTAGGACATAGTTCTAAACTCTGCACTGGTTGAGGTGAGAACTGTAAACAATTCATCATTTCTCAAAGGTAAAGGCCATGGTTTTCTTTACTACAACAACCCAAGGCCAACTTGTCACTGCGCTGCGGACAATTGCCACCAGAGGACTTTTCATAAGCCTAATTTCCGGGACTATTCTTATGCAGGGAGAGACTATCTCTAAGGATACAATTTTCCCAAGAACCCAAAGAGATTAGTGGTAGGTGAACTTGTTTATTCCAACTTTATACTCCTAGAAGGCCTTCAATCACAAGACTAAACATTAATTGTAAGAGATTAGATAGTTTGAGAAATACAAGGAATCAATTTTTTCTCTCTGATCAGGTAGAAAACAACTGTGAAAAAGGGTTTATGGTTTTGAACAGGGATTGTTTCCATTGCAATGAAAATTGTAAGTAAAATGCATTCAATAAAGATATTCATAGGACGATTACATAAGAAATTTATTGGTAATGTCCAAAAAGCTGGAGAGGTATAACTTTTAGAGTAATGCCCTTTCTGAGAAAAACTGGAAACCCAGATTTAAAATAACCTACTTGAAGCATTGGGGAATAACTGAAGCATTCTGAGGCATGAGGCTGAGAGAAGATTAGATAATTTCCAAGCCTGGTGGGGTAGCATTGAGTCTCATTCCACTTCTGACCGACCAGGGCAGAGGCTCTCCATCACTGCCCCAGTCTGCTCCCCGACATCTCCAGGGCTTCCTCCGTGTTCATCCGCCTCAGGAGTGTCCTGCAGAGCCCTCTGGAGAACCTGCCTCAGGGTCTGACGCCGCTTCCACCATCGCTGCCTAAAGGAGCCAACGAAGAAGTAAATGATGGGGTTGGCGCAGCTGTTGACACCGGACAGAATATAAACAGTCAGGGAAATATAAATGAGAACATCAAAATCTTTTAGAAACTTCTTTATGAAGAATCCGCGAATGCCGAAGGGCAGGCCACAGAGGAGGAAGACCAGCACCGTGAGCACGACAGTCACATAGAGCCTGGTCGGCTGCACCCGCTGGGAGCCACACAGTAGTCTGGTCAGCAGCACCAGGCTGGACCCAGAGAGAAGCACAAATAGCAAAATCAGCCAAGCAGCAATGATGAAATCGAATACTTGACACAAAAACGGACTTAAATCCCTACCCAGGAAGCAACTGATCCCTCTTAAGGTGCTCAGCAGCAGAGACAGCGCCCAGAGCAGGGCACACATGACAGTGGACATGTGTCTGGGGCGGCGGCAGCGGTACCAGATCGGCAACAGAACACAGAGGCAGCGCTCTGTGCTGATGGCACTGAGAAAGCTCAGGCCTGCAAGGTAGGCAAAGATTGACACAGTTTTGAAAAAGTAGGGCATGGATTTGAAGATGGAATAGGAGTACATGAGTATACACAGGGAATTCACAAACTGGCAGCAGAGGAAGATGAAGTCAGCTCCCGCCAGGTTGAGGATGTAGACGGAGAAGGTGTTCCTCCTTGTGCGAAAGCCCAGGAGCCAGAGCACAACAGCATTGCCTGCCAGCCCCACCAGGGAAATGACGACTGTCAGTGAATTCTGGATTATGATCTTCACTGGAGGAAGGGGCTGTTGACTTCTACTTGTTGATGTGAGTTCTGTGGTCCAGGCTGTGACAGCTGGATCCATGCTCAGAAACCCTCCACTGGTGCCACTGGAACAGAAACAAGATTTCAGCACCTAGTGCATGATCACTGAGTCTCTAGGCCACCCTGCTATATCAGAATTACTGTGTGTGTTACAGAGGAGGGGAATGAAGGCCTGCAGAGATTGAGATCCAAAAGGCTTCACAGCCTTGGAGTCCTGGAACCAGGATTTAAATTTAGTTCACACTGACTCTAAAACTTGGGCTCTTTTGTATTGCTACATATATGCTACTGACATGGGAACATTTTATGATCCAAATGCCTCCAGTCACAGTCCTGGGCCATATTGTGTTTGCACAACTATGTGCATGTCAATAAGATTCTGATCTCAGCATTACTTGTGCCCTGGGACTGGGCATGACTTCTGGGCTATCTCAGTGATCGAGAGTGGTCCATCCACCACAGAGAAAGGAGACCATGATTTAGGGTCATGCAGGGATTGCAACATTCTGCTATGAGGGGTGTGATTATGGCCTGGTCACTTTGGCTAGAAATGTCCTATTGTGTCAGTTTTATGTGGATAGGACTTAGTTATGTCCTGTCCAATGGTGTTTCCCCAGGGCCTAGTTGGATGTGGGGACTCAGATTAAGACACTCTTCAAATGAGGTTCTTTCTAGAGCAATCAAATTAATATATAAAACTACTTATCAATAACAGAATACTCCAACCTTACAAAATACATTCTATTCTCAAGGAATTTATGATGATAGTGAGAACTTATCCCCCCCCACCCCCCCAAAAAGTGATACCAGATAGAGAGGTGTTTAAGAGTCAAACAAACAAACTGAGGAGATACAATGTGAAATTGATCACTCTCACTAGAGAGAGAGAGAGAGTCCAAGGAAAACCAACTGTAGAGAGTCTAGAAGAAGAAATGGATTTTCTCCTTTTGCCATCAGATCTCATTCCCATCTTCTGTACCCTCCTCTGCATCCCAGGAGGAGACATGTGTGCTTTTGTAATGGGCTCCCTCTCCCTCTGTCTCCTGGCTGCTCTCAGGAAAGAGAGACACTGACAGATGATTGGAGGGCAGGAGGAGGGTGTTGGGGATTTTAACTCCCTGGCTCTCTGCTGTCAGGCTGTCAGCTGGCCATGCCGGTGTTACTCTATCTAAGGACATGGTCCCAGTCTGGCCCTTTCCTACTGTCATAGTCACAACCACACCTATTGCCACAGCTTCCCTAAATTGGGGTAACTTCTTCTCTTCCCCCTTTAAGCTCTGCAATGATAGCAGCTCCTTATTATGACGTGTCTTGATGGGCTTAAACATCCTTTATCCATTTCCCTTAGCCCTGCCCGCAATTTGTACACAGTTCCTTTGTTAACTCTCTTCAATTACCCTATTAGTTTGTGCCCTGTGTTGTTTTGCTGGGACAAGCCAGACACAAATGTATAACAAACAAACAACTCATTGAACAGCAAGCTAATCTATGAAACCTGAGGTGTTTAACCACAATTTAGGTTTGGAAACATTGTCACAGAAGCAGAGGGGACCTGGTTGGCCCCATGTGGATCTCCCACAGTCTATGTTCCAGGCACCCCAAGAGTCTCTGAGGGAGCTTCCTATCTCTGGACTTTTGCTGTGGGGACCTTTGCTTCCTACATGTGCCACCCAAGGTGCAATTGTGAGCATATGGACTCAGAGGGACAAAACAATGCTGCCTTTATAAGAAGACAATTCTCAGCTGACTCTTACCTTAGCACCATCTTCTACTGGAAGACAGAGAGTAGAAAAGGAAGGGCTCCCAGGGAGTGCTGAAAACCAGAGAATGTGCTTCCAGCTTCTAGATAGGAGGTGCCTACAGGAGCAGGAGTGAAGCCTGAAGAGCAGGAGAGGCTTATCAAGATGCTGGACAGCCCCGTGATTTCCTGCCCCAAGGGCACTGGCAAATGAGGTTCCGGAGAAGTGATGCAAGGGCATCACGAGATGTTTCTCATTTGTCTGAGTCCAGTGACTTCTCTCTTCTTCTCTTCATCTTACCCAATCCAGTGCCCCTCCCTGTGAAGACTGCGTGTCCTGGAGCCTGTTGCTGCCCACTGTGAGCCTGTGCAGGAAGCCCACTCACCAGGCAGTGTGAGCTCCATAGCTGTGAAGGGATTGCTTAGCATTGTGGGCCCTGCATGGACTGGCTCCTCTGATCTTTTTTATTTACTCACAGAAGTAATGCATTCACACTTGTTTATTTCAGAGGACACCAGAGTGTGTAAAATGAAATGTAAAGCCTCTCCTAATCTTGTTCTTCAATGGCATCTGATGTTTACAGTTTCTATTTTTAACTCTTTGCATAATAAAACTACATTTCTAGTTTTGAATTATCAATATCAACAACTGTGTATACTGTGGTTCCTTATAAAAAGTAGGGAATTTAACACTCAACATACACACCACACACTGAAATTTGTTAGCTAGATTACTTTCAGATGATCTGGGGATGACCATTATTTTCAACCTTAGCACCGATGACTCCGATGACTTCCATTCCTATGCCCAAACATGTAGACAAATAGAGTTATGGCATTTCCTTTAAAATCTTAACTATGGTTTAAGCCTATGTTTTTTGGAACAGTGATGTGGGACTACCTGAGGGTGTGAGGAGGGGCTGAGTGGAAGGGGACAAAAAAGGACAATTGAGGCATCTGTAATAACATAAATAATGAAATATAATTTAAAAACTTAACTATGAAGCATTTAAAACAATTAGCAAAAGTTACCCACTCATTTCTGCACTTACAAAACTCTTCTGTGTGCCTGTGCTGTGCCAAGCACTGTTCTAGGCAGGCCAGATGCAGGGATGAATTACACACAGCACTATGCCCCTACATTCAAAACTTGCGGGGTGAGCTAACCCAGGGAGTGAGTGTTGCTGGAGAAGAGCTTGGAGACTTAGCATTAGGGCCTCTACCTTGCAGACAGACCCCTGGAAGAAGACGAAGACCCAGCCAATGCAGTTCTGAGAAGCAGATATTGAAGGAGTGGGTAAAGGAGGGGGCATAGTATCCTGAAACTGAACCGAGAAACTGATCGGAGAAGATGGGAGTAAGCAATAGCCTCAATCTGACTTGGGAGACTGAGGAAGATGTAGACTAATAAGGAAGATGTAGACTAAGAGTGAAATTCGGGGTGTGCAGTACAAAGTCTTTTCTGATCATGACAGGTGTGGGTCCAGTGGATGGGGGGGGGCGGCTGGAAGATTGAAAAAGCAGGTTGAGGAAAGAATTGCAGGTTGTGTGATATTCCTCCTGGAAAATCCCAATCAACTGACAATTACCACAGTGAAAGACAGCTCAGAAAAACAGCTGAGAACAAAATTACTCTATAGAAATCAAAAGCTTTCTCCTATATGAAAAAAAAAATTACACAATAAAATTAATCTAACCACTTCTGGAGAAATCAGAAATCAATGAAGACTGACCAGCCCTAGCAGATATTAGAGGCTGTTCTAAAGAAACAGTGTAAAGAGCAATGTTGTGTTACTGTGAAAACAGGTGGAGAGATAACTAGCAAGTCACAGAAATAAAACATAAATCCATACGGAATTCAGTCTCTTACACATTGTTAAATTTTAAATGGTCTGTATATTTAAATATGTATAAGGATGTCATATAGAATTGGAAAGGTAAGGGGTTATATTTTGTAACCATGACACAAAACTCAAAAGTCATAAATAAAAGTATTGATTAAAATACCATTAAAAAATAAAAATATTGTTATGAATTAGGTCATCAACAAGTCAAAAGAGAAAATAAATACTTACAATGCATATTTAAACAAAACCCTAATGCATGTGCCTAAATGTTTACATATTCGTAATTAAAAATAGGTATTTATATATCTGCAACCAGTTATCTAGAAAGAACCCTAACAACATATAATAATGGGACCAACTTGGTTCTTAGATAATCCTTGTGTCTTAAAATGACAAAAGAGTGTTAAAACATACAATGGCAAACAGCAATTGCAGCTCCATTGAGAGGGGTGTGGGGAGAGCTAGAGAAAGGTAAATGGGGGATAAATGATGATGGAAGGAGATGTGACTTTGGGTGTTCAACACACGCTACAGTAGAGAGATGATGTATTATGGAAGTGTACACCTGAACCCTCTATAATTTTTATAATCAATGTCACCCCCAATAAAGTCGATAAAAAGAAAACAACGAACCAACCAAAGAAACCCCAAACCAGCCCATAGTTACAAAATAAGTACGTCCTGGGCATGCAACTTAAAAAATGGTGACTACAGTTAGTAATACTGTTTTGTGTATTTGGAAGTGGCTAAGGGAGTGTATCTTAAATGCTCTCCTCACAAGAAAAAAATGTATCTATATGTGGTGATAGATGTCAAGTAGACGTATTGTGGAATTTAATTTGCAATATATACAAATGTGGAATCATTATGTTGTACACCTGAAAGTAATATAATGTTAAATGTCAAATATATCTCAATAAAAATCAGGCAAAATCATAATCCAAATATACAAGAATAAAGAATCTCCATTCAGACATTTTCATCTTAATATTTTCCTTTTTTAGTTTAAATTATATTTTACTATTTATGCTGTTACCATTGTCCCAATTTTTCCCCCATTGCCTCTTCACCCAGCCTCTCTGCTCCCTCGGACAATCCCCACAATGTTGTCCATGTTCATGAGTCATGCATATATTTTCCTTGGCTACTATATTCCCTCCACTGTGCTTTATATCTCCATAACCGTTCTTTAAAAAAAAAAAAAAACACTTTTCTTTATTGATTATTAAATTTTGTGATTACACAAAGTGGTTTCTCCTTGAAATTAAAAATACTTGTGTTCCTCTCTGTCTCTCAGTTTCTTCATCTTCTTAAAGCAGACCTTTTAGCATTTCTTGCAATGCTGTTTTAGTGGAGATGTATATTTTTAGCACTCCTTTGTCTGGGAAACTCCTTATTTCACCTTCCTTTTTTGGGGGGGCATCCCAGGATATAATTTATTTTTCACATGACATTATTAATTTTAAAGTATATTTTATTGGTTATGTTGTTACAGTTGTCCTAATTTCTTTTTCCTTTGCTCCTCTCTTTCCAGTACCCGCCTTCCCTCCAACAATCTCACCCACCTTAATTCATGTCCATGGATCATGCATATAAGTTCTTTGGCTTCACCCTTTCCTATATTATTCTTAATTTCCCCCTGTCTATTTTGTACCAACTAATTATGCTTCTTAGTCACTGCACCATTTCCCCATTTCTCCCCCTCCCCCCTCCCAGCTGGTAACCCTCAAATGATCCTCATAACTAAGATTGTTTTCCTGTTCGGGATGTTTGCTTAGTTTGTTTTTGTTTTTATTTTTTAGATTCGGTTGTTGATAGTTGTGAGTTTGTTGTAATTTTAGTGTTCATAGTTTTGACCTTTTTCTTAAACAAGTCTGTTTAACATTTCATATAGTAATGGCTCTGTGATGCTGAACTTCTTTAGCTTAATCTTGTCTGGGAAGGACTTCATCTGTCCTTCCATTCCAAATGATAACTTTGCTGCATAGAGTATTCTTGGTTGTAGGTCCATGCTTTTCATCACATTGAATACCTCTTGCCAGTCCCTCCTTGCCTGCAAAGTTTCTTTTGAGAAATCAGCCGGTAGTCTTATAGGCACCCCTTTGTAGGCAACTGTCTGTTTTACTCTTGCTGCTTTTAAGATTCTCTTTTTATCTTGAATGTTTGGTGGTTTAATGATGCTATGTCTTGGTGTGGTCCTCTTTGGGTCTAGATTCCTTGGGACTTTCTGTGCTTCCTGGACTTGTATGTCAATTTCCTTCACCAAATTTGGGAAGTTTTCCTTCGTTATTTTTTCACATAAGCTTTTAATTTCTTGCTGTTCCTCTTCTCCTTCTGGCACCCCTATGATTCGAATGTTGGCATGTTTAAAGTTGTCCCAGAGGTTCCTAAGCTTCTCCTGATTTTTTTTCAATTCTTGTTTCCTCCTTCTGTACTGGTTGACTGTTATTTTTCTTCCTTACATTCCCAATCATTGATGTGAACCCTAGTTTCCTTCCCTTCACCATTGGTTTTGTGTGGATTTTCCTTCATTTTATTCAGCATAGCCTTCACTTTTCCCCTTATGCATTTGCCATACTTAAGCATATCTGTCAAGCCTGTGAGCATCTTTGTCACCAATGTTTGGAATTCTGCATGCGTTAGGTAGGCTATCTCCTCATTTGTTAGGTTGGCTATTTCCTTGCCGCTTAGTTTTCCCACTGAAACCTTGATCCGTTCCCTCTTTTGGGCCATACTTCTCTGTCTCCTCATCTTGACAGGCTTCTGTGTTTGTTTGCCTATGTCTTAGGTAGAGCTGTCACACCTGTTATGTTTAAGAGGCAAAGCCTTAGGTATTCGTCAGTACAAAATGGCCCGTTTCACCACGTTGTGGCACTGTGTGTGAGGGTGGTGTCTGAGAGAGAACAATGCCACTTGCTCAGCACTCGCCCCTTTTTCCAGGCACTTCTCCCACTTCCTTATGGGACTGGGGCCTCTCTAGCTGTTTTCTCTGGCCGTCGTTCCCAGAGTGGGTGGATCTGCGGGCATTCTGTGACCATGGGAACCCTTTAAACAAGTGGACTCTACTGAGAGACCAGCAGTTTTTGTCTCCACCCCAACCCCCCACTGGTTTGGACAGTCAGAAGCAATGGGGCTTTATTTTCCCAGGTGCTGGAACTGTGAGCTGTGCAGTCTGGTCTCATGCTGGGAGCACTCCCCAGGTGTCCCTCTTGACTTTTTTAAATGTTTGACTGTGCTTTCCACCAGTTTGCTGTAGTTGCCGCTGTTGCCGCTTCTGCTGCTGCTTCCACCACCACAGCGGGTCCTCTCCACCCTGGCTCCAACCCTCCTACCTGTCTGATGAGTATTTCTTCTTTATATCTTTGTTTGTTAGACTTCCATTCAGCTCGATTTTCTGGGACTTCTGGTTGTCTCTAGTTTTGAGGTAGTTGTATTCCTTCTTAGTCGTGGAGGGAGATGCAGCGTGTCTCTCTAGGCCTTCATCTTGGCCAGAAGTCTCTGAATTCTTTTAATAGCTCTGATTATAGACATGGATAATAAAACTTATATTCTATATTTAATTTTTTGTTATTAATAAGAGGATTGATTAATTCCCCATATAAGATGCAAAGAAAATTTAAGATTGGCTGGTAATTTGGAATGAAAAATTTTAAGATTGGAAATTTACATAACTGTGATTAATATGCTAAGGAGTCTAATGGGAAATATGGACAATATGGAAGAGCAGTGGACAATATGAGCAGAAAGATGAACTCTCTACAAAAGCAGAAATACTTGAAATATAACATTATGACTGAAATGAAGACTATCTTTGAAGAGCTTATCAGTAGATTAGATACAGTCTTTGTAAAATCAATTACCCTCAAGATATGTGAATAGAAACTTGCCAACTGAAAACTAAAAAGAATACAATACTGAAAAAAGCAGAACTGAATGTTCAAGAGCTTGGGATAATCACAAAAGTTGTTACATCTATGTAATAAGAATATAATAGGAGGAAGAAAGAGGAGTAGGAAGAGGAGAAATATCTTAAGTAATAATGGATGAGAACTTTCTGATTTATTGACAGGCACCAAACCACATATCTAGGGAGCTTCAAGAACACCAAGAAGGATGAATGCAAAACAAATAAACAAACAAACAACCCCCCAAAAAACAAACAAAGAAAAATCCAATGTATTCAATTCATTTTTGGGACAGAGAACCTGTTCTATATAATTCCATAATGGCAGATGCATGAATTTCTGCTTTTGTCAAATTCACTGAACTATGCAGCACAAAGACTGAATGCTAATAGAAACTATCAACTTCAGTCTTTAGTAATTATCCATATGGGTGCATCAATTTGAACATCATGCCATATTAATGGAAAATGTTAGTAATAGAGAAACTGTGTGGGAAATTGAGGATGAGGAGAGGGATTGTATAGAAACCCTCTGTACTTTCTGTGCAATTTTTCTTTAAATCTAAAAGTGCTCAGAAATATAAAACATATTAAAATGAAGAGGCAAACCAGCACTGGGTAAATATTTATAATACAAATAACCAACCAAGGACTCAACTGCATATATAAGAACTCTTACAAATAAGTAATAAAGAAAGCCCCACAATAAAAATGGGAAAATTTTAACAGGCACTTCAAAAATAAAAGTAGCTAATAAGCTCATGTAGAGTTGCTCAAACAATAGTCATTTAGGAAATAAAAGTTAAACCACAAGAAGATGCCACTTCATGTCCATCCAAATGAGTAAGAGTCACAGACTGGCAGTACCATAGTTTGGGGGAGCATATGGGGCAGCTGGAACTTGTATATGTTGCTGATGGGAATGGGAAATAGCACTAGCATTCCAGAAAAGAGTTTGGTAATTTCTCATAGAGTTTATGATACATCTTTGTATGACCAAATAATTTCTATTCAGGCTATTTATCCAATAGAAATGAAAATATATGTCCACAGGGGATTGCCCCCCGGCTCTCGTGCCTACCTACTGCCCAGGCCCGCTTGTGTGCTGGTGGAAAAAAAATGCACTAGCCACGCTTGACCTGGGCTGCAGCTGAAGAAGGGTGAAATGAACTAGAGGAGCTTTGGAAAACATTGGATGCTGGTTATGGAGAAAAAGCTAAGGGCAACAGACCAGATCCTAGGGCAGACTCAACCTTAGTGCTATGGGAGATATCTCATAAGCAGACTACTCCCCTCCAAGAGGCATCAGCCAGAGGAGGCTCCACAACTGTCATAAGTGGGCAGAGTGATTCTTCAGTCAGCTAATTTAAGGGAAGGACCCAAAAAGAGCAATACAACAACCACCAAAACCAAAATTCTACTAGAGAGTCCAAATAAAAGGCATAAAGGGCACCCCAAGAGCATCAAGCTAAGGAGATCAAGGAGTCTGCAGTACTGAATCACACAGATTCCTACCACAGAAGGTCACACCACAAAGGCCAAAAATAAAAGCAAATCAATCTAAGAAGCAGAAACAAACAAGAACAGCCACCCAAAATGGGGAGGTGAAACAACACCCCACCAAAAGGAAAGAAGGAATTCCCAGAAGGAGGGATAGATGAAATAGAGGCAAGCAAACTATCAGGCATGATTTTCAAAACAATACTAATGAAGAAGATCAAAGAACTTAACAAACTCAAAGAAAACTACAATGAACTCCAGGGGAACTACAAAGAATTTCAGGGAAACTAAAAAGAAATCCAGGGAAGTTACAAGGAACTTACTGAGAACTACACCAACATGAAAAAGAACATAGAAACTATCAATAAGAACCAGGAAGAAATAAAGAATACAATTTCTGAACTGAATAATACAGTAGAAGCACTCAAAAGCAGGTTAAATGAAGCAGAAAATCAGATCAGTGAGTTAGTGGACACTGTAGAAAAAAATTCCCAGACAATACAACAAAATGAGAAAAGTCTGAAAAGGAATGAAGGGGGTTTAAGAGAACTGCTGGGCAACATGAAACGAAACAATATTCATTTCACAGGGATACCAGAAGGAGAAGAAGAGGAGCAAAGGATAGAAAATCCGATTGAAAAAGCAATGACAGAAAATTTTCCTAACTTGATGAGAGAAAAACTCATGCAAGTCCAGGAAGCACAGAAGATCCCAATGAAGATAAATCCAAGAAGGCCCACTTTAAGGCACATTATAATTAAAATGGCAACATTAAACGACAAAGAGAGAATCCTAAAGACAACAAGAGAAAAACAGCAAATAACATACAAGGGGGCGCCGATAAGACTATCAACTGATTTCTCAACAGAAACACTAAAAGCCAGAAGGGAATGGCAAAAAATATTTCAAGCAATGAAAATTAAAGGCCTATAGTCAAGACTAGTCTACCCAGCAAGGCTCTCTTTCAAAATGGAAGGTGAAATAAGAAATTACCCAAACAAAGGAAGCCTAAAAGAATATATCTCCACCAAACCTTCATTGTAAGAGATGCTAAAGGCAATGCTTTAGAAAAAGAAGAGAAAGAGGGAGGAAGAGGAACACAAGTACAAAAGGAAGTGAATAAATACCTGTCAATAATAACTGTAAATGTAAATGAATTAAATGTTCCAATAAAAAAACCTAGGGTAGTGAAATGGATACGAAAACATGACCTACATATATGCTGTCTACAAGAGACACACCTTAAAACAAAAGATCTACACAGACTGAAAGTGAAGGGATGCAAAATTTTATTCCAAGCAAATGGACATGAAGAAAAACCTGGGTAGCAATACTTATATCAGACAAAACATATCTCACAGTAAAGTCCACAAAAAGAGAGAAAGAAGGACATTTCATAATACTTAAAGGAATAATTCACCAAGAAGAAATAACTGTGGCAAGCATATATACACCCAACATAGCTGCGCCTAAATACATAAGGAAAACTTTGGAAGACTACAAGAGGATATCAATAACAAGTTACTCATATTAGGGGACTTTAACACCCTATTGTCAACAATGGACAGATCTTTGAAGCAAAGGAACACCAAGGATATTGAGGCATTGAACAACACTCTAGATCAAGTGGACTTAGTTGATATATATAGAATTTTTCACCCCAAAGAAGCAAAATATACATTCTTTTCAAGTGCACATGGAACATTTTCAAAGATAGACCATATGGTAGGACACAAAACAAGACTCAACCAACTCAAGAAAATTGAAATTATGTCAAGCATCTTCTCAGATAACAATGGCTTGAAACTGGAAATCAACCTCAAGGAAAAAACTCAAAGACATTCAAACTCATGGAGAATGAATAACATGCTAAATAATGAATGGGTTAACAATGACATCAAGAAGGAAATCAAAAAGTTTCTGGAAACAAATGATAATGAACACACAACAGCCCAAAACCTATGAAACACAGCAAAAGCAGTCCTGAGAGGAACGTTCACAGCAATACAGGAATACCTAAAAGGGATAGAAGAATCTCAAATAAAAATTTTAACTCTACAGCTACAAAAACTAGAATAACAACAATAACCAAAGCCCAGAGCTAATAGAAAAAAGAAAATCCTCAAGATCAGAGCAGAATTAAATGACATAGAGACTAAACAAACAATTCAAAAGATCAATAAAATGAGGAGCTGGTTCTTTGAAAAGATAAGCAAAATTGACAAGTCCTTAGTCAGGCTCATCAGGAAAAAGAAAAAGAGTACCCAAGTAAACAAAATCATAAATGAAAGAGGAGAAAACACAACAAATACCACAAAAATACGAAGGATTGTAAGAAATTAATACAAACAACTGTATGGCAAGAAACTTGACAACCTAGATGAAATGGACAAATTTCCAGAAACATATAATCTTCCAGACTGAATCAAGAAGAAGCAGAAAGCCTGAATAGACCAATAACAACTAGTGAAATTGAAGCAATAATCAAAAAACTCCCGGTACACAAAAGACCTGGGCCAGATGGTTTCACAGGTGAATTTTACAAAACATTTAGGAAAAAACTAACTCCTATCCTTCTCAGACAATTCCAAAAAATCCAAGAAGAGGGAAGACTCCCAACCTCTTTCTATGAAGCCAGTATTACCCTAATTCCAAAACCAGGTCAAGAGACAATGAAGAAAGAAAACTATAGGCCAATATCACTGGTGAACATAGATGCTAAAATCCTCAACAAAATATTGACAAACCAGATCCAACAACACATTAGAAAGATTATACATTATGATCAAGTGGCATTCATCCCAGGGATGCAAGGATGGTTTAATATTCACATATCAATAAATGTAATACACCACATAAACAAAATGAAAGATGAACACCATATGATCATATCAATAGATACAGAAAAAGCATTTGATAAAGCACAACACACATTTATGATGAAAACTCTCAGGGAAATAGGAATAGAGGGAGCATACCTCAACATAATAAAGGCCATATATGAGAAACCTGAAGCCAACATCATACTCAATGGGCAAAAACTAAAAGCATTCCCCTGAGATCAGGAATAAGACAAGGCTGCCCACTCTCTCCACTGCTATTGAACATAGTCTTGGAAGTTCTAGCCACAGCAATCGGACAAGAAAAACAAATAAAAGACATCCAAATTGTAAAAGAGTAACTAAAACTGTCATTATGTGCAGACGACATAATGTACATAGAAATCCCTATAGACTCCATGAAAAAAAAAACCTACTTGATATAATAAGTGAATTCAGCAAAGTAGAAGGGTAAAAAGTCAGTATTCAGAAATTGAAAGCATTTCTGTACACCAACAATAAAATATCAGAGATTGAAACTAGAAGAAAAATCCCATTTACTATAGTAACAAGGAAAACAAAGTACCTAGAAATAAACTTAAACAAGGAGGTAAAAGACCTGTACTCAGAAAGCTACATAACCCTGAAGAAAGAAATTAAGGAAGATACAAATAAATGGAAGCATATACCATGTTCATGGATAGGAAGAATCAACATCATTAAAATGTCCATACTACCCAAAGCAATTTATAGATTCAATGAAACTTCCATTAAATTACCAGTGACATATTTCACAGATTTAGAACGAATACTTCAAAAATTTATATGGGACAAAAAAAGACCCTAAATAGCCACAGCAATCTTGAGGAAGAAGAACACAGGAGGAAGAATCACAATACTTGATATCAAACTATACTACAAAGCCACGGTAATCAAAAAAGTCTGGTACTGGCATAAAAACAAACATATAGATCAATGAAACAGAATAGAGAGCACAGATATAAACCCAGGTCTATATGGTCAACTAATATTTGACAAAGGGGAAAGGGACATAAAATGGAGTGAGACGAGCCTCTTCAACAAATGCTGCTGGGAGAACTGGGGAGAAACGTGCAAAAAAAAAAAAATGAAACTAGATCACCAACTTACACTGCACACCAGAAAAAACTCAAGTTGGAACAAAGACTTAAATGCAAGTTGTGACACCATAAAAGTCCTAGAGGAAAACATAGGCAGGAAAGTTTCAAACATCCCAGGTAGCAATATTTTCACCGATACATCTCCTAATGCAAGGGAAATAAAGGAAAGAATAAAAAAATGGGACTACATCAAAGTAAAGAGTTTCTGCTCAGCAAAAGAAAACATCAGCAAGATGAAAAGGAAACAACCATATGGGAAAACGTATTTGCCAATGATACTTCAGACAAGGGATTGATCTCTAAAATATATAAGGAAGTTATATGACTCAACACCAAAAAGACAGACAACCCAATTGAAAAATAAACAATGCAACTGAACAAACACTTCTCCAAAGAGGACATAAGAGTTTTCATAGGCAAATGAAAGAATGCTCAACATTACTAGCCATCAGAGAGTTGCAAATAAAAACCACAATGAGATATCACTTTACACAAGTCAGAATGGCCATCGTCAACAAATCAACAAACAACAAGTGCTGGCGAGGATGTGGATAAAAGGGAACCCTGGTGCACTGCTGGTGGGAATGCAGACTGGTGCAGCCACTATGGAAAACAGTATGGAACTCCCTCAAAAAACTAAAATGAAACTGCCTTTTGAACCAGTAATTCCATTGCTAGGATTATTCCTGAAAAATGCTGAAACACCAATTCAAAAGAACCTATGCACCCCTATGTTAATAGCAATGCTATTTACAATAGCCAAGTGTGAGAAACAGCCTAAGTGCCCATTTGTAGATGAGTGGATTAAAAAACTGTGGTACATTTACACAATGGAATCCTATGCAGCATAAAGAAAAAAGGAACTCCTACCATTTGTGACAAGATTGATGTAACTAGAGAGAATTATGCTTAGTGAAATAAGCCAGACAATGAAAGAAAATACCATATTATATCACCTAATACAGGAAGCTAATGAACAACACAAACAAATGAACAAAATTGAACCAGAGGCATGTAAACAAGGAACAGAGTAAGAGGTACTAGGGGGAAGAGGAGGAGGGAGAGAAGGGGGTAAGTTAGGGAAGGGTTTAGTAAAGGAACTAGTATAAATAACCCATGGACATGTTCAACGAGGTGGGGATTGACTGTGGGAGAAGGGGTGGGCTGGGTTGGGGGGGCCATGGAGGAAAAAGTGGGACAACTCTAATAGAAAAACAATAAATAAATCAAAAATTAAAAAAAAAGAAAATATATGTCCAGAAATAACCTGATTAAGAATGTTCATAGCAGCTGTATTCTCAATAGCTCAGAATGGAATGCTACCTATGTATCTGTCAATATGAACATAACCTGTGGTGTACACATGCAATGAAATGGTACTCAGCTTTCTGAAAGGGAGAGATGGCTGATATACACAATGCAATGACATGGGTAAATCCCAAAATATTATTCTGAGTGAAAAAAGGAAGGAACAAAAAGTATATTTTGTCATCCTAACCATACGAAGTCAAAGATCAGGTAGATGAACCCTTGGTGACATAAGTAAGAACAAATACTGTCTCTGGGGAAGGAGGAATGACTGGAAGGGACATGAGGGATCTTTCAGAGGAGATGAAATTATCTTGATTAGGGTCTGAGATGCAAGGGTGTATTCACTGCCAAAACTCATTGAACTCGTGATCTGAGCGAACACCTTTCTTCATTATGCCACTATAAAAATGTTTAGGAGATGCAACATTTAAAATAATATATTTATTTATAGAATATCTGACTTAAATTTTTTTCTGTTCAGATTAATAAATACTGAGGCAGTCTTTGGAATAAAAGGCAAATCTGACATAGGCCTTGTCGTCGGGGAACATAGAGTCAATAATACCCCTTGCTCACCGGACACAAAGGATTAGAGAGACCCCAAGAAGGGAGAGTCTGGGCAAAGGCCAAGGGAAGAACAAGAGGGTGCACGTGGGATTCTCGTGGAGGGCATGTGAAAGGAAACACAGGTAGAAAACATACCTCAAATCTTAAAAATGCCTCAATGCTGCTTTATGTGGTTATAAATTTAACTTCATGCTGCAATGTTTGAAAATGGTAAAATGATGAACCTAAAGCTGGTGACTCAAGTCTGGCAAACGGGGATTGAGCACAGACTTGACACGAAAGGCGTCATTTCTCTATTAGTCATTATTTCAGTCAACATTTATTATGCTAGGGAGCTAGTCTAATGCCTGTCAAAACCAAGGAAGCTTGCTGCATTAGTGCTCAAGTGAGCTTTAATTCTTTTAATTTTTACAGAGTGATTGCAGGGGAGTGACCACAAAAACTTGTCAGAAATGTAATGTTCTTGTAGTTCTTATCAAGTGCAGTGAGGGAGGAAATATAGACTTTTCCTGCACTTCTTTCATCTTCTGTTGAAGATGGGATTTTACAGAAGAGGGAACAGGCCTGTACTCAGGGTGGGCAAAGCTCCCATGGGGTTGGGGTGAGGGCCCTGGGGGAGGCTATTCTTCAGACATCCCTCCCAGTGTTTGTGGGACACAAACTATATTAAACCTCAGGAGCAGGATTATTATGTTAATAGTTTTAATTCTGGGGCCCAGAGGCCAGGCATGTTAAGAAAACCTCCCAAGCTGGTAGGGACAACGCTGGTTCTCGAAGTCACATCTGTATGAAGAAAGCAAGACTGAATCAGGACACCAGAGTGCTCCCCGATTCTCCAGGGCTTCCTGAGGAAGGCTTCCTCCGTGTTCACCCTCCTCAGGAGTGTCCTGCAGAGCCCTCTGAAGAACCGGCCTCAGGGTCTGACGCCGCTTCCACCATCGCTGCCTAAAGGAGCCAACGAAGAAGTAAATGATGGGGTTGGCGCAGCTGTTGACACTGGACAGAAGATAAACAGTCAGCAAAAGAGCAGAGAAGGCACCAAAATATCTTAGGAACCAAACTACAAGGAACCAGTTGATGCCAAAGGGCAGGCCACAGAGGCGGAAGACCAGCATCGTGAGCACGACAGTCGCATAGAGCCTGGTTAGCTGCGCCTCCTGGGAGCAACACAGCAGTCTGGTCAGCAGGGCCAGGCTGGACCTAGAGAGAAGCACAAACAGCCAAATCAGCCAGGCAACGATGATGAAATCAAATGCCTGACACCAAGTTTGGTCACGATTCCTCATCAGGTTGCCACAGTAGTTCCCTTCCAGGATGTTCAGCAGCAGGGACAGTACCCAGATTAGGGCACACAAGACAGCAGACATGTGTCTAGGGCAGCAGCAGCGGTACCAGATGGGCCACAGTACAGAGACAGCGTTCTGTGTTAATGGTGCTTAGAAAGCTCGTGCCTGCTATGTAGGCAAGGAATGAAACAGTATCACAATGCAGGGGATGGCTGTGGTGATGGACCAGGAGTACTTGATGAATATCCACAGGGAAAGCATAATCTGGCTGCAGAGGTAGATGAATCGGCTCCTGCCAGGTTGAAGATGTAGACAGAGAAGATGTTTGTCCTCCTGCAGAAGTTCAGGAGCCAGAGCAAAACAGCAATTCCTGCCAGCTCAAACAAAGCAATGATGAAGATCAGCATGCTGGGATCAGGGTCACGTTGCCACATTTAATAAGGGCCTGGTCACTTCTAATCATTGGTGTGAGTTCAGTCCCCCTGGCTGTTACTGTCATATCTTTGCTCAGAAACCTTGTAGTGGTGACTCTTGGAAGAAGAGAAGATTTGAGCATCTGGTGCAATCACTGATTCTCATAGTCACATTGCTATATGGTTATTGCTGTCCCATGTTACAGAGGATGGAAATGGAGGCTTCTGGAGATTAAGATACTTATGGAAAGTCGCACAACCCTGGAGTCTTAGAACCTGGGTTCAAACCCAGTCCTCTGTGACTCTTGAGCCTGGGCTCTTTCTACTGCAACACAGGCTACTACTGTCGTCGTCGTCGTCGGCAGCCGTCCGTCTCGAGAGACGATGGTGTAGCTTCTTAAGAGTCTATCTGCACCGCCGAGAATGGCTGTGCAGTCCAACTCGGGAGTGACACGG